>NC_041064.1:957483-1557483 GCF_900634775.1 Gouania willdenowi
AACAGATTGAATGATGGAGGTGTAGAACATGATCAGCAGCTCCTGGGGCAGGTTGAACTTCCTCAGCTGACGCAGGAAGTACATCCTCTGCTGTGCCTTTTTCCTGGTTGAGTCTATGTGGGAGGTCCACTTCAGGTCCTGTGAGATTGTGGATCCCAAGAACCTGAAGGAGTCCACGGTAGCCAATTCCCTATTTAAAATGGTGTGGGGGGGGGGATTTCTTCTGAAGTCCACTGACATCTCCACGGTCTTGAACGGGTTCAGTTCCAGATGGTTCTGACTGCACCAAAGAGCCAGCTGTTCCACCTCCCGTCTGAAGGCAGACTCGTCCCCGTCCCAGATGAGACCGATGACGGTGGTGTCGTCTGCAAACTTTATGGAGTCTTTATGGCATGGTACAAGGAATGGCAGGTGGATCCTCGAGCAAGATTGGCGCCTGAGCTCCTGGACGGGGGGAAGTCGCCCTCCACCCTACGGGGTATGGTGGCGGCTATCAAGGCAGCTTGCATAGGCCGATGCCAATTGTCTAAAGAAGTGGGCAACCTCGTGTTAAATTCCTCAAGAGAGCTAGGAGACATATGGGCCGTCATTGGAGACCTGCCCTCTTGTAGACCTGCTCTCTTGGGATTTAGAGCCCTTGGATTCAGTCGACTTAAAGTGGCTATCCCTTAAGACTGCCCTATTGATGGCGTTGGCCACCGCCAGGCGGATTGAGAGCTTAAGGCTCTTTCCGTTTATGCGGACCTCTGCAGATTCCTACCAGAGGGTGCAGGGGTGGCCCTGCAGCCGAATCCAGCATTTCACTCTAAGGTTCTTTCAGAATCTTGGACAAGTCAGAGGGTTGAGCTCCGGTCTCTCTACTCGAGGCAGAGAGAGAATGAGGAGTGCAGACGTTCACTGGTATGTCCGGCAAGGACACGGACGAACCGGAGGACAGATCAGTTGTCTGTTTTAAGCCAGAGCTTATCAGTAAATCGTTGTCAAAAGCCAGTTTTTCCCACTGGATTGTGGAGGCTATCCAGCAGGCATATGTAGGCACAGGGGTCCTTTGTCCCTCTGGGGAGCGAGCGCACTCTACCAGGGGCATGGCAGCCTCCTGGGCATTATGGCGTGGTGCATCTCTGAGCGAGATCTGCACCACTGCTACTTGGTCAGGCCCATCTACATTCGCTTATTCTACCAGATTAATGTGGCTGCAAGCATGTTGTTTGGCGATTGGGTGCTTGGTGTAGCCTAGCAATAGTGTGATTTTACTTTCCCCTTGTCCGTCAGACTGACGTGGCTGTTCGGAGTGGCAACTTCACCTCTCCAGTCAAGCCTTTGCATCTTGCAAAGAAGGCTAGCCTTGGTAGCGCTGGCGCCTTGGCATCAGGCGGCAATGACCAGCAGTCGGCTGTGCTTGCTAGCCTGGGGGTGTGTATATTTTGTACATAGTTCGTTGAACACACAGTTCATGTTATGGGCGGGTGCTGCTCTATCCCCTCGTGGTGTGTCTTACAGAGCCCCATACATATGAAATATGTAGTGGAGAGATAGTCACGATACGATAGAGAACGTAGGTTACAGAGTGTAACCATGGTCCTCTGAGTGAAAAGACTATCTCTCCAGGCACGAGGCCGCTCAGGGATCTGCTCCATCAAATTTTTAATCAGTGACAGTGTGGTGCACAGGTGCTCTTATACTGTCATTAGCCACCTCACAGGTGGATTGTCTTAAAGCTAATTATCAACAACATCACCTGACCCTGTGGTCAGCCCCATACATATGAAATATGTAGTGAGAGATAGTCTCTTCACTCAGAGAACTTCTACAGCTCCATCATCCAGTCCATCCTCTGCTCCTCCATCACCATTTGGTACGCTGCAGCTACGGCCAAGGACAAGGCCAGACTGCAGCGTATCATCCACTCTGCAGAGAAGGTCATCGGCTGCAATCTGCCCTCCCTCCAGGACCTGTACGCCTCCAGGATTTTGAGGCGTGCAGGAAAGATTGTGGCCGACCCCTCCCACCCCGGTCATAAACTGTTTCAATCTCTCCCTTCTGGTAGGAGGTTTCGGTCCATCAGGACCAGAACCTCCAGACACAAAAACAGCTTCTTTCCCTCTGCCACCATCCACATGAACACACCCCAAGTCACCCACTGCCCCACCCCCCCCCCCCCCCCCCCCCCCCCCCCCCCCCCCCCCCCCCCCCCCCCCCCCCCCCCCCCCCCCCCACCCAATCACCACCTCCACCAGCTTGATATCTGCTGCACTGTATATATATATTTATTTTTATCCTATTTATCCTTTATTCTCTATCTATCCTTTATTTATCCCTCATCCTTTATATTTATCATTATTATTATTATTATTGTTGCTGGGTTGTTCTTTGTTGTTTTGTTTTTATTTCTTTTATTTCTTTTGTTGTTTGTTTTGTGCACCAACCACCAAGTCAAATTCCTTGTACTGTCCTTAAAACTGTACATGGCAAATAAAACATTTCTGATTCTGATTCTGATGGTTACACTCTGTAACCTACGATCTCTGTATGAGTTCAGATGTAGAACAGGTTAACAAACTGACTCACCTGTGATCACTGTGGATTTATTTACTTTATTCATTGTCAAAAATCATCATTAAATTAAATCTTATCTCTGATCCTGTATCTGTCCTATCAGCCTGAGCACAGCCAGGATTTATTAATCCAGCTTCTGGGAACAGGCCCTCGTGACTCCTTCAGCACACCTTTGGTTAGACGGACACCACAAACTTTCTTTGAGTCAGTTTCTATAGTAACTTAGTCTGTTGCTACGGTAACCCAGTCACAGTTTGTTCCTATGGTAACCAGGTCCGTTTCTACGGTAACCCAGTCAGTCGCTATGGTAACCTAGTCTATTGATAAGGTAACCCAGTATGTTTCCACAGTAACCGCTTGTCACTGGTGTGTTTAATAAAGCTTGAGGCTGTGTCAGTTTGACTGTGACTGCAGTAGTTGTTTATTTCAGAGACGGTTATAAAGACAACATGTATGACGGTGCTCACACACACACACACACACAGGGGCACCGTAGTTTGGCACCGTGTTCAGTGATGACAGGTCTATGTACAGGTTAGAGACCAGGAGGTAGGCCTTCAACTGAGTGCTGCAAACCAGTGACACACACACACACACACACACACACACACACACAACACACACCGTCTATTAAATATAGCAAACATGGGGATGTAGAAAAACACCAAAGGAAACAGGGCCACGTGTTTCTGAATGAACAGGAAATCTCTTTGAGCATTCAGAGACATTCACAGCACCCCCTGTAGGAACTCAGGTAATAGCTCCTCCCAATCAGCACCTGCGCGACACACACCACTAACGAACCCCTTCCCTCTGTGTGTGTGAGACTGGGATGAAATAATAGGACAAGGCGCTACGAGCATGTCAGAGGAAGGACAAAGGGAGTCCTTCTCTAATGGTAAAATCCTCATCAAATGTTCCCAGTCCGTCCTCCTGCTGTGTTCCTCTGAGGTTCTGAGGCACCAGTAGAATCAGTAACTGCACAAACATCAGACGTTTACCTTCCTGATGCGTCTCAGCAATAAATAGAGAAGGTCCAAACATGGAAAAGAGAACCTGAGGAGGAAGCTCCTCCAGCGATACAGGAAGGAACGACGCAGAACGTGAAGTGCGGGACACGCCCACACGTCCTTTACTTTTAATCTCACGGCTGAAAACAGAAAAGAAAAAAAAATGCTGAATCGGTACATTCTTGTAGCATAACAGAAAAAAATAAAGATGAATGAAAGTGAACCAAACCCTGCGTGCTGCCTTCAGGGACACAGCCAAGAATCCCGACACCTGGGTAAGGGTTTAAACCAGGAGTACAGGACTGCAGTTCTCTATGTGTTTACTGAGGGGTGCTGTTTTACTAACACACCAACAAGGGCAGCAGATCACCCAGGATTGGACTGGTTGGATTTCAGGTTTTAAGGTGGCTTAAGGTCAGCTGGTTTTAAGCGAGAGTAGTAATAGTAGTTTTGAACTGGTTCATTGTTTGTTTTTGGTTTGTTATGGCTCAGGTTATTCTTACAGATTTTATTGGAAAACTGATCTTTGACCAAAGGAGACATGACCTGTCCAACGTCTATAATGTTATAATCTCTTCCCTCCCTCCTCAGGGATACCAGGGACCCTTTGGGACATTAATGAGCCCAGAACAAGGCTCAGGGTCCTGTGCTGGTTTCTGTTCTTGAACAGTCTTACTGACGAGTTCAGGTGTTAAAAGACGATGGTCAGAATGACCTTTTACTTCCTGTCACTAAACCAAAACGTAGGAACAACCAGTGCTCATGATGTTACCGTTTGGACTCTCCTGGTTTAAAGTAAAGGACTGCATCTGATTGGTCGGGTTCCACCACCTCTCCCATACATTCAGGTAGCAGAAACCACCAGTGACAACTAACTGTGGGGACCAGATCCTGGACCGTCGTCCAAGTGTCGGATTCTTCGGCTCGTATCCAACAGCAGCGTTTATGTTACTTTACTGCATCATTGTAAACAAAGTACTCTGATGGTCACATGACGGGAGTAACCCTGCTACACTGTGTGTCGGCCTGATCCAGGCCGAGCCCACATGGGGTCACTAAGAGAGAAGGTCATCCACAGAACTCCTTCATGTAAGGCTCCTCCCGTGGACAGCGTGGACAGTCAGAGGTAGAATCCAGTGGCCGGTGGGTCAGGAAGGCTCGGCAAAGCCTCTGGGTCAGATGTCTGGACCACAGGGAATGCCACCCCGCTCCCATTGGGCAGTGGGCAGCCTCCTGGGTAGGTGTTTGTCTGCAACGAAAGAGAAAGTGAGCAAGTCTGATCCGGAATAGATGGAGGTTTGCAAAAGAGTAGCAGGAGAATTAAGTGTGGACTTTTTGGGTTAAGTCTCTCTGCAGGGTGTTGGTGAGATGTTTGGGTCTGACCTCACCTTCCTGTGGTTGGGCTCGAGGGGGAGATCTTGATTAATCATGCAGCACAGATCCATCTGCCGGCAGGGCTTGGACACCCCGATGATCTGCTCCAGAGACGTGCTGGGGGGTGGACATTGTGAAAAGCTGGAGAGAACCTGTGCTATTGGGACTGGGATCTGGTCCTGGGACAGCTTCTGGTTCATCCCCTGGTAGGAGGATACCTGCTGCTGTCCGGGCCTCCCAAACAAACCCCCGTCTCCACTGGTGTAGTCCACATTGTCCACGGGGGGCAGGCTGTAGTCCATACAGAACTCAAGAGACGGGTCTGTGTGAGGTTTTGGCCCGTTATCCAGACCAGAACCAGGACTCGTGATGAAGTCAAAGTCTTGCCACTGAAAAGTCCCAGCTGGCTGAGCTGAGCCAGCAACGCTGCTGAGTCCGTTCTGCTTGGCCCGGCCCTGCTGGGGTAGCTGGTTCTGGACACTGAGCATCTGTTGCCCTGAGGTCTCACTGCTGAATGTGGTCTGTTCTGTAATCAGGTGATCCAGGTGGCTCCCTGCGCTGCTGAGGATGTCCTGAGCTGTCCACTGTCTGTTAGGAGCCGACTGGGTCAGACCATCTCCGTTGTGGTCCTGCTGCTGGCAACAGTCGGATGCGGCTGGTCCGGTCTGCATGCTGAGGTGCTGCTGCATCTGCTGAGACAGCTGGATGATGGGGGTCTGCTTACAGGGGGCAAACATCTGCACGTTGACACCATTGGGTATGGAAGCTGTTGAGGTGGAAGTGGAACTAGGAACTGCTGCTCCTCTAGGATCTGGGGCCTCTGCACCTCCATCGATGGAGTCGTAAATGTATGACAGGATCGTCGTTGGTCAGAAGGTCGTCCAGGGTCGGCACACGTTCAGGGTCCATTTCCACTCGGATCATCCGCTCGTCCAGGAGCAGCAGCTCCAGGTCCTCAGCGCTCAGCCCGAGTCCCTCCAGAGCTCTGAACAGCTCGCCGTTGGAACAACCACTGTCCTCCACGCTCCCCACGTCCTGGCCCTCCAGAGACAGAGAGTCCAGGGTAGCTAGCAGTGGATCGAAGAAGCTGCTGCCGGGCTCAGGGACCTGGTCAGCTGGCTCCGCCCAGCTCCTGCGTGAATCTGCTTCCACAGGGTTGGGGAACTGCATCTGTTCTCCAAAGAAGCCACTGTGCAGAGACACCTTAGGTTCCATAGCCGGTTGAGAGACGTACACGGACTCATCCTGACTCATGAGCGCGCCCAGCAGGGAGCCCGGGTCCAGGCCGGCTCTCTCCAGCCTTTCAGATAGGCTCTTCTTGGACCTGCTGTCATTCTTCTCGTGGCCTCTGTCGCTGAAGACGGCGATGGGGTGGTTGGACTGGTAGAGCAGCGCCTCGCCCGTGGCGTATGTGAAGGGGAGGTGCATGGAGCGCTTACGCAGGTGTTCACCTCCTTCTTCATCTCTAAGGAGCAGAAAAATGGTTAGCACCTGAGATCCAGACCTGGACCGGTCTAATGTGAGTCTGATGTCATACAGGAGCGGCCTCTGCGTCGCAATGATGTAGTCCGGTTTCCCGTTCTTGTAGACCAGTCGAGCGTTGGCCTGGACCCACTTCCAGCGGTTCTCCTTAGTGAGGAGCCTGAACACCGTCAGACCGCTTTCCCCCGTCTTCATCACTGAAAACCAGAGCACAGGACCCATGAGAAAGACTGGACCAAAAATGATGACTAGGACCAGGACCAAGTCTTGGACCAGTACCAGTACCAGTGCTTAGTCTAGTAATGTGTAAGATTCAGGATTAGTCTCCACTCTCTCAGGTTCTCTGCCCTAAACTGATAGACTGCAGAGGTTAGCACTTCATAACTAGTAAAACCAATAGCTTTAGCTTGTTAGTCACCATAACTAGTAGCAACTAGTCCCTGGTTATGAAGGTAACTTGTCCCTGGCAATGTCCAGTATGCTTAGATCAGGCTTTAGGTCCTAGTGGATCAGGAGGTAGAGGAGGTGCTGAGGACTCACTGCGGACATGGTTCTCCGCACAGTACAACATGTCCGCTGCGTGGATGAACTGATATCCTGATCCCCGGACCCTGAGCTCGGCCTCGGTGTATCCCAGGACGATCTTCCCCCTGTGGGACACAGAGTGGTCAGTCAGCAGCTTTTAGCTACTAACCAGACTAGCCAACCGCTAAACAACGAGTCGTTACTTTGCATCACAGGCGAGCGGAGTGAAGTCCAGCTTGTGTTTGGTCCTGAAGATCATGTTCTTGGTTCTGATCTCCAAGATGGAGGGGGGTTGGAGCGGCGTGGCTATAGCAAACAGGGCGAGCTGTGATGGTACCTTTCCTCCGTTGTCCTGATGATGGTTCTGACCGTGAAGGAACTTCAGACGCCCATGGATGTTCAGAGCCTGCAAGTCAAGCAGAGGGGGAAAGTTAGCATCTGACGTTAAAGAGTATGAACGCCTGCGTGTGTTTCGCAGCTGTTATTATTTTATAATTACAACAAACATCAAATGTCTATAACAAAAACAGGAACATATCTATACTTTATACGTCTAGGAAGTGATGGCCTTTGATTTGTTTGTTTTCATGTTTTTGACTAATGAAGGACTAACTAGTGAAGAACTAACCAGTGAACGATTAACAAGTGGACAACTAACCAGTGGATGACTAACCAGTGGACGACTAATCAGTGGAGGACTAACCAGTGACAGACTAACCAGTGAAGGACTAACCAGTAGAGCAGAGGACTAACCAGTAGAGCAGAGGACTAACCAGTGACAGACTAACCAATGAAGGACTAACCAGTGACAGACTAACCAATAATGAACATCAATCTGTTTATTTTTGAACATTTTTAACAATATGGCACACAAAATAAATGAAAAATGTAAAATAAATAGTTTTAAATAAAACACTATTAATGTAGAAACAGAACAGTAAAAAAAATACTGTATAAGTAACTTTTTTATATTAATAAAACACTAAACCAACTATCTAAACAATACAAATATTAAAATCAAGCATATCAAACAACTTAACAATGAAAAATAGTGCTAAAGGAGAATTATTGAGCTGTTCCTCTGATGCTGTTGCTGCATTGGCTCGTGACAACACGGCTAACTATGTTGATATTTCCCTGTTTTAACATATTAATTCACAACATTTTAGCTGTAAGATAATACATGATCACAAGTCACTACTCCAACTAAACGTTGCCGGGGGCTGAGGCACGGTAGCGGCTGATGTGAGTGGAAACCGAGAAGACCCAGCGGCCCACACAGCAGCGGATTTTCATGCCAGCATTCGCCGCCACTGGAGAAGACGGAGGTGGCGCGACAGACGGCAGAAGCGTGGCTGCCACGGAGGAATAGCAGCTAGGCTAAAGGCTAAGCCATGGAGAACCCGCACGGCACGCACACACACACACACACACAACTGATCTGCTTCTGCAGTGGCACACACACTTTTCTGACTCAAAATCACAATAACTGCTTCAATAGCCATGTGTTTGTGTGCAGTTTTTTAGCTGAAAACAATAATAATGCGATTAATCTTTCTGCCTAAGGACTAACCAGTGAAAGAATAACCAGTAGAGCAGAGGACTAACCAGAAATCCAGAGGAGTTATCCAGGAGGCAGCGGAAGCGGCACATGAAGCTTCTCTCCAGGAAGGAAGAGTTCTCTGGGGGAAGCTGCTCAGGGTCAAAGGTCATCAGAGATGAGCTACTGTCGGCCACAGTGTCTGTAGTGAGAAAGAAGGTCTCAGGCTGGGACCAGCATTGACCCACCTGGTCTACCACCAGGTTAAGAATTAGGTCTACCACCAGTTCTACAACCTGGTCTACCAGCAGATCTACCAGCAGGTTTACCAGCAGGTTTACCAGCAGATCTACCAGCAGATCTACCAGCAGGTTTACCAGCAGGTTTACCAGCAGATCTACCAGCAGATCTACCAGCAGGTTTACCAGCAGGTTTACCAGCAGGTTTACCAGCAGGTCTACCAGCAGGTTTACCAGCAGGTTTACCAGCAGGTTTACCAGCAGGTTTACCAGCAGGTTTACCAGCAGGTTTACCAGCAGGCTGCATCAATTCAAAACAACGCAAATCAAACAGTGAGATCATTAGTTTAACAACCAACCAGCAGAGGGACATACACGCACTCTAAGCCTGAGGTCACATCACGACCATGTGATCTTGATGTTGTTTACAAGAGGTGAAATGTTAAGATGCTCATGTGTGTGTGTGTGTGTGTGTGTGTAATGTAATTAATGGTTGTCTTGATGTTTCAGGAGTTTGAGTTGAGGAAGGTTTAGATGAGGTTGGCCTTGTTGAGTCTGTTACACTAAACCAGTGGTTCTCAAACTTTTAGTGCCCATGGTAGACCAAAGGACAAGTCAAAATCTGAAGACACACCTATTGTGTTAAATATCCTTTATAACACGTGTTATTACTCATATCATGTACAATATCACGGGCGACCGTACAAAACAGCTCTCCATTTTCCCTCTCACTGTTTTGTTTTAATGTTGTCCTACAGTATTTGTCACAATCTTAGAATTCCCGCCTGCGTAACCGTGGGAACAGCAACATTTTGCGTTCTCTTCTAAAGAATTTTTTTTTTTTTTTTAAAGAATAATTTTTAGGGACAGAGTTTGTCTCTGTATTATGAAATGAGTGCATACGACGTAATAAATGAAAATATGTTTGTGTAGTTGTATTTTACATTAATAATGTACGTGTCAGTGTGTTTATAACGTCATGGATTCCCACACGTGATAAAAAAAAAGAACTTAAACCAAATTAAAAACCTTTGATCATAAAACACAATGCTAATAAGTTCATCATTTTTCATCAAATAAGGTACAAATAAACACAATTTCAGGTCAGTACATTTAATTTAGTAAAAGTATACTTTAAACTTTTATTTATTAAATCAATGCAGGTGATAATGTGTAAAATGAGGCATTAACCAAACATAAAACTATGTCTACTTTTAGAACCTGAAACATTTTTCCTTATGTTTATATCAATTATATATTAATATTTCTATTTTAATTCAACAATTTCTCAACAGAAATATTTTTATATTATATTATTTTCATACACAAATTATTTTCACTCTGAATTTTATTAAAGAGAAATGTTCTATATTTTAAATACTAACTTATTTTATCCCTTAAATACATAAACAAGGTTTTATGCTAATGTTAAACTATTTCCTCTTCTCATATAAACAACTTCATTAACTCAGTAAATGAATTATAAAATGATATTTTAACAGTAGCTCTTTGGTTTCACTCCTGTTCTCGTACGTATTGTTAGTGAACGTTTCAGATGTTCTCAGCCAGAGGTCGTTTATAGAGTGACTTTCTCATCATGTGATTGGCTCACCTGTTGAGGTGAGTCGCGCACTGGTGTCACAGTCTGAGTTTCCCTCCGTGCTGAGATTCTCTTAAAATCTCAGTACGTGACTGCTACGTATTGAGATGTACATGTGCTGGATTATACTGATTAAAAAAAATAAAGTTACATTAGGTTAACTGTTATTTACTGTAATGTATTATATAGTATATGTATTATATGTATTGTATTATAATCCTGTTTTTTCCAACATGTGTTTTCTTTTTATCCAAACAGAATACAAGTTAAAAAAAAAGTGCATTGAATAAATTATTAAACAAATGTTTTTAATACAAACTCAATACATGTAATAATAAAAAAACTGCATAGAATATATTATAAAACATATTTCTCCTGCCTCGTATATTGAGCAGTTTCCCCAAGAAAAGGAGTCATTCAGCACTCGTCAAATAACATTAGCTTTGAACCTTAGCTTTGAAATTTTTAATCTCAGCGCAGCGGAAGTAGAAAAAAGCTAAGCGTATGTAGCATAAATTCATTTTCCGGTACTGCGCATGATCATAATCGATCTCAGCACAAGGTAAACTCAGACCATGACACGGCATGCACTTGGAGCAGCACATGCACCGAGCATTAAAGCTTGGTTAATGCTTGACCGGCGCAAGGTGTCACCGCTGACCCCACTCTTGGAGGATTCAGGCAGATCGCCGCAACAGTATGGTTGTCACAAAATCCCACGGCACACATGGACTTCTCTCACGGGACACTAGTGTTCCGCGGCACACCGTTTGGGAACCACTGCTCTAGACTTCAGACTGGTTTAGACTGATTGAACTGGATCTTCTTCCTCTCAGAACCTGGTTTGGGTGCTGGCCTGTGTCAGAGGTCAGAGGTCAGCGGTGTGAAGCCTCACCATGTGGGGAGTCCGGAGGGCGTGAGGTGGTCTGAGGAGGATTCAGGGCCCAGTGAAGGTTCCTGCTGAGCTCCTGCTGGTCCTCAGTGTGAACCAGCTCATAGATGCTCTGATGGAGCACATCCGTCTGTAGCACAGTTAGCATTCATACGTCACATAGCATGCTAACGCAAACAAAGCCACCAGAGGAATAAACAGCAGAATGAAGAGCTACAGATAGTACGCTAATGCTAACATAACCCCCACAGTAATGATCAGGAGAATGAACAGCTTCTGATAGCATGCTAATGCTAACATAGTCATCACAGAAAAAAAACAGGAGAATGAACAGCTTAAGATAGCATGCTAATGCTAACATAGTCACCATAGGAATAAACAAGAGCAGAGCTGCCAAGCCTCACACTTTGAGTGTGACAGTCACGCAATTTGACGCATTCTCTCATCACACGCTACACTTGATATTTCTCACGCTGATGTTTCTCCATTTAATACTCTATTTATTTCATGATAATGAACTTTGATCCTCATGACTTGCCGTAGCTCCAGTAACTCTGATTGACTGACTGAGAAAACCAATCCCAGACCAATCCATGTCTCCTTGTGCCTAAATCTAACCAACCACAGCAGGCATCACACAATAATAAACCAATCAGAAGCAACGTAAGGCGGGTCTTGACGAGCAGTCTCAGACACCTCACACAACACGCACTGACTAGTCATCATGTTTTCAGAAAGAAAGTGTTTCTAGAGAACAGACGCCTTCTGAGATGGTATGTAACTACCTAATTATGTTCACTGTTTATATTTGTGTGTGTGTTATAGTGTTAGTTTACTTGTCTAAAAAACTAACCCCTCCCCCCAGTACACAGACACACACAGTCAGTTGTGTCAGTGACTGTCTGTCAGAGGCTCAGTGCAGATGTCTGTCTGTCTGTTAAACACTGAGAGATGTTTGAGGAAACACTGCATGTGTTTCTCTAACTAACTCTGCTGCTGCTGCAGCTAACGGGGCTGTTTACACATTCTTAAAGAGACAGTGTCCTGAATGTGATTTACTTTAAAAACTACTTTCAACAACTCAGAGCTGCCCTGAAAAAAATCATCACTACATCATTTAATCACATTTCAGCCTTAATGAAGGAAAGTCCAAATGTAGTTATTGTGCTGCTAGTGATTAATAAAAGGGTCTTTGTGGCTCCACTGACTTTGACCTATTATTGTTTTTATTGTAAAACTATTGAAAAAATAAATGGTTTATATCACCTATTGTCATTTAGAGTAAAAATATATAGATATGAATATTGGTCCATATCACCCAGGCCTAATGTAACCAAAGCAGTAACGTTTTATCTTGTAAACAATATGATTGTCTAAACTGTGTGAAATGAGGCGTTCAAACACTGATTAAAGTATGATTTTATTAATATGAGTGTGTTACCTCAATAACTAATAGAAATCACTAGACTGATATGATGCTTTGTTATGTAGCATGTGATGCTAATGCTAATGCTACACTACTTTAGTTAAACAATGTAAAAAGACTGTGTGACTATAAGAACATGTCAGACCTTTAGTTTGATGTTAATTATACTTAGAACTAGTTTGATAAATTTACATACAATTTTTAAAAAAATATTTGAAAATGTTTTAAATGATCTTTTATTCCTTTTTTCCATTTAGGACGATAATTTGAAGTAAGTGAATTGGTTTGTTTTATATTGGTGAATAACTTTAAATAGTCTAAATGATTTGAATGAAAAAAATCATGATGTAATTGTGATTTTACAAAGAATAAATTAGGATATGATTTTTTTCCATATCACCCACTCCTACATGTGTATGTCTATGTTAGACATTAACTTAAATTAATTAAAACTCTTATTCAGCTACAACCAGTGTTATGATCACTGTTAGTAGCTGAATTACACTTGTAGGTTATATCATCATAAATACATAATCTAATGTTCATTTGAACTGTTCTTATGATTATTATTGTATGTAATAGTGTATTTCTATAGACAATTGATTCATGAAAATGACTTGATATTTGAATGTTTTTTACATGATGATCTTCTGTTGCAGACAAGGAGAGCTTGAGGTAAAGGTAGCACTGCCTTGGGCCACAGTGTTTTAAGTGGGAGCCTCTGTCATCATCAACATCTGTGATAAACACCTACAACATGAGACATGTCCCCAGATCAATGATATGAAATATTGATTAGGTTATAGCATTAGGAGGACACAGTGCAGGGAGAGCTGCTGGTATGGAGGTGATGACATCATTCTGAAGGTAGAAATCAACGTTAAAACAGGACAAAGTCATATTAAAAAAATAAATTTTTCCACCAGAACGTATCAGATCATTAATTCCTTTGAATGAGTTAATGCTAATGCTATCAAACACAGTTAACTGAAGAGAACCAAATTGCAGCTAATGCTAAAGCTAACTGTGGTACCTGGTTGAAGCCCAGGTAGTCCTGGATGAATGTGACGAGTAGAAAATGGTGCCATTAGCCGTTAGCAGATGACAAAGCCGTTCAGAGCCTGGAGAGCACACACGTTAGCATACATGCGAGCACACAGGTTAGCACATACTAGCGCACATGGCAGCACACACATTAGCACACACGCTAGCACACATGCAAGCACAAATGCTAACACACACACTAGCACTCATGTTAGCACACACATCAGCACACATATTAGCACACACTGTAGAACACATGCTAGCACACATGCTCGCACACAAGCTAGCACACACGTTAGCACACACTTTAGCACACAAACTAGCACACGCGCTCGCATGCAAGCTAGCACACACGTTAGCACACACATTAACACACTGTTAGTACACACGCTAGCATACATGCTAACATATATGCTAGCAACACATCTTAGCACACATGTTAGCAGACACGCTAGCACACACGTTAGCAGACACGCTAGCACATACATTAGCACACACGCTAGCATACATGCTAGCACACATGTTAGCACAAACATTAGTACATACGCTGGCACACATGTTAGCACACATGTTAGCACACACACTAGCACACATGCTAGCACACAGGTTAGTACACATGTTAGCAGAAACGCTAGCATACACATTAGCACACACGTTAGCACACAAGCTAGCACACACGTTAATGGTCAAAGTCACTACTGACCTGTAGGAGGAGCTCTCCCTCAGGGATCTTTGAGTCTGCTCTCTGTCCCCGTAGTTCAGGGCACTACACACACACACACACACACACACACACACACTTTATTTCAGTGGATCAAACGTGGTTTTGTGGGACAAACATCACAGCAGTTAGTGGTTTGAGTGAGCATGGATATATGATCTCTTATTTTGAAGGTCAGTGACCGTGTGTTGCTGCTGAACCACTGATGTCATGAGAAAGAGAGCAGCCATGACCTTTGACCCCTCTCATAATGGCGTCTGTGACCTGTAGTGACCTTTGACCTCTCAGGGTGTCCTCCCTTTTGTTTCCCGTCCTAATGAGGTCATCGACTGTGACATCATACTATCTGCTCCACAACACTGGACCAATCATATCCAAACACCAAGGAGCGAGAGAACATGCAAACTCCACACAGGGCGTCAGCCAGGAGGCGGAGCCGCTGCACAGACCGTCTGTCTCCCATGGTCACATGGTGAAGGGGCGGGGCTTAGGTGACCTGCATTCCTTAGATCAGTGGTTCTCAACCTTTTCAAAATATAGGTCCCATAGAGCAGGGACCCTCCAAAATAAAGGTCCCATAGAGCAGGGACCCTCCAAAATAAAGGTCCATAGAGCAGGGACCCTCCAAAATAAAGGTCCCATAGAGCAGGGACCCTCCAAAAATAAAGGTCCCAGAGAGCAGGGACCCCCACTGTAGCTGAAGGTGGTTGAACACAGACATGAACATTGAAGAACAGTCATGTGGAGACAGGACCATCTATAAGGGGGAATAAAGGAGAGATTTTTGGGGTCCATCCATAAAGTCAAGTAAAATGATGGTCCATTGTTCTATGAATCTGTGATAAACCACATTTATTTATTCATCTGAATAATATCCACTGTTATCCAGGAACGTTTATTATTATTATTATAGTCATCTTAAAGATGGAAATCATGGTTTTAATCACTAATAAAATGGTTCAAAGTGACCAAAAATGATGGAAAAGGAGGTGAAATGGGATTTTTTAAAACCACAGAAATTAGTTAAAAGTTGTAAATTAGAGTGGATAAAAACAGACAGAAAAGGTGGTTCAAAGTGTCATTATTGGAACAATTAGTTTAAACTGACAAACAATGGACATGACATGTGGTTAACTTATCAAAAATAATGATGAAATCTGATGAAAAGAGGTAAAAGTGACAATAATGAATCAACATAATGTGACATTAGGGTGTAAAAGTGGTAGAAAAGGTTTATAACATGTCTGGAAAGTGGAAAAATGTGTAGAAAAGTCATTAAAATGTGATGTAGAAGTGTCAGAAATGGGAGAAATGTAGCAAAAATACATTAAAAAAAGAAAAAATATGGAAAGAAAAAGTGATGAAAAGTTGGTAAAGTTGTAGAAAAAGGACAAAAAATAAGCAAAAATGGCTCAAATTGTTTAGAAAATATTCTTAGTTTCTTGAAGGCAATCTGGGGACCTCCTCCCAGTGTCTTGTTACCCAAAATGGGGTCCTGACCCTAAGATTTAGAATCCTAGCCTTAGAGGAGAACAGGCCTGTTACATCGACCCGAGACTCTTAAAGTGAAGGATGGAGCACAGGAAGTGATGTCACAGGTTGGTTGATGGAGGGACTGAGAATGACTAAGCAGTTCTAATCCTGCTCAGTCATGTAGATCTAGTTCTCAGGGACTAGTCTTTGACCATGTGACCATGTGACCATGTGAGTGGGCGGAGCCACCAACCTGAGAAGAAGTCTTGGCTCTAAGGAAGCTGACGCTGAGGCGGAGGATTGACAAGCTTGTCCAGGCTGGACGTGACGTCCTGGGGAAGGGCAGGAGGCCGGCCAGGCGCTCCAGCTCGCCGTTCAGACGGTCTCGGTGACGCTTGGACGGGTTGGACTTAGCGCCATCAGTGGGAGGGGCTTTGCCCTGAAGGAGAGGAGTCAGTGTTTGAACCTCACATCACACAGAGCAGCTGTCAAACTCATGGCCCAGGGCCCAATACGGCCCTTTAGAGCATCTAATTTGGCCGCATGAGAAAATAAAGATGACAGAAAAAACATGAATCATTGTGTAAATGAAACTCAGAAATATTTACAGGTTCTCACTTTTTTCCCAGCGCTTATATCACATGATTTCAGTCATTTTTAATGTCAGACTGTTGAAAAAAACTCAAAATTCTTACAAAATCCTTAAATTTTCCTGAAATTAATACATAATATTTCCTTTAATTAAATAGAAATTGTTCACAAAATCTTGTAAATGTAAAGTGTAGATCTTGGTGGTCGCCGTATCATTAACAAATTGATTGGATATTGTCGGTTTCGTACATATTTAGTACTTCATGTATACGTAGAAGTGTAAACTAAGGAATAATAACGTAGAAATGACTCATTTTATAGCATAAAATCTGTGGCCCACTAAAGATCAAACTGCTCGTATTTAGTTCCTGACTAAAATGAGTTTGAGACCCCTGGTATACCACCAACACTCTTAACCCAACGAAATGAAGAGATTTCATTTATTATTATCCTAATTATTGATTCATACATTTATCAGACATGCAAACACTAAAGGTATGAAAAAGGTGTTAAAATGAATCCATGGTGGGGGGGTTTGGGGGGTCTTCCTCCAGAGAAATCTTTTGATTTGAAACACATACTGTAAAATGAATCAATGAGGAACTCTGTGAAGAGAACAATAAGGTAAAAAAACATGTATTCACACCACTCTAGTTGTGGGTTGTGGAAAACATAAAAAATATATATATGAAAAATTGTGAGTAGTGAACATTAGCAGAGTTAGGCAGCAGTGATGCTGAGTCATGGTTTTATAGTCCTGTTTCTAAACAAACCTAGTAAGTAAGTCATTTTTTTATAAAGCGTTTTTTTGCAGATAAAATCACAAAGTGCTGAACAGAGTTGTGGTAAAAAGTGTAACATCATCATAGAATAACAAAACATGGATAAAAACATTTCAAATCCAGTAACTAAAAGCTTTTCTGTAAAGTCTTCAACAGTTTTTAAAGTAACCACACAGTTGATCTCCTTGAGAGACTGGAGTCTGGAACACCAGGTCTCCTCTGGTTTTACATTTAGTTCTAGGGTCTTTAGGAGACCCTGGTCTGAAGACTGAAGACTTCACCCTGAAGTGTAGGGGTACAACAAGTCTGAGATTATTGAGGGGGTCCTGACCATGTAACGCTCATGTAATGTAATAACTAATATTTATAGTTTATTCTAAACTTCACTAGAACCAGTGCAGAGTAGCTAGAATGGTGGTAATGTGGGATGTTCTAGAAGCAACCAGTTAAAAGTCTGACAGCAGCGTCTGTACGATCTGGAGTCTGTTTAGGGTCGACTTATTAAAACATATTAATGTGTGATGATATAAATGTGTGTATGACCAGTTCTAGATCTGATTTTAATCTGGAACTAGTTTCTCTCATGATTTCTTTTTTGATCCATGAGTTTTTTACCCGACACTCTTTCTTTGTTCTCAGCTTCTCTTTCATCGTATGGTGAAATAATAGTAATAGTATTAGTAATATTATTTTATTTTAAACTGTTTTAAGTTTCCATTTACATGATCAAAATAAATCAAATGAAATCAAACATCATTCTATATAATTATAACTGTATATAATGTAATACACTGTATTGTCTCCATAGAGAAGGTATTTATGGCTCCAGGAGGACTTTAATCCAGGTGAGATGAGGTTCAATGGTTCCTTGTACAGTAAAGGTTACAGACCAAACAACAACGAGACACAAAATAACAAATGCACAAAACCAAACAATAAACAAGACTAAACGTGAGGGAATATGAAACTGACGGAGTGTGAATAAAACCTTTAGCTAGTGGTTCTCAACCTCAGTCCACTACCCCTAAAATAAAGGTTGCAGTGACTGGGGACCCAAACTGTATGGGATAAAAGGGTTACATCGGTTCAAAGTGACCAAAAATGGTGAAAAGGTGATGAAATGGGATTTTAAAAACCACAGAAAGTGGTTAAAAGTTGTAAATTAGAGTGGATAAAAACAGTCAGAAAAAGGGGTGAAAAGGGTTCAAAGTGTTAATATTGCAATACTTAGTTTAAACTGGCAAATAACGGACATGACAAATAGTGAATGTAGTTCAATAGGTAAAAATCAAGAGGTAAAAAGTGACAATAATAGTCAACATATGTGACATTAGGTGTAAAAGTGGTAGAAATGGTTTATAAGTGATCAACATGTCTGGAAAGTGGAAAAATGTGTAGAAAAGTCATTAAAATGTGATATAGAAGTGTCAGAAATGAGTAATGTAGCAAAAATACATTAAAAGGAGCAAAAATATGGCAAGAAAAAGTGATGAAAATAGGTTGAAAATTTTAAATATGGTGAGTTTGGTGAAGTTGTTGAAAAAGCGTAAAAATAAGCAAAAATGGGCCCAAATTGATCAAAAAAATAATCTGAGTTTATTTAAGACGTCTGAGGACCCTCCCCTAGTGTCTGGTCCTGACCCAAGGGTTGCTTTATTTTTTTTTGCAGAAAATGCAGAACTTTTTGGAAACAAAAGCAAAAAAGTCGGTTAAACAGGGCCTTAAACTAAGTTTGATTTTAAAATTAGGTGAAGAATTAACAGAGCATTAAAATACTTTTGTTATGGATCAATAATCTAGAAACAGATCAGGAACCGCTCTGTACGAATGAAGGATTTCTCTTCAAAATAAAAGCAGTTTTGCTAGTTCTCTTTGAGTGATTTTTCTTTTTGTTCAGTAAATAATCCTGTTGTCATTTATTTATGTGGTTTTCTGCAGTTAAATTAAAATCCTACACGTTTAAAATGAATGAAATATCTCATCTTATGGTGATGGTTAGTTTATTAATGGTCTTTAAATGTGATTATTTATTGATCATGTGGCTTGTCTGACTGAGAAAGTGGTTTCTATTGATCTGATCAAATCATTTTCTCTGTGATCAACAATAAACTAAACACTGTTTGTGCTGTAAAAACATGAATTCACCCTAAAATACTGTTTTCTTTTGCCACACGTTCTGACTGATTAAATGAAGAAAATAAGGAAAGCAATAATTCATCCTGCACCTTTAATAAAAGGTATGATTAATAATGTTGTTCATTTATAGATTTGTCTTTTGGCCTGAACACTTTGAACACATTTGTTTTTCCTTTTAAACATGTCCATTTCTATTCTTTAATAAATTAATATACATTAAATTAAAGCTTTAGTTTACTGACAGGCCACAGCTGTAATATAATATCATTAGCAATGGTAATAATATTCATGCATAAAGTCAAATAAGGAGAAAATATACACATAAAAAAACAAAAACATGTGAAATAATCAATAAATAATGACTATTATCATCAACATATCATGACTATTATCGACGTTACTTTTATTCTTTTCATTTAATTTGAATCATTTATAATTTATTTCATTGTATGAGATTATTTATCAGAATTTCCGCAGCGACACAAAAAATATATAAATGAAATCTACAGTAAATCTACGGTATATATATATATATACCGTGTGTGTGCGTGTAACTGCTGTTCCATCTTAGTTTTCTGGTTCTCGGCCTGTCGCCGTGCGTCATTACGCACGGGTGGAGATGTGTCCCCCCGGCCTGGCCCGGGCCCCCTGCGGTGACCCACCGTTTGATAACCCTTTAATCTGTGAGCCGTTATTAGTCTGAACCTTTTCTCTCCTCCTGCAGCACAATGTGTGTTTATAATAAAGCTGCGGGCCGCGGATTCGCTCTGAGTCGTGTATGCGCGCACGCGCGCAGCGGGACGTTTACGGTTTTTTAATCGAAAATAGCCGCAAATAAAAGTCGTTGAAATGCGCTTTGTTTGCGTCACGAGGATAAATGTGTAAATATGGTAAATGTGATGCAGGAGGAAAACACGGTCCGCGCACCATCCCAAGGCCGCACGCACTGAAAATGGCGTCAGAGGAAAGAGCCGCAAAACAACGAGAATAATTACAAATAACTCAAAATACGTAAAGAATAAAATATTAAAGATAAAAAATAAAAAAGTGTATATTTTTAGAAGAGACACGAGCTGCAGCGGAAATCAGAGAATCAGGAATAAGGCCTTCAGCAGGCCGCAAATAATCCGTTACACACACACACACACAGCACCGGGTCAGACCGGGCGGCGGTACTTACGCCCTCTGGACGGGTTTTCTTCTCTTGCGTCCCGCGTACATGTCAATGCGTGTGCGCGCGGCCGTGCGCAGCTACAGACCGCTGCAGGTGTTCGTCAGTGAGCCAAAAACACTGAAGTGACGCAGAGGAGTCCTGCGCGGCTCCGACGCTGCGGGCGCGCTCCCGATGGGCTTATGGGGTCCGTCCTGAGGGGGAGGGGGCGAAGAACACGCACGGACAGAAAGGACGCGCAGTTTGCGCCGCGGAGCAAGCTTCTCCTCCACAGTGCGTCAAAGGCGCGCACCCGCTGCTCAGCGCATCACCTGCGCCCGCGAGGCCGCGCATTCCTCTCGCTGACCCCTAAAGGGAGGGGGCGCACTGTGCGCAGGCACGCGGTCATCCAGGCCTCAGCGTCCAATCAGTGCGCAGCACCGAGGCTGATGAGGGTCAGGGGTTAGAGTGAATAATGCACGAGCTCTGTTTTCATCTTAAACAGAATCACATGTGACAAAGAAAAGTTTGCTGTGCCATAACTAAGCCCCGCCCCCTGCTGGTAGAATACAGACAACACGCTGCTCTGCTCGAATATAAACGCCCTTCAAAATAAAAGCACCGTCCTTTATTTTATCAGCGACTCAGTAGTTGAAAAGCCCTGCCTTCATTTATGATGTAAATGATTACAGATCATATTAGTTTTTAACGTTTAAATATATCATTTTTAACAGTGACTGTCCTCTGCCGCCCCCTGGTGTCACAGTGATAGAACACACACACAGCTCTGACTTATTATTGCACAGTTTATAAAAACATGAACACAGACTGGATAAAAGAATGAGTAAATACAGACGATTACATCATCATAACAGCAACAACAATATAACAATATAATAATAATAAGGCACATGTGAGCAGAGAGCGCCACCTTTGGTGTGTGTAATAAACTGTTCCCTTATACAAACATCTTTGGTTGATTAATTATTGATAAATGAACACATGGCTTATCATAACTTCATGGTTGTCATGGCGACAGGAGGCGGGCAGATCAGAGCATCCTCCTCTTGCTATTGGCTGTACTTGGACAGGTGAGGGCGAAGTCGTAATGAGGACCAATGAAAGGGCAGCTGGCCTTAGAGGCCACGCCCCCATCCTGTTACTTCCACTGGAAGTAGGCGGAGCTCTGTAGTGGGTCGCTCACTGCTGAGTGAAGGGGAAGTGCTCTCTCAGCTGCTGCTGGTGTGTGGGCGTGGCCTCATGTCCGTTCACCAGCCAATGAGACGGGTCGGCTGCTGACACAGGTAGTGGACCGTTAGAGGAACCAAAGTCCTGACAGGGGATGAGGGAGGGCACCGAGTCTGAGGAGCAGCACTGCAGTCCAACGCCACCTGGAGCCTGGACAAGGTTTGGGGGCAGGGTCTGAAAGTGGTTTGGGGGCGAAGCCCAGATGCTGTTTGGGGGTGGGGCCTGAGGGTGGTTTAGGAGTGGGGCCCAGATGTTGTTTGGGGGGGGGGCCTGAAGGTGGTTTAGGGGTGGAGCCTGGATGTGGTGTGGGGGTGGGGCCTGAAGGTGGTTTAGGGGTGGGGCCTGGATGTGGTTTGGGGGTGGGGCCTGAAGGTGGTTTTGGGGTGGGGCCTGGATGTTGTTTGGGGTAGGGCCTGAAGGTAGTTTAGGGGTGGGGCCTGGATGTGGTTTGGGGGTGGGGCCTGAAGGTAGTTTAGGGGTGGGGCCTGGATGTGGTTTGGGGGTAGGGCCTGCAGAAAACCTGGGGGTGGGGTCTGAATGTGGTTTAGGGGAGGAACCTGAAAGTGGTTTAGGGGCGGGGCCTGAAGGTGGTTTAGGGGTGGAGCCTGAAGGTGGTTTTGAGGCAGGTGCTGGTCCTCAGGGAGGAGGAGCTCGGGCAGCTCAATGGAGGGGCTGAAGATATCGTCCAGCTGCAGGCCACAGGAGGGTGGAACCTCCATGGGGTTATCTTGTAGCCCGGCAAGGCAGGAGGGGTGAACGCTGGTCCCAAACTTTCCGCTCTGTCTAAACAGAATGGTGTCAATGAAGTTGAACATGTTGCTGGTGCCCGGCCGCCTGTTCTCCTGACCCAGGTGGCGCAGAGCATTCTCCAGCTCCTCCAGCTCGTCCAGCGTCCGGTCATCCAGGCAGTCCATGGTCTCGCCTTCCGCCTCCTGCGGCTCCTCTTTCACTAGCTCTTCCGGCGCCGCTGTATCTTCCTGCCACGAGCTGCTCTGGACGCTGACCAGCGCATGGCTATCCATGAAAATCTGGTCCAGGGGCAGGTGGGTCTCCACCGTCTGAGAGTAGAGGTTTTTCTCATCCTGGTTTAGGAAGCAGTCCAACAAGGAGCCGGGCGCCACGTCATTCCTCATGTCGTCGCCAAAGCGTTTGTTGAACTGAAGGTGCGTGATGTCCACGGTGGCGCCTGTGTTGTAGAGGACACCTTCCCCCGTGGTTGAGTTGAAGGGTAGCTCCAGACGGCGCTGACGAAGGTAGGCTTCCCCCTCGGCATTCCTACAACACCACAAAACAAGGTTTGGACAAATCAGAGCATTCTTGTGACCATCAAACACAAACGCAGCCCATGCCGTGTTGCCAGATTAGTTTCTGTGGGTTTGTGACTGGTTGAATTGTGGGTGTGTCACTCACGTCAGAGCCTTTTGATAGGCTATGATGAACTGGGGTTGGCCTCCTTTGAAGATCATCTTAGCATTGGACTTCACCCAGATCCATGACTGGGACTTACTGAGCAACCTGAATATCGTGTGCCCTGACTCTCCTGTTTTCATCACTGACACAAAACAACACACACACACACACACACATATTGTAGTAACACTTAACACACACATATTATGGTAACACACACAAACACATAGTAGGCGAGAGCCTGGTGACCATACTTTCACCCATGGAGTCCAGTCAGGCCAAGAACAACGCAGAGACATGGGGAGGCATGGAGTTGGGTGCAGTATGGATCGGGCAGCAGATCCCTGGACAGAAGTTGGCTCGAGGTACGTGGAACGTCACCTCTCTGGTGGGGAAAGAGCCCGAGCTGGTGCGCGAAGCAGAGAAGTTCCGACTAGAAATAGTCGGCCTCACCTCAACACATAGCATGGGCTCTGGAACCAGTCTTCTCAAGAGGGGTTGGACTCTCTTCCACTCTAGAGTTGTCACAGGTGAAAGGTGGGCAGGGTCGGCAATTCTTATTGCCCCCTGGCTTGGAGCTTACTCCGGTAGATGAGAGGGTAGACTCCTCCCTCCGTGTTCAGGCATGAGGGTGTCCATATGAGCACTTGGCACCACGACACCCTATGACCCTTTGTCAAAAGGAGCTTCAACTCCCACCTCCAGGAAAGCTTCAATCATGTCTCAGGGGAGGCGGGGATATTGAGCCTGAGTGGGCCATGTTCCGTGCCTCGGTTGTTCAGGCGACTGATTGATGCTGTGGCTGTAAGGTGGTCGGTGCGGCAGCACCTGGTCCCGCTGGTGGACACCGGTGGTGAGGGATGCCGACATGCCTTCCGATGAGGAAGCAGACCCTGAGAGCCCGGGAGTGAACTCTACTATCTCTGGGGCTGAGGTTACCGAGGTGGTCAAAAGGCTCCTCGGTGGCAGGGCCCCAGGGGTGGATGAGATCCAGCCGGAGTTCCTCAGGGCCCTGGATGTTCTGGGGCTGTCATAGTTGGCAGTGTTCCTGGACTGGCAGACTGGGGTGGTGGTCCCTCTTTTTAAGGAATCACACTCCTCAGCCTCCCCGGTAAGATCTATTTAGGGTTACTGGAGAGGACAGTCCACCAGATAGTCAAACCTCAGATCAAGGAGGAGCAATGTGGTTGAACTGTGGACCAGCTCTACACCCTCAGCAGGTCCTCGAGGGTTCATAGGAGTTTGCCAACAAGTCCACATGTGCTTTGTGGACTTGGAGAAGACATTCGACAGTGTCTCTCAGGGACTCCTGTGGGGGGTTCTCTGGGAGTATGGGGTATTGGACTTCCTGATTAGGGCTGTCTGTTCGTTTTACAACCAGAGTCAGAGCTTGGTCCGCATTGCCGGCAGTAAGTAGGACTTGTTTCCAGTGAGGGTTGGACTGGTCCAGGACTGCCCTTTTTCACAAATTCTGTTCAGAACTTTTATGAACAGAGTTTCTAGGCGCAGCCAGGGTGTTGACGGGGTCTGGTTTGGAAGCCTCAGGATTGGGTCACTGCTTTTTGCAGATGATGTGGTCTTGTTGGCTCCATCAAGTTGTGATCTTCAACTCTCACTGGATCGGTTCGCAGCAGAGTGTGAAGAATGAGGGAAGTCTGGGCCTCGCTGCTCAGGATGCTAGTAACACACACACATTATAGTAACACAAACACACACACTCACTGCGTAGGTGTCTGTCTGCACAGTACATCATATCCGCTGCGTGGATGAACTGATATCCAGAGCCTTTGGAACGAAGCTCCTCCTCTGAGTATCCCAGAATACTTTGGCCTCTGAAACATCAGGAGAATAAAAGTTGAATTAAAACTCACTGAAGCAGTGGACACATTGGAAATAGCAGCTATGTGGTACCTGACTCTGGCTGTGTTGATGATGTCATTCTAACGTACTACTCATACTAAGTGAGCGTCTAAATGAGTATATAGTGCGTTCGCATTAGATAGTATGAATAGATTGAGTAGGTGAGAAATACCAGGATGTATACTATATGGGGACATGTTTTAAGTATACACGGTGGGCACACTAGTCATACTCAACAGTTCCATGATACATTGAGAGCAGAATGTAAAATGGTCCTGGGATTGGCTTCAAGATAAAAATCAAACATCTCCTTTTCAAAATAAAAGCAGATCTGTCTTTTATTAGTTTTGTAACTCTTTTAAATAAATAGGGCTCTTATTTTGAAGTTAACAGGAAGTTTAGTCAGTAGAGCGATGGAGAGTCTCTGAAAATGTGTGAATGAAATGTGTCCACGTGAGTTTTATGGATCAAATGAGCACATGTTGGAGAATCAACAGAGATATTTAGCCTCAGTGTGAACCAGTGTCAGCGTCATGGGGGGGCATTCGCAGGCAGTGCCCCCCAGCTGACCTACTGTGCCGCCCCCCCCACACACACACACTCTTCCCGGCCACTACAGGGAAGCTTTTTATTAATCAAAGATATCTGATTGGCTATCAACTGACTGTGTCCATTCACTGACAGCGGACGGAAGTCTGCTCCATAGATATTATACACTGTGGTGTCATTGTTTAACGTTTGTGCTATTGAACGTACTCTAGAGCTGTTGTAACGTGTATATGTCTATGGCCTGCTCTGTTGATTCATGTGACATCACTCACATTGCTGCATCGCGACAAAGCTAGAGCGCTAAATTCAGATGGAGAACAGGAAGTGAAACTTGAGAATCCGTCATCTGAAATCATCAAATGTCCATATTTTGTGTAGTTTACAGATGCTCCAGAACAACGCTGTAAAAAGTGGATTTTAAACCTACGTCTGTGGTCAGGAGGAGCAGAGTCTGCTGATGCTGTAGCGACCACTTCATAAGGTATGTTAGCTTAGCGAGCTAACTTTGTTTTTGTAGCTGTGTTTATATAGCATTAGGAATCCGTGTACCCTTCGATCTTTGGTTATTCTGTTTGAAAACCAAATCAAAACAACAAATAACCAGTGTGGTTATTTTGTTTTTCTGATTTAAAACCAAAACAGTAATACAGAAAAAACTGTTTTTTTTTTTTTGTTTTTTACTTGTTCTGTTTGTGTGATATTAAAGGAGAAATTAGAACTAGAACTGAAGTTCACTACACCTGGTTTCCCTCCCCAGGTCCTGGACCAGGCCTCCTCACACAATAGGATTGTTTAGGATTTATTTCAGCAGTTTTCTGGTCCTGCTCATGTTTTCATTCAGTCTGTGGAATCGATTCTTAGATGCATTGAGATTCGGAGGTGGACGATTCTGAATCGATTCTTTAATTCCCAGTAATCGAAAATCTAAATTTTAGAGGCCGTTTAAAAGTCTGAACAAAAAAGGCTGCGGAGCTGTGGCGTGCAGCGCGTTTCCAGAGGGACACTTTAAAGAGAACACCACGACAATGAAGCATGGACATGCGGGAGTTAAGACCAGCCCTGTGCAGCTTAAAATCTTCTTTAATGTCCACGGTGGAAATGAACTGGACAAGAGCCACGCTGCATGTTAGCTCTGTTACACTAACATTAAGAACTTTAGGAACACAACTAACATGAGAAGCTCTATAGCACGTTTTCACCTGGTGCTGTGGCTAAAAGTTCCTCTGCTAACCAGAGAACAATCAAACAAGTCACAACAAAGCTTCCACTCTCTTCAGAAAAAGTAAAGTGGATTAACAAGTCCATTGCTAAGGATTTACGTCCTTACTCGGTCGTAGAAAACCAGGATTTTGTTCGCTGCTTCATACGTTGGAGTCTAGATATACCATCTGTTCTCTACGGTGCGTTACTGACACAACCATCCTGAAGCTTTATAACAAACCATAACAGAAGTCATAGCATCTCTGCAGAAAGCGTGTAGGACAACAAAAAAAAATTGAATAACAATTGAAGTTATGTTACAAGAAAGGCTGTTACTACCTTTGTTTAAAAACCTGTACATTTTCAGTTCACATACTTCTTCCATTAGTGTAATAAATGATAACGAATGGTAATGTATCTCTTTTTTTCTAACTACATACTATATATACTTTTATACAGAGCGTGGACACAGTGATTACAACAGATATTTTGTGAATAAAACAAGCATCAAAATACATTAATAATCAATTTAGAATCAAATCGAGTCCCTTGAATCATAATCAAATCGTGAGGTGCCTAAAGATTCTCACCCCTAGTCTGTGGATGTTTTAGCTCGTAAAAAGCGGTGTTACGGTCCAAATAGTATCAAAATAAACTGGTGACTGATTATTAACTGTGAAGCTGGTGTGAGGAACAATAGATGTTAGAACTTCTACCATTTGACAGCAACAGTGTTTAGATGAAAATGGTAATTCCTGAACAAGGTGTTTTTCAGCTTTCGTTATTTCCGCTTTAAGTCTGGGGGTTGTGAAGGCTCTGATTGGAGAGGGGGAGAACGTGACGTATCACGTATATTAGGAAAAACACACAACAAACCTTTTGTCGTCTATAACACAGACGACGACACAGTGCCCGTCGAAAGTATGTATTAATGTAGTGGGAGGAGCTTAAGTACAGTTGTCAATTATGTCCAAATGAGTATGTGTTTGAAGGTTGGATGTACATAGAGGTGTAAATACTCTGTAGTGTTATAAAGGGTTTATTTGTGGGTGTAAAATAAAATAGTGTGTGTGATTTATCTGGTTTAATTCTATGAGACATGAACATAATAAATGTTTGTTTTTTTATCATTTTTACTTTTTTTTCATTTGATGTATTTTATGTAATGTATGTTTTTTGAAGCCATTAAGTGTATTTGTGTATCTTTCTGTTGTGTTTTTGTGCATTTTTGTTGCCATTTTGTGTATTTTTTGTATATAAATATTTAGTTTTGTGTATTTTGAGCCATTTTCATATTTTTGTTGTTGTTTGGTGTATTTTTCTGTAATGTATGTTTTTTGGCATGGCACAGGAAGAAGTGGAGTCTGGTACAGAGATGGAGACGGAGGAGGAAGTGAAGTCTGTGACCCGCGATTTAAAGGAAGTTTGGATAACAGGAATAATTTTAAATAACCATGACATATTAACTTAAATAACTTTTAACAGTACAAAAACATTTTTAATATTGACCTTTTTTTTTTTTTAACCCAAACAAACTGCGACACAGTGACATCATGAACCCCAGAACCGGAAGTAGCGCGCTTAACATTGCGCTCATTACTGAGAGGGCTGTAATCTTAAAATGAACGCTTTGCAAAATCAAATTACTTCCAAATAACAAATGCACACACTCGGGGTATTTGGAAGCCGTTGACTAAGTTTCAGGTCGAACACATACCGCGCGCACGCACGCACACACGCACGCACACACGCACGCACGCACGCACGCACGCACGCACGCACGCAAGCAAGCACGCACGCACGCACACACCTTATTTGCTTTTATAGATAGATGTCTTTTAAGGCTCTTTTTATTTATTTTTTTTTCACCTTGTCTGCACATGCTGTCAAAGGTCAACACTACAAGAAGTGTAATATTTTTAAAACAGTAATGCATGTTTTGTTATTGTAATTAAATGAATGAATTTATTTTATTGCATAATTGTGACCATCACCAGCCCTCCATAAGGAAGGGTAAGAAACACTTTATTATAGGAAGGATATAAAAAAAAGAGGGCAGTGTTACACTTGGGTGAGGGGGAGGGGTAATTCAGAATTAACTTTAATTCGGAATTAAATTAGCATTAGGAATTATGTGTTTACAAGGTCAGGTTAAAGAGGAATTTAATTTATTCCGCTTTAAAAATGAAATAAAGCTTTCATGTAAACGTGCCCATTGAGTTTGTAGTGGATAGTACGTTAGTGAGACATTTAGAACACAGACACATAAAACATTCATCACCTCACTGACACGTGTGCAACCATAATAACGTGTGGATGAATACTGAAGGTGTGCTACCTGCTGTCAATGTCCACAGGCGTGAAGTCCAGCTGGTGTTTGGTCTGGTACAGCAGTAGTTTAGCTCTGATCTCTACGATAGACGGAGGCTGAACTGGACTGGCCACCATGAACAGCGCCGGCTGAGGAGGACGCTGCTTCCCACCGCCGTTCAGACCGTGAAGGAACCTCAGACGACCCGAGACCTTCAGAGCCTAGAGGTCAGAGGTGATGATGGTCAGAGGGGTCAAAGGTCATACAGGTAACAAAGGTCAGAGGTCAAAGAGGGACTGACCAGGAATCCTGAGGAGTTGTCCAACAAGCAGCGGAACCGACACACGAAGCTCCTCATCTGTAGGGAGCAGCTCTCTGAGGTCAGCTGCTCAGGGTCAAACGTCACTGATCCGCAGGATCCACAGCTCTGAGTCTCTGCAGAGACAAACATCACCCTGGGTCACGAATCCACCAGATCCACAGGATCAGCTGATCCTCTGTAGGCTTCATTGGTTCTTAACATTATCAGAGGGACTAAAAACACCATGTCTGTACCAGGAGATGGCCAGAAATAAGAAAAACTATAGAAATAAATATATTCATGAGGCATTAAATACTGTTTCATTCCACTTCTTTGTAAAATGAGATTCTTTAACTCATTCAGTGCCATTGACGTAATATTACGCTGTTTACGTTTTATCACAGAGACTACTAGAAAACACCCTGGCGGAGGTCCCTCATCAATATCTAAGCTGTAATATGATGTAGTGACCAACTGTGCCCTGAAGGTGGCAGCAGTGAACCTTTGGATGAGAGATTAGCCACTGATGCTACCATTAGCGAAGGAGGAAGAAGCAGGAACTAGGGAGACTATGACGCAACAGAGTGATATTGTGATTATCCAGCAGCTCACAGCTCCACATACTAACAGAACATGTGGACCTGAGTGGATTATTGATTATGTTGCATTCATGAGATAAAACCATTAACTAACCGAGCCAAACGAGTCAGCTCTGTGTGTCGGGAGGAAAAAGAAGTGACGTCTGTGTGATTGACGGGGGGAAGGACTTGGAGGAACGGCAAAATACAGTAAGAAATCCATTGAACTCTGACATAGATAGCATAATAATAATAATGTTGCCATCAAAAGCCTGGTCTCAGTGTTTTTGTAGTTTTATAGAAGGAAACTAATGATGAGGTGTCACTAAAGCAAAAAAATAGCTTCAAAGTCAATTTTTTCAGAAAAAGACGTTTTCCGCAGTTTTTTGTCACAAACTGGTGATTAGTGTAAAACTTTCCTTTATTCAACAGATGATTACAGAAGAACAAACCAAGATAGAAAAAAAAATTCTCATTTCTGATGAAATTAGAGACTTTAATCTTTCAGAATTCAGATTGTCATAGTACAAAATATTGTGCGGGTCTTTAGAAATTTGTCAAATTGTTAAAAAACAGCATTCACTGAGGGGGTAGAAATTCTGAAAATGGCTGGCAGTGAATGAGTTAAAATGTGTTAACACTCATTTCTTCATCATTATGATCTATAGTTGTTTGTCATAGTATCGGATAAGAGGAGGGACTGATCTATGTGATCACAGAGATTCACATGATCCATGTCACCGATGTGCTAATGCTAATGCTAAAGTACAGATCCTATCAGCGTTAAACAAAGCGATGTGTTACCCTCAGCGCTGAGCTGCTCTCTGAAGGCCAGTCGGTCGTCAGTGTGGATCAGCTCATACACACTCTGATGGAGCACGTCAGACTGTGGACACACACACACACACACACACACACAACTAACAGTGGCTGCTGTTCATCACTGTTTCAGTGAAGGTAACAGACACATTCAGTACTGACCAGCAGGGGGCAGCACACACCACTGGAGTTACTTTGTTACACACAACTACACAACTATACAAAGACAACAGTAATAATAGTAATAATAATAATAATAACTAAAACTGTAAGCAGCTATGAACGGGGGCCAAGCCTTCCCGCGCCACTCGGACCCCAGGTTTTGCGGAGCCCCTGAAAGTACGTCACGAAGGAAGACGGGCTCAGGGCGAGCATCAGGACACAGGCCAACGTGCCATTAGCTGTGAACAGGTGGATATGAAGTTTTGGAAGATGTGATTTAAAGTGTGAAAGCTACAGGCCAAAATGCATTTGCAACTCATTATAGCGCCACCTAGTGGTGCACTTTTTGGTATGGGTGATCTGTGTGCTCTTCTATAGTTACCCTGTAGATTTCACAGCCCTCATCATATTATTTCAGCTGAAATAAAGGTTTGTTTATTTATATGCTATGTAGTAATAAGCCACGCCCACTTTGACCAATTGCGATTAACTTTGAGATACGGTACCAGGAGCGAACCAAGGTCATATGGTATTTGGTAACAATTGGTCGTGCCAATTAAGAGACATAAATATTCCTTATTTGTAGCGCCCCCTAGTGGTCTACATCATTCAAATTTGGCGCATACCCTCACAGTCACATGCCAACTAAGGATCTCAGATTTGGTGTTGTTAACATTTATTTTGACCGAGATATGAGCCAGTTTGCATTTTTATAGCTAGCTAGAAAACTTTACTCGCTAATAATTTGCGCATAATTTACCCGAACAAACTCATAGGGTTAACTGGAGATTACATCCAACTGAAGACTCTACATGCCAAGTTTCACGCTAATTGGACAAAACCCCAAGGAGGAGTTCGAAAAAGTAGGTTTTCCAGTTTTTGCGGAAATGGGCGTGGCCTAGCCCAGGTGATTCAGTGCTATTCAAGGAATCTGTGGATATGAAGGTTTTAAATTTGCAACAAACGGTGTGGGAGTTATTGGCCAAAACGCGTTGACCTTTGTTATAGCGCCACCTATTGGCGGACATATGTGAATTTTTTGCGTCCAAGGTCCCCTGCGGGTTTTGGACCCAACCACCAAAGGGCACCGCCCTAACTTGCACGGTTTATTCTGCAGCACCACTTTTACCCAAGGAAACATAAATACAATAAAAACCCTTGCGATTACAATAGGGTTCCGAGCACCGCTGGTCCTAGGAACTGCGTATGTGAGCATACGCGGTTCCCTGGCCCCGCGGGCTTGGCCCCCTAATAATAATGAGGTTAGTAGTCTCACCTGGCTGAAGCCCAGGTAATCTTTGATGGTGGAGGAGACATAGAACACTAGTCCATCAGAGGAGACCACCATCACAAAGCCATTCAACGCCTGTAGAGGAAGACACTTAGCATGTTAGTTGCTAGCTAACGCAGCAAACTAACCTGCTAGGTAACTCAGATAACTAACCTGCTAGTTAACTCAGCTAACTATGCTACTAGCTAACTCAGCTAACTATGCTACTAGCTAACTCAGCTAACTAAGCTACACACAGTCCTGCTTAGATTGGTTCATTCACTGGTACTGGTTAGTTACATTACATAGTTACAAAGTTGAGTTCCTCTGGTCCACCTGGTCAGTGGTACTGGTTAGTGTAGGTAACTAGGTGACGTACCTGCAGCAGTAAGTCTCCCTCTGATAGTCCTGCTGAGCTCAGGCTGTTCACGTTGGTCAGTGGTAACGCTGAGCTGGAGCTGATGGACGCTGCAAAGAGAGGATTACACACATACATTAGAAACATTTATTTCATCACTCCAACAAAATATTAACATAGAACACAGCCCCGCCCCTTTAGCCTTTGATCCTGCTCAGTCAGTGTTGCTACATGCTAAGCTAACACAAACATGTGCACTGAGATCTGTATGAGGTTCATCAGTCTGAGAGGAAGAACATTTACTGATGGAGAAGGAAAGGTGTAGATGAATAATTGTTTTCCACATATTAGACTATAAATGCTCTTCTTACTCTATACAGAGACCAGTTCACATGTTTGATTAGCTTAGCATGTAGCAACAAGTCCACATGTTTGGTTAGCTTTAGGGTTGCCACCCCTCCCTTAAAATACAGAATCATTCCTTATTTTGCCATTAAACAAACACTGTTTGTTCCATATTTGCATAAATGACCATAACACTAGACATGTCCGTCAGACCGTCACACACAAAGTAAAACTCAGGAAATGCCAAGGCGCCATTGCTGTGGGCAGCTGAAACAAATTTAGCCTCTGTTTACAGCCAAAACAGCACAATATGATAGTTTGGTGTTGGGTTAATGGTGCACTAATCACTGCGATAGTTCAGTTAAACATGGATTCTTTAGTAAGGGAAGTTGGCAAGTCAGATCCGTAACTTCGGGATAAAGATTAGCTCTCAGGGCTGGGTTGGTCGGGCTAGGGTGCGAAGCGGGGCTGGGCTCGCACTGCAAATGGAGGAGCAGCCACGGCCGCCCTCCTCTCCCCCGCCGCCAGAGACCCAGTGCTCAGCCTGCCTCGCCGCATCAGTGGCACTCCCACCTACTCCCTGGCCTGGCCGCCGTCGTTGTTCTCCTTCACCTGGGGTCGGAGCAGACAGGCGACCCAGTGTCCAGTGCTGGGCATAGGCGGCAGTGACTCAGGACGCGCTGCAGTGGTGCCCGCCAAGGTCCCCCGTCCTCCCCTCCTCTTGAAATCCGGTATTACAGACGGACACGTTTCTGGCAGATGTTTTTAACCCACCAGAACAGAGAAGAACAAGAAGAAGACATCGAAACGCGTATGAAAGTAAGTGAAAGTTGATCAGGATACTCTTATATTTTTCATATCAGGCTATCATATCATAATACCCATCCGTCGAAAACACTTCCGTTGCGGAAACACTTCCGTTGTGGCCGGTTTGCATTTGTGTTCGTTTCTGTAATTGCATTCACCTGACACTTCCCAGCCACCGTAGTATTGGGCTGTCTTAAAGCAGTATGTGTTGTCGCGAGAACGAGGTCAGAGCTGAGAGACTGGTACCAGGTCGGAGGGAGGGAAAGTTGTAAGTGCTGTTTTCTGGCCAGAGACAGCGGGGGGGGGGGGGTGTGAAAGACCCCCGATCACCCCATAAACACTTGTATTACCCTCAGAGGGACTATGAGAAGGATTTATTGAGGAGAAAAAGTTACTTAGTTCTGCTTTAATGTTGGACAAAACACAGGAAAGAGTTTAGACTAGCCTGCAGACACAAATAGATAATGTATAACAGGAGCTAAGGGGTACATGGGGCAATAACGTTTAGGGTTAGGGTTTCCCTGTTTTATGTCAAAATGTTCCTATTTTTGAGGATTGTGTTCACGGTCCCATGGGTGTCTCTTATTTTCTTTTCTGAAAGGTGGCAACCCTATTAGCATGTAAGAACCAGTCCCATGTTTGGTTAGCTTAGCATGTAGCAACCAGTCTACAGGTTTGGTTAGCTTAGCATGTAGCAACCAGTCCACAGGTTTGGTTAGCTTAGCATGTAGTGGCCAGTCCACATGTTTGGCTGGCTTAGCATGTAGCCACCAGTTCCACATGTATGGTTAGCTTAACATGTAGCAACCAATCCACATATTTGGTTAGCTTAACATGCAGTCCTGTCTCTATTTTTGTAGTCCAGCCTCCATCTTTGTAGTCCTGTCTCCTGTAGTAATCCTGGTATGAACCTGTAAACAGTCACCAGGTGCAGCAGCTCACCTGTGAAGTGGCTCTTGGCCCTCAGGTAGCCCACGCTGAGGCGCAGCACTGACAGCTTGTCCAATCCTGAGCGCACGTCCTGGTTGAAAGGGAGCAAGTCCAGGAGCCAATCCAGCTCTGCGTTGAGGCGGTCCCGGTGCCGCTTGGACGGGTTGGACTTCCCAGCATCCTTCACTCCAGAAGCCTTCTTCCTGTGAGGAGTCAGAGCAGCGTCAGTAACCATGGCAACACTGTGTACCAATGGCAGTGCCCTGTTTCCACCTGGGCGTTCTATGGACCAATGAATGACCGGCGTGTGATGGGAGTGGCTTAAACAGGATGTTGATATTAGTAGGGCTGTAGTCAACCAAGGAAATGGTTGGTCGACCAAGACTATGGCACACGTAGCGATTAGTCGACCAAAAATAAAAAACGTAGAATGAATGATCAGGTGCAGAGGAGGACGAGGAGAAAGAAAAAGAGAGACAAATATTTAGTTTTAGTGTTTTGTGGTGTAGATTTACTTTTAAACACAGACCATTTATGATATGAACCTTATTCAAGCTTTGACCAGAACCCGACAAAGTAAAAGTGAAACCTACAGGTCTGACAGACAAAATATATTTATATCAGAGTCTGACCTGAAACACACAATTAAAACTTATTTTTTCTCATACAAATGACATATTTATGTTTGTTTTAGTGGTAAACCTGCTTTTATTAATAAACTGTTAATATCAACATCAGATCAACACACGGGGAAACAAACGCACGTCAAACACAGGTGTGTAGTGTGCCCCGATGCACCAGACAGTGGATCTATTTACATGATCTAAGTATTAAATATAAGGATAATCCATGATTGATTCATTAGTGGATGTCTTAATTTGTTCCCTCTCTGATCTGATCTGATCTGATCTGATCTGATCTGAGGACTGCACAGTGACAGCTGAAGCAACGCAGCACTTACTCACACAGAGCTGTTACTAGACAAAGAATCATGATTGAATTTGAATACAATATATTCATAATTAATCCACATCACCTATATAACTGCATGGCATTTATTTTTATGCTATTGAAGCTGATACCGTTGCTGGTCGACCAATAAAAATCTTGGTCGACCACGACGGCATCAACCAATTAGTGACTAAACGGCCAAAGTTGGCAGCTCTAGATATTTGCTACAGAATAAACCACCTTAATGATCAGATCAGAAATGGTCGATCAGTACACATTAGTGAAGTGTGTGTGTGTGTGTGTGTGTGTGTGTGTGTTCTAACAAGTACACACACAGTCAGTCACTGTGAGACCCTTTGTTTGTTTGTTTCTCATGTTGAAAAATTAACTTCAAACATCGCCCAGTGACATCACTGTGCACAACATGTGTGTGTGTTCCAATGTGTGTGTTCCAACATGTGCTCTAATGTGTTTGTTTTCCAATGTGTGTACTAAAATGTATGTTGTAATGAGTGTGTTCTAATGTGTGTGTTTTTTCCAATTGTGAAACTAAAACATAATTTTGTTGCTCTGTAACATGTGCGTTGATAAAGATTGATTGTTACATGCGTGTGTTCTACTGTGTGTCAGTGCGTGTGTTGTAACTTAAGTGTCTATTGTGTGTGTTATAATAATAATAATAATAATAATAATAATGCATCAGTTTTATATAGTGCTTTATCATAGACACTCAAAGTCACTTTACAGAATTAAGGCATTATTCTTTCACTCCACACTTAGTGGTGGTAAGCTACTATTGTAGCCACAGCTGCCCTGGGGCAGACTGACGGAAGCGAGGCTGCCATAGTACGCCATCGGCCCCTCCGACCACCACCAACACTCACTCACACACTACATTCATACTAGGCAATGTAGGTGAAGTGCCTTGCCCAAGGACACAATGACAGATACTACTGGGTGACTGTACCCCACTGTGGCAGCTGGAATTCTCAGTGGTCTCCATCCAACTACTAACCAGGCCCAGACGTGCTTAGCTTCAGAGATCTAACGGGATCGGGCAGTGACAGGCTGGTGTGGCCCTGTATATGATAATGTATATGAAGTAGTGTGTGTTTTAAAGTGCCTGCCCTTAACGCTTAATGTATGCATGTTTGAAGTTGAGTGTGTCTTAAAGTGTGTGTGTTAACGTAGCACCACCAATATGTGTGACAGTGCAATTAAAGAACTTCAGTCATTCCTTCTTTAAGTTTTATATTTTGGTTTGAGAGCAGATTGTGTGTCATCATGTAGTGTTCTTGTTGCCCTGGATTTGTGCATGTTTATCTTAGTGTGTTTTGTTGTTTGAAAATTATTTTTTTTTAAAATGATGTGTGTTAATGCGTGTGTGTGTGTGTGTGTGTGTGTGTGTGTGTGTGTGTGTGTCTGCTGCTCAGTAAATTCGTGTTTGTGTGTTTCTTGTGTGTGCGCATGCGCACTGTGAGACCGGTTCAGGTTACATCGCGTGAGAGTGGCGGCCGTCGCGAGCCCAGCGGACCCGTGCCAGACGCTCTTAAGGTGGAACGCGGCCCACAGCGTGAACACGTCACACAGAAACCCGCCTGAGCCCCTCCGGTCCACCTTAAGACACACCACGACCCGAGCTCAGTCCGACTGATTTAAGTCAGATACTATCACAACAAGTCCGATCAAAGACCTTCAGAACGTTTACAGAATAACTAGGAAATAAAAGAATCAGTTACAGAAACACAATCAGGAGATTAAGAAAGTCTGAAACAGTCTCTGACTGACGGCAGTGAGAGAAACCAAATAAATACAAGTTTAACTTTAGAAACAAGTCTAACTAATATGTAGTGAGAATAATCTAAAGGTTAAGATTAACACAGTGAGACAAACAGACAAAGTTAGGTTAGGTTTAAAGAAGTCTGACTCAGATCGGATTCATTCATGTAAACACTGGGTCAACTTCCTTTTTCACTGGTGCACGCGCACAGAGTGTGGCGTTGGGTTAAAGCAGGTGAGAGTGAGAACATGCAAAGTACACTGACTGTTTGAGAACGGGCTTCTTCCTCTTCTTGTTGGCGTAAGTTCCCGGGTTTCCCAACATGGCGACGTTTTAACTTTTACTTCTTCTTCTTCTGCTCCGACGTTCACCGCCGCCACGTGACCCACCGACCAGCGTCAGTAGTAGAGTGACCGTCCGTAGCGCAGCAGACACGGATCTTTACAGCACAAACACAGCCTCGTCTGTCTGTCTGTCTGTCTGTATGTATGTCTGTATGTCTGTGTGTGTGTGTGTGTGTGTGTGTGTGTGTGTGCGGGCGTTTTCAGGAAACACACCAACACTCTTAAGGTGGACTGACATCTAAACTAAACTAGTGTAACATTATCTAAACTAAACTAGTGTAACATTATCTAAACTAAACTACTGTAACATTATCTAAACTAGTGTAACATTATCTAAACTAAACTACTGTAACATTATCTAAACTAAACTACTGTAACATTATCTAAACTAAACTACTGTAACATTATCTAAACTACTGTAACATTATCTAAACTAAACTACTGTAACATTATCTAAACTAAACTACTGTAACATTATCTAAACTACTGTAACATTATCTAAACTAAACTACTGTAACATTATCTAAACTAAACTAGTGTAACATTATCTAAACTACTGTAACATTATCTAAACTAGTGTAACATTATCTAAACTAAACTAGTGTAACATTATCTAACCTAGTGTAACATTATCTAAACTAAACTACTGTAACATTATCTAAACTAGTGTAACATTATCTAAACTAAACTACTGTAACATTATCTAAACTACTGTAACATTATCTAAACTAAACTACTGTAACATTATCTAAACTAGTGTAACATTATCTAAACTAAACTACTGTAACATTATCTAAACTACTGTAACATTATCTAAACTAGTGTAACATTATCTAAACTAAACTAGTGTAACATTATCTAAACTAAACTACTGTAACATTATCTAAACTAAACTACTGTAACATTATCTAAACTAGTGTAACATTATCTAAACTAAACTACTGTAACATTATCTAAACTACTGTAACATTATCTAAACTAAACTACTGTAACATTATCTAAACTAGTGTAACATTATCTAAACTAAACTACTGTAACATTATCTAAACTAAACTACTGTAACATTATCTAAACTACTGTAACATTATCTAAACTAAACTACTGTAACATTATCTAAACTAAACTACTGTAACATTATCTAAACTAAACCAGTGTAACATTATCTAAACTAAACTAGTGTAACATTATCTAAACTAAACTAGTGTAACATTATCTAAACTAAACTAGTGTAACATTATCTAAACTAAACTAGTGTAACATTATCTAAACTAAACTAGTGTAACATTATCTAAACTAGTGTAACATTATCTAAACTAGTGTAACATTATCTAACTAACTAGTGTAACATTATCTAAAACTAGTGTAACATTATCTAAACTAGTGTAACATTATCTAAACTACTAGTGTAAATTATCTAAACTAAACTAGTGTAACATTATCTAAAACTAGTGTAACATTATCTAAACTAGTGTAACATTATCTAAACTAGTGTAACATTATCTAAACTAGTGTAACATTATCTAAACTAGTGTAACATTATCTAAACTAGTGTAACATTATCTAAACTAGTGTAACATTATCTAAACTAGTGTAACATTATCTAAACTAGTGTAACATTATCTAAACTAGTGTAACATTATCTAAACTAAACTAGTGTAACATTATCTAAACTAAACTAGTGTAACATTATCTAAACTAGTGTAACATTATCTAAACTAGTGTAACATTATCTAAACTAAACTAGTGTAACATTATCTAAACTAAACTAGTGTAACATTATCTAAACTAGTGTAACATTATCTAAACTAGTGTAACATTATCTAAACTAGTGTAACATTATCTAAACTAGTGTAACATTATCTAAAATAGTGTAACATTATCTGAACTAGTGTAACATTATCTAAACTAGTGTAACATTATCTAAACTAGTGTAACATTATCTAAACTAAACTAGTGTAACATTATCTAAACTAGTGTAACATTATCTAAACTAGTGTAACATTATCTAAACTAGTGTAACATTATCTGAACTAGTGTAACATTATCTAAACTAGTGTAACATTATCTGAACTAGTGTAACATTATCTAAACTAGTGTAACATTATCTGAACTAGTGTAACATTATCTAAACTAGTGTAACATTATCTGAACTAGTGTAACATTATCTAAACTAGTGTAACATTATCTGAACTAGTGTAACATTATCTGAACTAGTGTAACATTATCTAAACTAAACCAGTGTAACATTATCTAAACTAAACCAGTGTAACATTATCTAAACTAAACCAGTGTAACATTATCTAAACTAGTGTAACATTATCTAAACTAAACCAGTGTAACATTATCTAAACTAGTGTAACATTATCTAAACTAAACTAGTGTAACATTATCTAAACTAAACTAGTGTAACATTATCTAAACTAGTGTAACATTATCTGAACTAGTGTAACATTATCTAAACTAGTGTAACATTATCTAAACTAGTGTAACATTATCTGAACTAGTGTAACATTATCTAAACTAGTGTAACATTATCTGAACTAGTGTAACATTATCTAAACTAAACCAGTGTAACATTATCTAAACTAAACCAGTGTAACATTATCTAAACTAGTGTAACATTATCTAAACTAAACTAGTGTAACATTATCTAAACTAGTGTAACATTATCTAAACTAAACCAGTGTAACATTATCTAAACTAGTGTAACATTATCTAAACTAAACCAGTGTAACATTATCTAAACTAGTGTAACATTATCTAAACTAGTGTAACATTATCTAAACTAGTGTAACATTATCTAAACTAAACCAGTGTAACATTATCTGAACTAGTGTAACATTATCTAAACTAAACCAGTGTAACATTATCTGAACTAGTGTAACATTATCTAAACTAAACTAGTGTAACATTATCTAAACTAAACCAGTGTAACATTATCTAAACTAAACCAGTGTAACATTATCTAAACTAGTGTAACATTATCTAAACTAAACTAGTGTAACATTATCTAAACTAGTGTAACATTATCTAAACTAAACCAGTGTAACATTATCTAAACTAAACCAGTGTAACATTATCTGAACTAGTGTAACATTATCTAAACTAAACCAGTGTAACATTATCTAAACTAGTGTAACATTATCTAAACTAAACTAGTGTAACATTATCTAAACTAAACTAGTGTAACATTATCTAAACTAGTGTAACATTATCTAAACTAGTGTAACATTATCTAAACTAGTGTAACATTATCTAAACTAGTGTAACATTATCTAAACTAAACTAGTGTAACATTATCTAAACTAAACTAGTGTAACATTATCTAAACTAAACTAGTGTAACATTATCTAAACTAAACTAGTGTAACATTATCTGAACTAGTGTAACATTATCTAAACTAAACCAGTGTAACATTATCTAAACTAGTGTAACATTATCTAAACTAAACCAGTGTAACATTATCTAAACTAGTGTAACATTATCTAAACTAAACCAGTGTAACATTATCTAAACTAGTGTAACATTATCTAAACTAAACCAGTGTAACATTATCTAAACTAGTGTAACATTATCTAAACTAAACTAGTGTAACATTATCTGAACTAGTGTAACATTATCTAAACTAAACTACTGTAACATTATCTAAACTAAACTAGTGTAACATTATCTAAACTAGTGTAACATTATCTGAACTAGTGTAACATTATCTAAACTAGTGTAACATTATCTAAACTAAACCAGTGTAACATTATCTAAACTAAACCAGTGTAACATTATCTAAACTAGTGTAACATTATCTAAACTAAACTAGTGTAACATTATCTAAACTAGTGTAACATTATCTAAACTAAACCAGTGTAACATTATCTAAACTAAACTAATGTAACATTATCTAAACTAAACTACTGTAACATTATCTAAACTAAACTACTGTAACATTATCTAAACTAAACCAGTGTAACATTATCTAAACTAAACTAGTGTAACATTATCTAAACTAGTGTAACATTATCTAAACTAAACTAGTGTAACATTATCTAAACTAAACTAGTGTAACATTATCTAAACTAAACTAGTGTAACATTATCTAAACTAGTGTAACATTATCTAAACTAAACCAGTGTAACATTATCTAAACTAGTGTAACATTATCTAAACTAGTGTAACATTATCTAAACTAGTGTAACATTATCTAAACTAAACCAGTGTAACATTATCTAAACTAAACCAGTGTAACATTATCTAAACTAGTGTAACATTATCTAAACTAAACTAGTGTAACATTATCTAAACTAGTGTAACATTATCTAAACTAGTGTAACATTATCTAAACTAGTGTAACATTATCTAAACTAACTAGTGTAAACATTATCTAAACTAGTGTAACATTATCTAAACTAAACTAGTGTACATTATCTAAACTAGTGTAACATTATCTAAACTAAACCAGTGTACATTATCTAAACTAAAACTAGTGTAACATTATCTAAACTAGTGTAACATTATCTAAACTAGTGTAACATTATCTAAACTAAAACCAGTGTAACATTATCTAACTAGTGTAACATTAATCTAAACTAAACTAGTGGTAACATTATCTAAACTAGTGTAACATTATCTAAACTAGTGGAACATTATCTAAACTAGTGTAACATTATCTAAAACTAGTGTAACATTATCTAAACTAAACCAGTGTAACATTATCTAAACTAAACCAGTGTAACATTATCTGAACTAGTGTAACATTATCTAAACTAAACCAGTGTAACATTATCTAAACTAGTGTAACATTATCTAAACTAAACTAGTGTAACATTATCTAAACTAAACTAGTGTAACATTATCTAAACTAGTGTAACATTATCTAAACTAGTGTAACATTATCTAAACTAAACTAGTGTAACATTATCTAAACTAGTGTAACATTATCTAAACTAGTGTAACATTATCTAAACTAAACTAGTGTAACATTATCTAAACTAAACTAGTGTAACATTATCTAAACTAAACTAGTGTAACATTATCTAAACTAAACTAGTGTAACATTATCTGAACTAGTGTAACATTATCTAAACTAAACCAGTGTAACATTATCTAAACTAGTGTAACATTATCTAAACTAAACCAGTGTAACATTATCTAAACTAGTGTAACATTATCTAAACTAAACCAGTGTAACATTATCTAAACTAGTGTAACATTATCTAAACTAAACCAGTGTAACATTATCTAAACTAGTGTAACATTATCTAAACTAAACTAGTGTAACATTATCTGAACTAGTGTAACATTATCTAAACTAAACTACTGTAACATTATCTAAACTAAACTAGTGTACATTATCTAAACTAGTGTAACATTATCTGAACTAGTGTAACATTATCTAAACTAGTGTAACATTATCTAACTAAACCAGTGTAACATTATCTAAACTAAACCAGTGTAACATTATCTAAACTAGTGTAACATTATCTAAACTAAACTAGTGTAACATTATCTAAACTAGTGTAACATTATCTAAACTAAACCAGTGTAACATTATCTAAACTAAACTAGTGTAACATTATCTAAACTAAACTACTGTAACATTATCTAAACTAAACTACTGTAACATTATCTAAACTAAACCAGTGTAACATTATCTAAACTAAACTAGTGTAACATTATCTAAACTAGTGTAACATTATCTAAACTAAACTAGTGTAACATTATCTAAACTAAACTAGTGTAACATTATCTAAACTAAACTAGTGTAACATTATCTAAACTAGTGTAACATTATCTAAACTAAACCAGTGTAACATTATCTAAACTAGTGTAACATTATCTAAACTAGTGTAACATTATCTAAACTAGTGTAACATTATCTAAACTAGTGTAACATTATCTAAACTAGTGTAACATTATCTAAACTAAACCAGTGTAACATTATCTAAACTAGTGTAACATTATCTAAACTAAACTAGTGTAACATTATCTAAACTAGTGTAACATTATCTAAACTAGTGTAACATTATCTAAACTAGTGTAACATTATCTAAACTAAACTAGTGTAACATTATCTAAACTAGTGTAACATTATCTAAACTAAACTAGTGTAACATTATCTAAACTAGTGTAACATTATCTAAACTAAACCAGTGTAACATTATCTAAACTAAACTAGTGTAACATTATCTAAACTAGTGTAACATTATCTAAACTAGTGTAACATTATCTAAACTAAACCAGTGTAACATTATCTAAACTAGTGTAACATTATCTAAACTAAACTAGTGTAACATTATCTAAACTAGTGTAACATTATCTAAACTAGTGTAACATTATCTAAACTAAACCAGTGTAACATTATCTAAACTAGTGTAACATTATCTAAACTAAACTAGTGTAACATTATCTAAACTAGTGTAACATTATCTAAACTAGTGTAACATTATCTGAACTAGTGTAACATTATCTAAACTAAACTAGTGTAACATTATCTAAACTAGTGTAACATTATCTAAACTAGTGTAACATTATCTAAACTAGTGTAACATTATCTAAACTAAACCAGTGTAACATTATCTAAACTAGTGTAACATTATCTAAACTAAACTAGTGTAACATTATCTAAACTAGTGTAACATTATCTAAACTAGTGTAACATTATCTAAACTAAACCAGTGTAAGGTAAGGAGGAAAAAGAAATTAACTCGGTTCAAAGTAATGTTAAAACTAGAGTCAGACGACATAGAGCTGTATTCAGTCCATTTGAATTAACTATAGAGTTAAAAAGTAAAGTGGGAGATATAGAAATGCTAAGGTTTGTGAGGAATGGGAGTTTACTGATTGTGAGAATGAAGAGTGTGTGTGGAACTAAAGGTGTTGGATAGGTTTGTATTTAGAGAGAACTGAGTATGAAGAGGACTAATATCTGGGGTTGGATATGAGGAGATATGGACACCCTGGAAAAGGAGATGAGGAGTGAAAAGAATAAAGAGGCTGTTCAGAAATGAAGAAGGAATGAGGGTAGAAAGTAGGTCGATATTGATTGATTTTGAAGTAGTGATGCTACCTCAGAAAATAATGATTGCATACATGAGCTTTCCTGTGAGGGTTTATGTAAGTTCATAAACATGAAGTAGTTGTTGTGGGAGGAAGTAAAGGACATGTTGGAGAGGGACAGCAAAACTAGTGGTGGGAAGGTGTAGAGTCTAGTGGGGAGGGATTATTTTATTTGATTTTTTATAGTTAACAAAACACACATCACAGCATAAACACATATACTGTATACATATATACATACATTTTACAAAGAGAAAACATCAGTCAAAAGGTTATGTTCAGTTGTTCAATAATAGAAAGAGTTCTTGCAGCCTTCTTGGTGTTATATATGATAGTGTGTTATATAGTGTCCATGGTAACGGTGCAGTTCATTATTAAAAAAAAATTCTGTCTATTTCATGCAGTGGTTTTGAAATCTTGAATTCTGTATTGAGTGCTTTGATGCCCATAAAATAATTGATTTTAACCTGTTTAGTCAAAATGTGTGTAACCATAGGAAGAGAAATGGACTTAGTGGACATTCTTGTCTGATCCCCTCTTGATGAAAAATCTGGGTGTTTTTTTTATTTTATTATTATTTAATTGAGCTAATGCATCCATTATACAGAGCCCTAACAACTTTTAAAATCTGGGTCTAAAGCCAAACACCTCCAGGGTTCTAAACATAAATTGGTGGCTCACTGTATCACAGGATTTGTAGAAATCTATGAACAGTTTAAGAGTTCTTTATATTCAATCATATCAAGAATTAATTGGACATTATTCATTATATTTCTACCTTGCATAAAGCCTGACTGCTCTTCATCAATGACGCCTTGCAGCCCACTTTTAGGTTTCTTAGCAAAAATTGCTGAAAAAACACTTTGGTATCATTATTTAACAGGCTTATGAATCTCCAGTTTTCAACATTTAATTTGTCTTTATTTGGTTTGGGGATATGTTTAATTAGGCCTTGTTTGAGAGTTGGTGGTAGAGCTTCTGTATCAATGGTCTCTTTAAACACCTTAAGTAAAAAGGCTATGGACTTAAAAGCTTTGTAAAATTCCCCTGTTATACCATCATTGCCAGGTGATTTATTGTCTTTAAAGACATCAATGCATTCCTAGATTTCTAGGAGTTTAATATTATCGTCACAAATTACCTTAAAACTTTCATTAATTCTCATCTTCTCATTGGAGGTTTTCATTAAGTCTATTAATCTATTCATTTCCCCCTCCTCTACACGTACAGTTGACTGTAGAACTCAGCAACATATTTAACTATTTGTTTTGGGTTTTCACAATTTACATCATTCACTGTTATTTACATAAAGAGGAGCCTCCATAGTTCTTTTTTTAAGCTAATAAAGGATTTGGAGCATTTGTCTCCTGTTCTAACCACTTCACTCTTGATCTGATAAAGCTCCTCTGGCTCTCTTCATATAATCGATCAATCTGATTCTGTATTTCTGTTCATTCTATTGTTTCTCCTGATGTCAGAGGTTTTCCCTGAGAGGGTTATTAGTTTATCCAATATCTGACTCTTTTTTCTTTTTCTTTAGATTTACGTTGTGTGAATGACCTTTCCACGAGTCCAACATTATATTTCAGCAATTCCCAGTTTTTACTGTATGCTTTAGTCTCTTGAGCTATCTTTTGGCTCTGTGCTTCTCAAGGTTGATTTTTAGTAATAACTTTATGGTCTGTCAAAATTGCAGCATCTATTTCTACTTTATCCTTAATATCTGCTGATATTAGCCAGAAGTCTAATCTGGAATTCATGGATTTGTCTTTATTGCTCCAGGTATATTCTTTTGTTTGGGTGTTTTGTCCGTCAAATATCCATCAAATTCAACCTTTCAGCAATATAATACAGTTCATTCATTGTTCTTGATTTTGGGGGCCATCTGTTCATATTCTCCTCCATTACAGTATTAACATCTCCTCCTCAAATCATTTTTATATCTGAGAGAGTTGACCGTATCTTTTGTTCCACGATTTTATAAATATTAGAGTTTAACTCGTTGATTATTGGATGCATAGACATTGATTAATGTAATTTATGTGTGGTTATACTCCATTACTAAAATGATCTTCCTGCTCTGTGTATCAGATGTGTTTGATGATCTGTCCTCTGAATTTACCCATGCGTATTGTGACCCCTGCTGACCGATTAGTACCAAAAGAAAACCAAACATCTCAATCCCATTGACTGCATCTTTATTTTGACAAAAAAGAAAAAAGCTCTTTCTTCTGAGCTGCTCTGGAATCCTCCTTACATTTATAGACACAATAGAAAGCGACATCCCCAACCTTGAAAATGATGAAGTTAAGAACAATAAACTAACCTGCCTGCACTGTAATATTTTAATAATAAATGACGTATGTTCATCTAATCCTGTCCCATTGGAGATGATTTCCACATAAGAATCTCAACAACTAATACACAATACCTACACACATTCAGGAGAAGCTATTGGCCAGAACAGCCTCACTTTTCTTTAAAGGTGACTATTTTACCGTCTATGTAGACATAAAGTCCCCCTGAAACCTGCTCTTTCCTTCCTTTCTTGCCGCTTCAACCATCGGCTAAAGTCGTCAGTTCCTCAAACACCTTTATCTTCTTCTCCTGGAGAATGGTGGAACATCTGTTATTCCTCCAAATCCTGTCCTGGACAAAAACTGCACCAAGATACGTCGATTAAACCGTAAACATTCGGTACGCTACGTACATGTATGCCCGTGTCCAGAGCCGTATATAGAGAGGGCAGCGACAACGGAAGTAAAAAATATTTGACCGTCACGTGATTCATGTAAGACTGAATTTGTTCCCGGAAGTTATTGGTGGGCCATCAAATCCATTGATTCCTAGTGACATAACTGGGATTTTTGGTAATTTCTCATCAATAACTGCATTGATTGACAATATATATACAGTACACAGTCATATGTATGTGTATGTACAATATGTTTTATATATATATATATATATATATATATATATATATATATATATATATATATATATATATATATATATATTTATTTATTTTTTCCTAACGTAAATTACGTATTAATAATTAGTGTAAACAGCTTACCTGCTTTTTTGACATAGTTAAAGCCAACATTAATTTGGCAAAAAATAAATGAAAAATTTGTTAATATGTTTTGTATACAGGATGTATTGCTTTGAATTTTCTTTAAAAAAAAAAAAAAAAAAAAAAAAAAAGGATATGTACCAAGATAAATTAATTAAATAAATGTCTAACAAAGTCAGAAACATTAATAACTTGTCGTACAGTTTGCTGTGCTGTATGGGGATGCTCCAATTGTTCTGAAAAAGGAGTGAAAATGTATGGCCACCCAATCGAACCAGAGAGGACAAAGAAATGATTAGCCACAGTCAGCGGGAGAGATCTAAAAAAAATTAATCAGGATTATAAAAATAAAAAAATCTGTGAGGCGATCATAGTCAAACACTTCATTTGCACTTTTTCCAAAAACAACACAATTGAAAAGCTTATTGTTTGATAAAAAAGAAGATATGTATCCTATGTGTGTAGATAACACTGTGTGAAGTAAACGCTGTGTATCTGCTTATGATCCCTTAATTTTCTAATAAGAATTTAAATTTTTTTTTCTCTTTTTTTGAACATGAAAACAACATCTCACAATGAAAATAATTTAATAATAATAGTAATAAAAATGAAAATACAAAAAATGAAAATATAAATGTACTATTTTAGCGGTGGATAATCTACTAACATGCCTTAATGCACACATTAATGGGTTTAGATACGCTGATAATAATAATGATAATAACGTCTTACTGTTCAAAAGTGCATCACAAACCGTCTAATCAACTCTAGCTCCATTGGTTACAATAGTAAACTGCACTATTATCTTATTATTGTTATTATTGTATTCTTATTTTATTTCATTATTATTATTATTATTATTATTATTATTATTACTATTATTATTATCTTGTTATTTTTATTTAGTTTGCACATATTAGTCTAACTACTCTTATATTTATGTTTATACTTCTTTTTTCATTTATTTTTCTTTATTTTCTTTATTGTAGTTGATTGTTATTATTTAATGTTATACTACCTGAGAGAGCACAGGTCACCAGAAGAAATTCCTCGTGTGTATTCATTCACCCCTGGCCAATAAAGTTGATTCTGATTCTGATTCTGATTCTGATTCTGATTCTGATTCTGATTCTGATTCTGATCACTTCCTGGAACTATTGAAGCTCCATGAGCCGCCATTGCTGTAAAAAAAACGAACCATTGGAGTGAACGGAGTTGTCGTTACTCTCTGTATATATGGCTCTGCCCGTGTCCAGGTGGTGTCGCTGTGAGCGGATGTCAGTCTGCCAGTCTGCAGTGACGTATTTCCGGTTGGCCGTGTGGAGGACAATCGGTCATGGCGCTCCGGTGGTTTCGGGTCTTTCTACGGCCCGGAGCGGCTTTGGGAGCGGGCACCGCGGTGCCGAAGGTGAGTCCTGGTCCAGGTCTTACTCATGGTCGGTCCGTGTCGATCCAAACAGGCCGAGCTAACTGTTAGCGCTAGCTTTTACCGACAGACACTGACGCTACAGACCGATGTTAACTGTCAGATTCAGAGAAAGGCAGCTTTTAATTATGTCTGTTAAATTTCATGATCGAGTTTTTGTCTCAAAAACGATTTAAAATAACAAAATAACCTTTAATTATTTTTCTTCTGTGCTGTTATTGACAGCTGACACGGTGAAAGGTCGCCCCCTGTGGTCACTGACACACAAACAAGTTATTACAATGTCTGATTTTCAGAATAAATTATATGAATTCATTAAAAAATTTAGAAGCTCTGTTTTTCATACCATTTCATAAAAACGTTATTAACATGAAACATGTTTGACTGTCACTATAAAAGGACAATAGTTCTCTCACAATATTAAATGCATGTGATTATGTTTCAGATTTGATCAAAGTGATGTTTTTTGTGCTAAATATGACATTGGTGCTAATAATGAACTAAAACAAAACCATAAATTCATTTTTCGTTTGATGTAAAATTGTATTTCTGCTAAGATGAGGAAATAATGTAGATTAGGAAATAGTAGAGTGATAAAGATTAAAGTAAGTTTACAACCAATATTTTTTCCCCTTCATGTGTTTTTTTACCAAATTGTTTGTCATGTGAAAGATTTACTAATATATTTAGTTAATGCTCCAGATAATGTTTAATAAAAGTTAAATTATTAGGTGTAAACTTTGTGTTGATCCTAGCTGCTCACAGACACTGTTAGTAATAATAATAATTATTATTATGAATGTGTGTGTGTGTGTGTGTCTTCAGGCTGGCTTCCACCGCAGCTCGGCGTGCTCTCTGCGTTACGGCTGGTGGGCGTACATGCTGGGCGAGCGCACCACGCCGCGCTTCACGCAGCACAGCCGCATCATCACCGTGGACGGGAACCTGGCGTCAGGGAAAGGAGCGCTGGCTCAGCGACTGGCTGAGAAACTAGGTGAGGTGACAGGAAGTGACACCCACACAGTGACTCTGAGCTGACTCCTCCTCTCCTCAGGGATGCTGTACCTACCTGAGGCCGACTGTTTCTACCTGGACAGGAGGAGCCAGCAGACGCCGCTGTCCTCGGACTTTAACGGCATGTGCAGCCTGGAGCGATTCTACACTGAGCCTAAAGCAGCCGACGGAAACAGTTACAGACTTCAGCTGTGGATGTACAACATGAGGCTGCTGCAGTACGCAGACGCTGTGGAACACCTGCTGTCCACAGGTTGGACACCTTTACACACACATGAACATGTGGAGACAGGACCATCTATAAGGGGGAATAAAGGAGAGATTCTTGGGGTCCATCCATAAAGTCAGTAAAATGATGATCCATTGTTCTATGAATCTGTGATAACCACATTTATTTATTCATCTGAATAATATCCACTGTTATCCAGGAACGTTTATTATTATTATTATAGTCATCTTAAAGATGGAAATCATGGTTTTAATCACTAATAAAATGGTGGAAAAGGAGGTGAAATGGGATTTTAAAAACCACAGAAATTGGTTAAAAGGTGTAAATTAAAGTGGATAAAAACAGACAGAAAAGGTGATAAAAATGGTTCAAAGTGTCAATATTGGAACAATGAGTTTAAACTGGTAAATAATGGACATGATAAATGGTGAATGTGGTTAAATCGGCAAAAAAATAATCATGAAATATGTAGGGCTGTAGTCAACCAAGGAAATGATTGGTCGACCAAGACTATGGCACACGTAGCGATTAGTCGACAAAAAAAAGGTGCTGTGCTGCAGCTGTCAGTGAACTGTCCTCTGATTGGAGCAGAGACAGAATCAAAACTTTTTCTTCACAAGAACATGGATTATCCTAATATTTGATACATAGATTATGTAAATAGATCCATCTCTAGCGCACGCTGCAGACGTGTGTGTGTTTGACGTGCACTTGTTTCCTCGTGCACTGATCTGATGATGACATTAACAGTTGTCTGTTAAGTGTTAATAAAAGCAGGTTTACCAATAAAACAAACATAAATATGTCATTTGTATGAGGAAAATATAGGTTTTAATAGTAGTTTCAGGTCAGGCTCTGATATAAATACCTAATGTCTGTCAGAGCTGTAGGTTTCACTTTGAGTTCAGGTCAAAGCTTGAATAAGGTTCATATCATAAATGGTCTGTGTTTAATCAGTAAAAACCAAAACAAAATATTTGTTTCTCTTTTTATTTCTCCACGTCCTCCATCTGATCATTCATTCTCAGGCTCTGCTGCACAAAACGCCACAATGTGTACGTGGGTCAGATTGGAACCATAAACCATTCACACTGGAGTCTGATACAGGTCATATTTTAAATGGTCATGTGAACAGATGAACAAAAAAATCAGAAATGAGCATTAAGGCGTTTTGGAGAAGATGAGCTCTGTGGGCGTGGATGGTAGGGACGTAGAGGAGTGGCTTCTCAGCCGGAAGGAGTCTGTGGTATCTGCCCTGGTTTAGGTTCACACACCAGTGACCCTGGAGAGTCATATGTGCTTTGGTGTTAAATGTAATCCTTCATTTCATTGAAACTGGATCGTCTTTGCACAGCAGGATGAGTGTGTGTTAGAGTCAGGTTGATGTTGACGTCTGCTATGAATGTGGACTGATCACATGTAGCGTTGTGTCATACACTTAAATGACAGCAGTGAGAGTGAACAGAAAAAAAGCCTGTTAACTTACAAAACATATCAGTAGACGACATTATTAAAATCACACAAATGTCACCCATTGTAATTCATTTTACTGTTTTGCAAATGAACAATTTTTAATGCTGAAGTTTCTGCATATTAAATAAGTCTGGTCGACCGCGACGACATTGACCAATTAGTCGACTAAACAACCTAGAAATCTGGTGAAAAGAGGTTAAAAGTGACAATAATGGTCAACATGTGTGACATTAGGTGTAAAAGTGGTCAAAGGGTTTATAAGTGCTGAACATGTCTGGAAAGTGGAAAAATGTGAAGAAAAGTCATTCAAATGTGATGTAGAAATGGAAAAAATTGGAGAAATGTAGCAAAAATATTTTACAGGGAGCAAAAATATGGTGAGAAAAAGTGATGAAAATATGTTAAAATATAGTGAGTTTGGTGAAGTTGTACAAAAAGGGAAAAAATAAACACAAATGGACTCAAATTGTTAAGAAAAAATTTTTCTTAGTTACTTGAAGGCATCTGGCGACCCCTCCTAGTGTCTCGTGACCCTAAATGGGGTCCTGACTGCCAGGGTTCAGAGGATAAGATGGTATAAAATAAGGTGTTGTGTCTCTTTAAGGTCAGGGAGTGATCCTGGAACGTTCTCCATTCAGTGACATGGTCTTCATGGAGGCCATGTCTAAAGAAGGCTACATTAGGAAGGAGTGTGAGTCTCACACACATGTATACACACACACACAGTGAAGCACAGTGGTGGCAGCATCATGCTGTGTGGGTTCTTTCATGTCCAGGTGTGCAGCACTACAATGAAATCAAAGGAATCAGTATCTGTGAGTTTCTTCCTCCTCACCTGGTCATCTACGTGGACCAGCCAGCAGAGGAGGTGCACAAGAAGCTGAAGCAGAGCACGCTGGTAACACACACACACACACACACACACACACACACACACTAACACAGTGTGCTCATATCTGTGTGTTTTGTCCTCAGTCATGCCTGCAGGCCGTGCCCCTGGCGTACCTGAAGAGCATTGAGGAGAGCTATAAGAAGTCCTTCCTTCCTCAGATCAGGTGAGTCAAAGTGCTGAGCATTGGCCACGCCCCCTCTGACCAGAGCTAGGTATCATGGCCAATTTCCTCAATTTCTTAGATTTCGATTAATAATGATGAATCGATTAATCACAATTGGATTTCGATTCAGTAGTGATTGATCAGTCTTTAAAATTTTACTTGGATATTAAAAGGATGGTTCCAAACCCTAAAACCATTTTTTTTCTGCTGAATCCATATATGATCAGGTATGTAGTAATGTAGTTATTGATCCTAGTCCCACTTTTAGTATTTACATATCAGTGAGATTTTTTTTGTCTCCTCCCTCAGTGAGACGTCAGAACTCCTGGCCTATGACGTGACTCAGGCTCAGGACGTGGAGAGGGTAGGAGGAGTAACTGTTGGCCACGCCTCCTGCCTGTGTCTGTACATACATACTGACTGTGTGTGTGTGTGTGTGTGTGCGTGTGTGTGTGTTAGGTTGCAGAGGACATAGAGTACCTGAAGTTTGACAAAGGGCCGTGGACGGAGCAGGACGACGTCAGTTACCATCACATGAGGATGCTGTGAGTATCTGTCTGTATCTGTGTGTCTGTATCTATGTGTCTGTAACTGTCTGTATCTGTGTGTCTGTATCTATGTGTCTGTAACTGTCTGTATCTGTGTGTCTGTATCTATGTGTCTGTAACTGTCTGTATCTGTGTCAGTGTGGAGGACAAACGTCATGTGGCGTCTCTGACCGTCATCCCTCGGTTCCTTCCTGAGATCACGGTGGGAGCTCATGAGTTTGATGAGAAGTATTTCCAGTTCAGAGCGGTACGTGTTCTCACATATTAGCCCCTCCCACAATCCCCCTCTGCAGGCAGCACGCTAACACCTGCAGGTTCTTTTATTTTGAAGGCGTCTAAATGTGGTGTTTGTGTGTTTTTCAGCTTCCTGGGAGGAAGTACGCACCAGGTTATAACTCAGATGTTGGAGACAAACTTATCTGGCTGAAGTGAATCTGATCTTAATGTATATAAAGAATGATTGTTAGTGACATAATGATTCTGATTGGTCCACAGCTCATCTGTAGCCCAACTAAATAAAGCTTTTTCTTCTGAAACAATATGAGCTGATTTTATTTTATTTTATTTTTTTGTTACATGTAATAAAAAGCAGCTCTTCTGATTGGCTGTAACTAAGCTCCACCCCTCCCATCCTTCAGGCTGTTACTATGTAACAAAGATGATGATAAGGTTGATAAATGGAGAGGATAGAGGGTGGAGTCAATCTGACTATATGCTGCTGCTTTTTCTTACTTTTTTTAAGTACAGACACAAACAAAATGCTTATTTCTCATTAATACAGATTATAAACAAAGGGTTTAATCAGTTTACTTACAATAAAACAACTGATTGGACTATTGAAAAATATCAAGTTTTTTTAATAAATGAAACACGTCTAGAGGCGTTTCTGTCATGAAGGAAAAAGTAAATAATTGACAAAGTTTAAACTCGTTCCTCCAGTGGGTAAAATTAGGCTTAGATTTTTATTTTTGAATATTTTATTTTCATTAGCTATTTTTACATGGAACAAACAAACAAAAATATAACAGGTTCGACATGCATTAATTCATAAATTTGGTCTTTTGGAAAGTGTAAATCAGAAGCTGAGCCACAGAAACATTAATTTATACATCACAACCATCAATATCCATGGCAACCGCAGAAAAAAGATCAGTTCTACAAATAATAAGATAAGACATTGTACAGGACAGAACAAGCACTTGTTCTAGATGTGTGGGAGGTTTCCATGGTTCCCAGTAGCTCTTTAACTTATCACTGGTAATTCTCAGAGAAGGTCAGACGCTCCCCAACGATCTTTCCTTTATAAAATAGACGGGGGTCCTTACTGAGACATTTTCTGGTCATTGCTTTTTTTGCATCGAGCCAATAGAATTTACATGAAGTATCTGTCTTGTTTCTTGATGCCTGTTGGTAAATTCCTTAAATACATAAGTTGATATCTGAGCCGAGAATTGATCTGATTTCTTTTTTCACGTTTTTCCAAATCACTGATGGTTGGATTCACTAAAGGATTATGGGTATTAAAATGAGTGCAAACATCACAAACTCTAAGGAATCAGGACTGTGTGTTTTCTGCGTGTCACAATGTGGCCTCAATCCATTTAGCACGTTTCCCTCTAATGAATATGGGAAGTAGGCGGAGCTCACAAGGGGAGCAAAAAAATGTGAGGAGGACATGCAAATAAATGAATGCAATTCATCAAATCTGGAACTGTTTACGGTGACTGTTTTAGGAGTCACCGTAAAAGCTGTGTGTGTAAAAGCTGCACGCTCATGGCGGTGTGTGTACAGTCTGGTGACGCTGTGGTGGAGAGAGGATGCTGTGCGCTATGGACGCGTCGCTCCAGTGATGCTTTGATCATCAAACTCTGGAAGGAGCATTAAGTGATCAGATGTGTAATTTACACAGTGATGGCACAATGTTCACATATGAGAGTGTGATGACTCAGCGCTACTCAGGAGGTCAGACCTGCTGGATGATGGTCAGTAGATCATCTTCAAATGTTGCTGATCCACTGATTGACAGACTGTGTAGCTGTATTAACTCAGATCAATAGTAGATCAATAGGACGGTTTCTGTCCTAATCTGACTGTTTTTCATGGACTGATCAGAACTAAGTTACAGGACCTGATGGAACACCCACATTAAATTAGGGAGAAAAAATAAAACAAAAATAAGAAAAAACATAATTCTTTGTTTATTTAGTTTTTCTACATTATTAAATGTTTGTGCAGCAGACAGAGACATCTATATGTCTCCAATTTAAAGGGGACATATTATGAAAAATCCACTTTTGCAGTGTTTTTTTTAATTTTTTTATCACATATGAGGTATCGTCCACACAGCACATAAAATGTGAAATAAATCCATCCAGTCATTTTTTTGTGGTCTTTGTAAGTCTGGTCAAGTGCTGACGTCAAGCGAAAAGGTGTAGACATAGACATTATATACATTGACGCCGCATCGACTGTGGAGGGACATGTCAACAGCGCCGCCATCTTGAACCAGTTCTGATGGAGGCAGCGGTGCATAGACATTATGACAGAAAGAGCTATTTCTCAATCTCTAAGTAGAATTACTCATTGAATTTTGAACTGATTTCTGAACTGTTTTTTTTTTTAAAAACGTCGCACATGTAGCTATGATACAAGGTGTTCAGATATATTTAAAATGCTGGTTTTACCACTCAACACTTAATCTCTACACTACCTTAAATATTTCAGTTTTTTGGCTACATTAATTAATGATAATTATATAATAGTAATAGTATTAATAGTATAATAGTAATGGTAATGGTAATAATAATAGCAAAAACATAAGTATAAATATAAGAAGCCACAAACTAAAATACAATAATAAAAACAATATTTATTATTATTATTATTATTATTATTATTAATAATAATAATAATAATAATAATAATAATACAATGAGAATATCACTAACTATAATAATAATATAAAGTATTAATAATAATAAAAATACAATAATATGAGAATATATGATAATCATAAGAATAGCAATAAAAATAATACAGTAGTAGTACAATTATACAATAATAATAATAATAATTGTCAAATGCAATGTATAGTCTTAAACAACGTTTTCTGGGTTCCTTTTGTTTTATTTATATCTATCTGTCTGTCTGTCTGTCTGTCTGTCTATCTATCTATCTGTCTATCTGTCTATCTGTCTATCTGTCTATCTATCTATCTATCTATCTGTCTGTCTGTCTGTCTATCTGTCTATGTCTATGGTTGTAGATATATATCTATAGGTACATATATATCCATGGGTGTAGATATATATCTATGGGTGTAACTACCAAATGTGTCCGGGCTTCCAAATTAGTCCTCAGTCCGGCACGCATGCGCGAAACGCGTCTTAATTCGGTCGGCCTATTTTACGGCAGTTTGTGTACTGTTTAAAAAGGTGAAATACTGCTATTTAAAAATAATTAGAAATTTATATTTTTCAATTAATTCCGATTTTTTTTTGGTTTTTTTTTATTTACTTATTTTCTGTTTGGTTTTTGATCGTTGTAAGGAAGTGACCCTATCCCTATTCCCTACGTCACTTCCTTCGCTCGCAGTTTTTACGATAGAGCTGCTGGAATATGATATATGAATATAAACCGACCATACGACGTTTGTTAAATATTTTAATAGTACACATTTAAATATGTGACTGTTTTGCGGTGTTTTCATTTGTTTATTAAAAAAAACAACAACAAAAACTGAGAAAAACAATACAAAACATTGACAATCAAAAACCAAACAGAAAATAAAAAAAATATTTTTACAGTCTATAGTTTCAACCTTTTAAATATTACACAAACTGCAGTAAAATAAGCCTAGTTGGAGACACAATGAGATTCTACTGGATGTTCAGAAGGAGCTGCAGCTTCACTCATGGAAGATCTCATTGTTCTCTCTGCTCTTCATCTAAACATCTAAAAGAAGAAGACTTAGAAGAAGTGAATGTGTGTGTTCGGATTCACAGATATTGGTGAATAAAACATGGAGGTGACGTGAAGGTGTGACCTTTCATCAGGTCACTGAGGACCTCCTGATGTGTGGACATGGATCATGTTCTGCTCCAGAATCATTGTCTTCTCTGTAACATCTGGAAACAATGATGATGTCATTTCCTTTCACATCTGGAAACAGTTTCTCACTCAGAGTGGGGTCTCTGTGTTAACCTGAGACCGAGGATTTGCGTCAGGGGGCGGAGCTTAGTGTTGATCAGAAACATGACTAATGTCAGGGGGCGGAGCTTACTGTTGATCATAAACATGAAACATGACTAATGTTCTCCCACACAATGTTTCCATTGTTAGTGCTGTAGTTACTGAAAACGAACTATATTCTTCTCTTAAACACTTTATTCACTTCCTGTTACATCACATCCTCACCATTGATTTATTGAATTATTGATTGATTGAAGGTAAAGCTCAATGGAGGGTGGATAGTCATCCCCTCAGTCTCTGGAGCTTTGATGATGATAAACTACATCACAGCCATGAATAAATCATTTCACTGAGGGCCCAACACACCAGATCTAGATAGATAGATCTAGATAGATGTATTGTCATCTATACGTACACACCATACGAGAACCAACCACTAGGATAAACTAGCTTGTAAACAGAGGGTCACAGGTTTGAATCCATAGTGGACCATCACTGTGGGACCATCAGTAAGTCCTTCAACCCTGACATCATCACTGCTGCGGGAAAGAGATTCTTAATCCTAGTAATGAGTCTTTTCTGTGTGTGTGTGTGTGCGCGTGTGTGTGTGTGCGTGTGTGTGTGTGTGTGTGCGTGTGTGTGTGTGTGTGATTACTGCTTTGGTTTCTCGGCACAATGAAGAAATAATGACTAATAGAAATCTTCTGTCACGTCTTAGTGAACAAGTTTAGTCTGTGGAACGTAGCACGTTTCTGAGAATTCAGTGAAATGACTCGGTTCCACTGAGTAAAAAAAGTTCTCAGAGGTTCTAGACATCATCATATGTCCGATTCAACAAGCATTAACGGAGGAGTAGTCATTTGAAAAACGGCCCCCTGGAGCCCCCCTGCCACATACGGAGTAATGTGGCCCATTTATATATTGGTATGTGTCAATGATTCGGTACCACCAACTGTCACAATATTTGACTCTCAAATGAATGAGAAATCAACTTTAGTGGAAATTGCTAAAAAGGGGGGGGGGGGGGGGGCAGACTCCGCTGGCCCCTAATGGAATTGCATGAGGCATAATCGTAATCTACGTTGAATTACTTTTGAAAAGATATATCACATGACTATGTTCCCATAAATTTGAAAATGACTGGAAAGAGAAGGTGGGGCCCCGGGACCATTTCAATAAAAGGAGTGTTCATACCAAACCGAATTCAGATCTAATGAGAACTAATGGAGGAGTAGTCATTGGAAAAACGGGGCCCTCGGGGGCCCAGTGACATGTACGGAGTAATGGGCCTCATTTATATATCGGTACTGTATGTACCAATGATTCAGTCCCACCAACCGTTGTAATATTTGACTCACAAATAAATGAGAAGTGGATTTTCTTTTTTCTTCAATTTAAAATCAAGCTCTGAGCGTCGATGCGTACACATCCATAGATTATAGCTGACCAATTTCAGCCTGATCCATTTACAAATAACAGAGGAGTAGTGATTATTACTAGTGTACACACACACGAAGAAGAAGAAGAAAGTGAGGGTGTTTTGAGTCTAATAGAATGACCTAAACACTTTTAATATCTACTGACTATCATGGAAGTATCCATTATATATTTACATATATATTACATTAGTCAATAGTAATCAAAGTACATAAGTAATCAAAAAACATACACAGTCAATATTCATATTTTTGCCCCATAAAAATATTTATTTCTTTTTTTTTAAATATTCCAGAAATCTTTTTCTCTGTTTGTTCACTTTTAATCTGTTGGTAGTCGAAGAATAAAGATTCAAAAGGAAAAGTGAAGTGGAATCTACAGTTACAGTATATATGCTTAGCATGAGCATTAATCAATGTATTCATAAAAACAATCAATAGACACTTCATCAATGACTAATCCTCATTATTATTATTATTATTATTAATAATAATAATAATAATAATAATAATAATAATAATAATAATAATAATAATAATAATAATGTAATCTTATCCTTTCCACTCCAATGGCTTCATTGTGTTTGTGCTTTGCTCTGTTTGAATAAGTTCAGTGTGTTTGTGTGTGTGTGTGTGTGTGTGTGTGTGTGTGTGTGTGTGTGTGTGTGTGTGTGTGTGTGTGTGTGTGTGTGTGTGTGTGTGTGTGTGTGTGTGGGAGGAGCCTCTACAGACCATCTCTCTACAGACACAGAGCTCCAGACCCTCTCCAGGATGCTGGTGGTTCTCCTCCTTTGTTCTCTGCTCCTGCTGAAGGAGACCCAGCCATGGGGCTTCAAGAATGGAATCTTCCACAACTCCATCTGGCTCGGTGGGTGACTCACACACACACACACACACACACACACACACACACACACACGCACACACACACACACACACACACACACACACACACACACACACAGAGAAATAAGAGTAATGTAGCAAAAATACATTAAAAGGAGCACAAATTTGAAAAGAAAAAGTGATGAAAATAGGTTAAAAGTTACAGGAAAATAGAAAAAATTTGCAAAGATGGGCATAAATTGTGTCTGGAGACCCCCCTCCCAGTGTTTTACAACCCCTGCACTTGTGAACTAGTTGATATTAAGGATACATCAGCTAATAAATACTCACTAATCTTTTCATACACTCCTGACTCAGGATGTCGCCAGTGCTCTCCTCTGATTGGTCGTTGCAGCGGTCACATGACAGCTCTCTATTATCTTGTTCCGTGGGTGTGTTTTTGTCCAAATGTGTTAATGTTTCAAAACAAAAAAAAAAACAACTGCTTTTCAGGAAATTTACTTTGATGTTATCATTATGTGGAAGTCCAGGACACATCAAAGTGATCAGCAGACGCCGCTGAGGAAGACTGGCAGTTAACAGGCAAAACATGTCAATAGATCAAAGTAAACTTCCTGAAAAACATTTGTCTGAATAAATGAAACCTTAACATATGATTAAAAAAGAAGAGAAAAAGAACTTGTGGGGGTGTTTGTCCTGTTCCCTCCATCTTGTCTCCACTCAGGTGTCACTAGTGTTTACAGTGTCTGATGTTCCATAGCTTAAGAACATTTAAAGTGTGTTGAGTTTGTCTGACTTATATTTAATGTGTTCACATGATGATTAGTGGAGCTGAAACCAAGTGTTAATGAAACACCTTCAGCTGCCCTGATCGACCTATAAAAGTGCTGAGTCATCATGTGTTTACCAGCCTGCCTGTGTTACGTTCACCCTTCAGCCCTCAGAGGATTCTCAGGATTCTGCACTCATTCTCACTCTTTCCTCTGATTGGTTCAAAATAAATGAACAATTGTCACATAATGGGAAATACATCAAAGATGACCCGTTAACCCTTTAGAGACTGGAGTTTATCAGGAGACAAACCTTTATATGAAGATTGTCTCACAGTGTTTGAATATTAAGTCAATCATTTCTTCATGAATTCACTGTTTTACATCATCAGTTTTATGTTAAAAACGAGGTGAAATTCTTCTCAGAAGCAGTATTTAGTGCTGTGTTTCTCAACCTTGGGGTTGTGACTCCATGTGGGGTCACCCAGAAATGAAAAAGTTTTGTCTGAAATGCCTAGTAATTGATAATAATTATTTTTTTTTCTTTTTCAAATGAAAACCCCATTACACATGTATTCTATACTTTCACTGGTAATGCTGTCATTAGCATTAACGCTAACGCTAACCCCACTGCATCATTTAGTGAATGACCCTTAACGACACCTTAATAATGCTAATGACAGCGTAATGTAAAAAACGTAAAAGTAAAGTCTTTCCCTTTCACTTCCTCAATATAAATCTAGTTTAAAATAAATACAGTATAAAAATATGTGAACAGGTGCATCTTGTCACTATATTTCAAACATGATCAAAAAGATATTGAAAAAAAAACAAACTCTGGGGTCACCAGAAATTTGTGACATCAAAATGGGGTCACAACCCAAAAAAGGTTTGGAACCAGTGCTTTAGTGTGTGTATCAGTTCATTCAGCAAAGCCGTCGTCATAGAGACGTTACATGTGAACACACGGCAAAGGTTCTCACGCTGACACTGAAGGTGTTAGCATCCACTCTGTTAGCCGCTAAGTCTGACTCATTACAGCTGAGGTTAAGTTAACTTCATCTTAACATCAGATATTATTCATTAATTTTGGTAAATATCGGTCGTTTCAAACTTCATCATTTAAGGAAATCAGTGAATTATCTGAGTTGTGTTAAACAGAGGCCAACAGTGTGAACACATGAACCATAACAGCCTGTCAGATGATCTGGTTAGATGATCTGGTTAGATGATCTGGTTAGATGATCTGGTTAGATGATCTGGTTAGATGATCTGGTTAGATGATCTGTGAAGATCAGCAGGTCTGGTCCTGGTCAGTAGATGATGGAGACCACTGAGAGTTCCAGGGGTCACAGTGGGGGACAGTCAGTGCTGTGGTATCTGTCATTGTGTCCTTGGGCAAGGCACTTCACCCACATTGTCTAGTATGAATGTAGTGTGTGAGTGAGTGTCGGTGGTGGTGGGAGGGGCCTATGGTTCACTATGGCAGCCTCGCTTCTGTCAGTCTGCCCCAAGGCATCTGTGGCTACAATAGTAGCTTACCACCACTAAGTGTGGAGTGAAAGAATAATGTCTTAATTCTGTAAAATGACTTTAAGTGTCTATGATAATATATAAAATGTATGTATTATTATTATTATTATAAATGTTCTACGCTAATAAATGATCAATGTGTTTGTAACAGAACAAGCAGCTGGTGTGTACCACCGTGAGTCCCGTAGAGGGAGGTACCAGCTGACCTACAGGGAGGCCAGAGCAGTGTGTGGGTATGAGGGGGGGGCACTGGCCTCGTACCAGCAACTGGAGGCTGCACGACTAATAGGTAACACACACACACACACACACACACACACAAAGTGGCAGTAATTGTATGGAGTGTGTGTGTGTGTATGTGTGTGTGTGTGTTTCAGGGTTCCATGTGTGTGCTGCTGGCTGGTTGGACAGAGGTCGTGTTGGTTATCCAATCGTTAAAGCCGGTGTAAACTGTGGTTTTGGTAAAGTTGGAATCATCGACTACGGATATCGTTTGAATAAGAGTGAGACATGGGACGCTTACTGCTACAACCCTCACTGTGAGTACATCCAACTCATCCAACACATGATAAACCAACGCTTACTGCTACAACCCTCACTGTGAGTACATCCAACTCATCCAACACATGATAAACCAACGCTTACTGCTACAACCCTCACTGTGAGTACATCCAACTCATCCAACACATGATAAACCAACGCTTACTGCTACAACCCTCACTGTGAGTACATCCAACTCATCCAACACACCTAAAACATCCAATAATAAACCAACACACTGTTAAACTATGTGTTTACCTCAGTGTGTAACTTTTGACACAATATAAACATTGTATTTATATGTTTTACATGTTCTGTTAATGAACAGAGGGAAAGTTTTTAATCAGTTATGGAACATTATTTTCTCTGGGAAACTTTTGTGTTTTCAAGTTTTCAACGATAAATGTGTTTCACTCCTCAGTGGAGCTGATGATACAATAATACTACACTACTAATACTACATACATGTACATAATATTAATATTATATATTACATTTATGACACAAATTTCATCAATCAAATTTAGTGGCAATATATAAATTAATAAAAATATTTGATTATGTTTATTATGTAATAATACATTTTATACCATTATATACATATTATATATTCTTGCTGTCCTACGTAAAATTGTTGCTCTTCTTCCTTATATTAACAATATATGATTTAAAAAGCTTTTTAAACTGGTTTATGTTGGTGCTTTGTTTTATTTCATCCTTTAGTCAGTTTCATAATTTAACCCCTGATATTGTTATACTGTTACACTATCTTATTCACTGTTGTTGTAGCATTTTGCATCTTGAAATGTAGTTTTCCTCTTCAATGATATTCCTCTTCTCTCTCTAATAATCTTTTCTGCAACCCTTTTGGAAGTGAATCTTTACTTGTTTTATAAATCTGACTCTGATGAATCATTGTGTAAATTATAAACTATTTCAGTTAAAAAAAACTCAAAATGTTTCCAAAATTCTGCCATTTTTCTCAAATGTTTCTACAAAATCTCCCCAAATTAGATAAAATGTGGTAAAAAAAAATAAACAAGTCAATGGACATTTATGTATATGTCACTTATTGCTTAGATATTGTTGATTTCTTCCATATTTTATTACTTTATGTCTAATTCATAACTGGAAGTGCAAACTTGGGCACATTAATGTTAAAATTGTTCATTTTTCTGCCTAAAACCTGTGGCCCACCTGTGATCAAACTGGTCTGTATTTGGCCCCTGAACTAAAATTAGTTTGACACCCCTGAAGTAGAACATCAACATGCCTTTCACAATAAAAGCTCACATCCTTCACTCATTTAAACCACATTCAGTCGCTGGCAAACCAGCTGATGGTGTGTGTGTGTGTGTGTGTGTGTGTGGGGGTGTGTGTGTGTGTGTGTGTGTGTGCGTACCAGCTAAAGAGTGTGGTGGCGTGCTCACAGACCAGCAGAGGCTGATCCAGTCCCCTGGTTTCCCTGAGGAGTACCAGGACCAGCAGATCTGCTACTGGCACATACGTGTGCGTCTCAACCAGAGGATCCTGATCCACTTCCTGTACTTTGATGTGGAGGACGACACCGATTGTCTGTCAGACTACCTGGAGGTGTACGACAGCTACGACGACGTCTCGGGCTTCACCGGAAGGTCCATGATTCAAATATGGTTTAACCCTCCTTTTATCCTCTGGGTTTTCTGAATTTTATGGGTGCAATTAATTAAGAATAAAATAATCATGACGATATTTTTTAAAGTGTTAAACACGTATAACACACATTGGTGTTCCTCTGGGGTCAATTTGACCCCAGATGTTTCAGCTGTGTGAAACTTGTCTGTCTGTCTGTGTATTAAAATCTGCTCTCTCTCTCTCTCTCTCTCTCTAGGTAAAGTTTTACTATTAATGAGGTTTAGGAACAGCTCTTTCACAGTGAAAGTGACGTAGAGGGGAATGTGTCTGAGACACAGGACTTTTTAATCATGAATTACCCCAAATAAGTTGCAAAAAAGAGTTAAAAATAAGTACATCATTTTATGAGAGAAAGGGGGGGGGGTGGGGGGGGGGTCACTGTCATCAGTTAATATGGTTCATTGTGTGAGAGCCATGAATGTTCACCCCAAATTAGAATAGATAAATTAACTGTAAAACTGAAAGTTTGACCTGATGGTGGCGCTGCAGTAAAGGTCAAAGGTCAACCAATAGGGTTCATACTCTAGTTCTCATTAATGTTGTCGGTGAATTTAGGAAGATTTGGATAAAAACTATTCAAGATAAATTAATTCTAATGTAAACACTTGTCCTACGGGTGGCGCTAGAGAACAGGTCAATGTGTCGTTATTAAGGGATTGTTTATGAATTATTAAGTATCTGACACTAAAACCTGGTCTGGAGGCAAATATCTCTGGGGTCACATTGACCCCAAGGGTTAAATGTGTTAGTGATATTAATATGGTTCATGAGTTACTTCTGCATCATGCGCTGTGTGTGTGTGTGTGTGTGTGTTTCAGGTTGTGTGGTGATTCTTTACCTGATGACATCATCAGCACAGGTCAGCCCCTCCCACTGGTAACTGCTCTGGTTCCAGCTGAGCTCTGATAACCAGTGTGTGATGGTTTCTCTGTAGGGAACGTGATGACCTTAAAGTTTCTGACGGACGCTTCAGTCACAGCTGGAGGTTTCCAGCTCCACTACTCAGCTCTGAACTCTACTCTGAGCTCCTCCAAACACACACTGCTCTGACTGTGTGTGTGTGTGTGTTCCTTCATATAAACACGCTAAAGCTTTTGTTCTTTTTTATGTTCCTGCTAAATAAACATTCCCACATGTGAGTCCATGCACTTTATTTTTAATTCAAACCAGTCTGAGGAGGATTAGCACATTAATAATAAATCTGATTTAACCCTTAAGGTGTGGAAGTTTATTCAGTATTATGTTAACATACAGTATATATAGTGTGTATTATGTACATGGTATAAACCAACATCATCACAGCCCATTACATCCTGATCATAGTACCATGGAACACATTTATATCCCATTAATAATCATACAGTAGGTCACAATGTATGGACACATATATTCCCTTTTAGAACATTTTTATGAAATGCACAATCTGGATCAAATCTAGACTAAACTCTGTGAAATCATTAATGAATGATTTAACAAAGATCTGTCAATTATGAACCGAGATAAGAATGTATTAAATTTGGCCAATGATTTTAAACTTTTAAAAGTGATCCAGAATCAGATCAGTGTATTGATCCAGATTCCCTCCATATAAATATAAATGTCAATATTAATATGAATATAAATATGAAATAAAAATGTAAATAGAAATGAACATGAACGTGAATACATGTAAATGTAAATAAATATAAATATAGAATGATATTAATATATGAATAATTAGGTTATGTTGTGCTTGTTCAGACTTCCTCCTTCTCCTTTTGAATTGTTTTATTAATCTACTTATTTTGTGTTTTTGACTTTGTTTTGGAAATGAACTCGTTTTGTGACATTTCTTTTATTTCATATGTAAGTAAAATTGATTTGTATAGCGCTTCTCACAGACAATAGTCACAAAGTGCCTCACTGTAGTAAAATAAATCAAGTACTAATGTAATCAGGTAAATAAAGTATATAATAAAACACAACGCTCGGTCAGGTTGCTGAAACAAGTATAGTAAAGTAAATAAATCAAATCAATTCATATTTATGTTTGTTTTGTACATTTTGAAAACCTTTAATCATTAAAATACTACCAAAGTTATTTTGTCCATTCACTATAAAAAAGAAAGTGGGCGGAGTCGGATGTGACGCCAGGAGGTCAAAGTTGACTCTTTCCTTTGGCGCCTTTGGTTTCGCGGGAGCAGAAAAAGCAGAAAAACCGAGGCGTTTTTTGTTCTTTTAGCGGAGTTTACAGGTTCTCTACGGGTACCGACTGCTTGAGGTTTGCTCCCCGGGTTTAATGCGCTGTGTCCGGGCAGAGTGAGCAGCTGTGACCGCGGTGAGCAGTCAACGTCTTTGTCACTCACTGGGTCTCTGTTTGTGTTTTTATTGTGTGTGTTTGTTTGCTATGTGTGTGTTTAGCTTCAGTTACACTGCTGTAGTGTTAGCTCAGACTAGTACTGCTGCTGCTAACCCGGTGAAGCTAGCTAACGTTAGCTTGACTGCTTCACGCACCGTGGTGCGTTCAGGTGCACCAACATCCCATAAACAAGTCTATTCTTGTGTTAGTCATTATTTAACCACTGTTAACTCATGACAAACTACTTCATCAGATTGATTTATGAAGGTTAATCAATGAAGGGGTCAGGGTTTAAAGGTATGATATGAATAATAAATGTTAGTAATAATTGTACAGTCTCCCTAAAGTTATGATGAATGTAGATCAGTGGTTCTCGACCTTTTTAACACAATATCTAGGGTGTGACAATATCTCGATACGGCAGTGTATCGCGATATTTTCCTCATTGACCAATTATCGATATGCTCGCGCTAAATATCGATATTTTAATTTTATTATATTTTTTAACTCTTTTTTCCAGAATTTTTTCTGCTTTTTCGCTAAAACGTGCATGTAGCCAGGTATTCACTGTTTATTGAAGGAACCATTATATTGTTTATGGTGTCACTGGTAAGAAAGACCTTATTTATTGTTTATATAAAGCACTATTAGAGATACTTATTAATTTACATTGGTATGTTGACACTTATTTACAGACATGTTGCACTGAAATAGTGTCACTATTCATAGGACACTTTTTATATTTATCGTCTTTCAGAGATATAAAATAAATATTTTAAATTTTTCACTTAATCTTTTTTTATTCTTATGTCATAAATTATTGTAAATTGATTTCTGACCAATATATCAGTAATCGCAGTATCGTCATATTGTGAGATAATCGTTATTGTGAGCTTTGTATCGTATATCTTGAGGTACCCAGATGTTCCCACCCCTAATAATATCCACTGTTATCAGGAAGTTTATTATTATTATAGTCATCTTAAAGATGGAAATCCTTGTTTTAATCAGGAATAAAATGTCTTCAAAGTGACCAAAAATGGTGAAAAGGTGGTGAAATGGGATTTTAAAACCACAGATATTGGTTAAAGGTAATAAATTAGAGTGGATAAAACAGACACAAAAAGTGGTACAAAGGGTTCAAAGTGTCAATATTGGAACAATTAGTTTAAACGTAAATAATGGGCATGACAAATCTGCAATTTGGCAAAAGTAATCATGAAATATGATGAAAAGAGGTTAAAAGTGACATTTATGGGTCAACATATGTGACATTAGGTGTAAAAGTGGTAGAAAGGGTTTATAAGTGCTGAACATGTCTGAAAAGTGGAAAAAAAAATTGCAGAAAAGTCAATGTCATGTAGAAGTGTCAGAAATGGGAGAAATGTAACAAAAATACATTAAAAGAAGCAAAAATATGTGGATAAAAATTGATTAAAATATGGTGAGTTTGGTGGTGGTGCAGAAAAAGACAAAAAATAAGCAAAAATGGGCTCTAAATGTTTAGAAAATATACTTAGTTTCTTGAAGAAATCTGGTGACCCCCCCCCCTCCCAGTGTCTTGTGAGCCCAAATGGGGTCCAGAGGGGTATTCCATAAAATAGGTTATGTTCAAACTCTGAGTATCTCATTCCTAAATGTGAGGTAAGTTCTTCTGAGTATGTTACCATGGCAACATTGTCCGTGAACTAAACCTGGTCGCTGGCAGGTTTTATCAAAGAAACCCTGGGTTTCTTCCTGGCTCCGCCCACCTGAACACCGTTTCTGAACACTTTAATGAACCTTAACACTTTTCTCTGAAACACATTAGTGACATCACACACCACAGACGTGTTCACATCATTACTAATGTTGTGTTGATTTATGTTTTTTTTTTTTTTGTGATAACTGTAGTCTTCTTTAACATTGTAGATCATTAAGTGAAAGTCACTGAGAGATTGATCTACATTAAAACATCTACTGACGTCTGTAGTAAAGTTCTCTGAATACAAACGATGGAAGCGATGGGTCACGGGTTCGCGTCCCGCTTCAGTGTATTTTTGACATTTTTTATGACGTAGAGATGAATCTGGTGATAATATTACATTAAAAATCAATATAAATGATTAGATATGAAGCATCAGTCACTGTGTTTATATCCAGTGTAACAGGAGGACTCTCTATGTAGACATCCTATGATGCTGACACGTCTCCTCAGACACATTTTATTCATATTATTCACCGCTCGTCACGTCACTGAAGAGATAAAGTGATGAAGTGACCAAAAAGTGTGACTAATTACGGGTGATTTAAGCCACTATAGTCACTGAAGACTGAACACACCTTTAGAACAGGATCATATTCATCAAACACCTGATTATTTCACCATCAGGGTGAATAAATCATTCTCTTCCGGGTGGTTGCCATGGCAGCTCGAGTAAATCTCTGATCCATTGATGATGGCTTTTTATCGCGCGTGCACGTCAGTAACCCAAGGTTTACATACTCAGGGTTGATTAACCCACTTCATACCAGCTGTAATGGAATCAGGTACATAGAGTTTACCATGGGGGGTATGTTGACCTAGAGTTTATGGATAGACTCAGTTTGTTAACCCTCCTTTATGGAACACACCTCTGATCCCAAGATTGAGAACCCCTAGACTAGATGATGCAGCTGGCCAATCACAGCTCAGAGTACTTGTAAATGAAAAGGATGTTTACAGCAGCTGATCAATCATTAATCATTAACAGTTGTACTTGTCATGCCGCCTACTGACCTTTAACTCCACACTGACCTGTGCAGTCCTCCTTCAGGTCCTCAGCAGTCACCATGATGGCGTCCTCATGTCCTCAGAGCGGCTCCAGCCTGCTCCCCCTTTTGGACACCCTGGAGGACGCCACCGCCACCCAATCAGAGCAGACGGACGCCTACCTCACCATCGCCAAGTCAGTTTGTGTCCGTTAGCCGTCGCTAGCTCGCTCTACTGCCATGTGAGTCTAACCTGTGTGTATGTGTGTGTGTGTGTGTGTGTCCTCAGTCGGCTCAGCGGGGACGAGGGGCGCCACTTCTTGCCAGTGGTGGAGAAACACTTCCCTCGTCTAGGAAAGTCCATCCTGGTGAGTGAGGGGGAACCATGAACCTCAGCGACCATTTTGGATTGTTTCTATTTTGTGCGTGTGTGTGTGTAGGGTCACGTTAGCAGTGTGAGCTCAGAGCTGAGTCAGGCGGCGCTGCAGGCATTGGGTTTCTGTGTGTTTCACTCTCATGTGGCGACGGCGCTCTCCGGTGAGTTGGCTCCTCCCCCTCCTACGTTGCCTACCATGTGACCTCTGACCTTTTGGGTTTTTTCTCCCCCAGATGACTTTGCAGCTGAAATCCTGTCGGTGCTTTGCTCGTTGGTGGTGAAGTCGTCTGATAAGAACACTTGCACCAGAGCATTATGGGTAATCTCCAAACAGAGCTTCAGCGCAGACGTGGTCGCTTTGAAGGTGTGTGTGTGTTAGGATGGGCGATAAAGATGAAAACATTTATCCCGATTTTTCTGGTATTTATTACAGTAACAATGAAAATTACGATAAATAAAAAACAATAAATAACTAAAGTGTAAACAGGTTCTTTACAGACACAAATTAAATATAATCCATTAACACTAGAATGTGTTTCAGTAATAACATTTAAACCCTATATTGGTGCATGTGAGTCACTCTATTAGTGTTATTTTATGAAATTAATATATTTCCTCATTTATAACATCTAAAAAAAAAACAAAATCACATGAAAAGCAAAACTAACTCCAATAGTGTTTTTACTGTTTATTATAAACCACTGTTTATTTTATATTTGATGAGTTACATAAAGGTATGGTTGATAAATATTTCTGTGATTACCTAATTAAACTAGATCAGACTTGATTATTAATTACTGAGAGCAGAGCTACCGGCATATTTAGGTGTAATAATCACAATATTTAAATGTTTTACTTTGTCTGTGAACATGTGAAATATAATTAAAAAATGTTGTTTCAGGGGTTGGGAAGAGGAATAGTGATGTTAGCTTAATGCTAACGTTCATTTAACACAACATGTGACATGTTAGCTTTTGTCCTTCTGTACGAGTGTTAAATCTGACCATTAGGAAATCAGTGTCTCTTTGTGGTTTGATCCCAGTAAGACCTGGACTTTTCACTGGTTTCTTCCTTTTATGAAGGAAACAACGAAACGACAACAGAAGTTCAAAATACAGTCAGATAGTTCCCAGAAGTTATTGGTTGGCAATTCAAATCTATTGATTCTGAGTGACATAACTGGGATTTTTGGTAATTTGTCATCGATAACTGCATTGATTTACAATATTTATACAGTACACTGCCATATGCAATAATGTATTAATGAATTCATAATTAGTTAATAATGCACACATTAATGGGTTTAGATGCGCTGATAATAGAGGGTTTTTATGACACGTCATTAGCTCAGAAGTCGCCATAAGCAGCAGCAGCAAAACAAACGCTTGCACACAAGCAAATCAGTCAAATTTCAAGAGGAAGTTGTGAAATATTGCGATAAATAAACCACAGAAAAGCTCCTCAAAATGCGTCCTAGATGCAACGGCATACAGGGAAGGACTTGGTCACGATATTATGAAAACTTACGATTTATTGGTGGTGCAGATCCATACGAGCCGCTCCCTCGTCTTGGATCAATGTCTTCCGTTTATTATGTATCCTGATATCGTCAACTACCTGGATTTAACCCACACAGTGGAAGACCTTAAATCTTATCAAAGTTTGGAGGCCTATAACCAGATGTTGTGTGGATCAAGTCATCTACGACAGATGTGTCGGGAATAGGGTTGGGCACCGAGAACGCTTCCGGACATCCGGCTCTGGAACATGTGCGCGTGCGTGTGTGCCACTGAGCGGAAGTGAGATATGAGCTAATCACCAGTAAACCTCTGTAAAACAATCCCCAGGAATAAATATTAGCTCCTTGGTAAAGACAGTAGCTCTAACAACAGGTAATGATATTACAGTCTGTGCATACAGTACTCCACCTCCAGGTCCTAGTGCCTGCCCTGTGGTGAAGCCTGTTCCACTTACTGAGGTCTGTGTGTGTTTAATAAGTCTGTGTGAAAGTCTGCATGTTTATGCATCTATCCATCCACTCTTTCATTATATCCATGTCTTTTAAGGCTCTTATAAAATAGTGTCGGCTGTAGTCCGGGCAGCCGCCATCTTGGATTATGTCATCACCAGCGCATCATCAACGCAAGTCACGCAAGCGCGAAACGATCCAAATTAACTTAATATTTCTCAAAAAGAACTGTTGATTGATTTGTCACATGACTGTCCCAGGGTTTTAGTTTGTTTTATTTAGTTTCACATCTACCTGTAGCTCTATGTTTTTTTTTTTTTTTTTTACACTGCTGACAACTTGTTTGTAGTTTGATTTTAGAAAGTTTTACAGTTGGGGACCTTTGTTAATTGAATATCCTAGTTACATTACAGCAACCACATTAAACTGTATCAACTAAGTGAATTAATAAAAATAACCTGTGTAAAGGCTTTTTCAAATAAAAAAAATTCTCCTGTGAAATCTGACCTGTTGACCTGCACAACTCAAAGAATCAGAATTGAGAATCGTTTAGAACAGGAATCAAAATTGAGAATCGGAATCGTTAAAATCCAAACGTAGCCCAACCCTAGCGTTGAAGGCCAAAGTAAGTAATGCAATAACACTAAAAAATTCAGACCTGGAATACAATGAGAAATACAGCTCTACATTTTAGCTCTATATTTTAACAACTGTGTAGCTACTGTAGTAGGCTATTAAATGTGATTTTCTTAAGTCAATAATGAATTATATTATCATCACACTAGAAAATGAGTTAAGAGCCACTGTTATCAACAATTCACTAACCTGATAAGAAATAGGATGAACAAATAGATCCTGGTTTAGCTTCGCTAACCACTAGCGTCTCCTTTCCTCTGATAACTGTTGACATTGTTCTGTCTGATTTGTTCTAACTTTTGTCAGTCTATAAAACTCCAAATGCTTTTCACGGTCTGACTGATTAGTACAGCCAAAAACACAATAATTAACCATTTCCTCTTGAAATTCAGGATTTGCTTCTGTGCGTGTGGTTTGTTTTGCTGCTGCATATCGCCAATATGATGACTTCCAGGCTGACGATGCGCCGTGAAAACCCTCTATAATAATAATAATATCCAATATGGTTATTTTAAAAAAAAAACTGTCCGTTGTCATAACTCTCTCTCTAAACGTCTCTGGGCTGGTCTAATGTTTCTAATGTGGGATGACCTAATTTATTTGATGATACATCAAACGATAACATATCGCACATTCTTAGTACACGTGTGTGTTTGTGTCACCTTCTGTGTGTTCCTCAGGTCTCGTCCATACTGGGAACTCTGGAGTCTGTGTGGAGCAGAGATGATGTCCAGTCTGTGGTGATGGAGCATGAAGCTGTTAATGTGGTCATCAGGTGTGTGTGTGTGTAACAGGGTCATGAAATAATTTAACTATTTTGGAATTACTGGCTATTTTATTTCAATGTTTAAAATCCAACCTTCACTATTGCTATGGGACGTTAAGTTAGTCCTTTAACCCAAACACATTGTGTTATAAATGGCTTTGGATAATAATGTCTGCTAATTTAAATTGTAATTTTATAATTAAACATGGTAGCACGTAGTTAGTTGTTGTTTAATGTTCCATTTAATAGCTGATTTATCGTCATGGACACAACGTGTATTCCCTGCCACACACACACTGTTACTCCAGTACACTGGGAACGCACGCTCGTTTTTGGTAGAATGGTTCTTAGTGGTTCAGAACTAAGTCATGGAAGTTTGGAATAGTTTTGAACAATCATTGTGAAAAAAAGTGTGGTGTTACTGTGTGTGTGTACTGACTGTGTGTGTGTGTGTGTTTGTGTTGAGGCTGCTGGAGCAGGTCCCAGCTCAGATGGAGCATGGTGCTGGTCTGTGGTCCAGGTTACTGGTCCCTCTGGTGGTCCACAGTGCGTCTAAGGTGCGTCTGCGAGCAGCAGCTGCTCTGGAGCTAGGATTAGCTCAGCTGCTACGCAGACAGGCTGAGGTAGCCGCCGTCATAGAACCCATGATGTCTACGGTGAGCATGTCTCCACACCTCATTTCTTCATCATCAGGAGCATAGAAAACAAAAGTGTGATTATAACACAGAAGCTTAATGATGAGCACTGCTGGATGATGTTTATCAGCCTGAAAGAACCAACTCTGACACTGTCATCACTAATGTCAGGTATAAACCTGTATACCCATGGTAAAATGGTAAATGGACATGATTTATATAGAGCTTTATCACCACTGAAACAGTCTCAAAGCTCTTTACATTTCAGCTCATTCACCCAATCACTCTCACATTCACACACCAGTGGGACAGGACTGACATGCAAGGCACTAGTCGACCACTGGGAGCAACTTAGGGTTCAGTGTCTTGCCCAAGGACACTTCGACACATAGTCAGGTACTGGGATCGAACCCCCAACCTCTCGATCAGAAGACGACCCTCTACCACCTGAGCCACGGTCGCCCCAGTATAAACCTGTATAACCAGTGCACAGACTGGGGGGGGGGGTTAACTGATAACAAGCCAACACTGAGACTCAGTCATCAGTTAACATGATCACCAGCTGCTGTAGAACACCAGCAGTGAGTCCAGCTACTACTGACTAGTCTGTACTCAGCATCTCTAGCTGGATTTCTATTACACATTTTAACAAAATAAAAGCAATGTTTCTAAATGTCGACAAAGTATAATTGCACTTTGAACGTGTTTCCTCCTGTGAGACCTCATTCTGTGAGACTTTGCTGCAGAAAGACGGACACTCAGAACCTCCTTAGAACACTTGTTGTTTCACATCTAATGGCTCAAACATACTCGGCTGAGATCTGCAAAACGGAGTTCACGAGGACTACGCCAGGCCAGTTAAAAGCAAAGCTCACATTTTACGACTGCTCGGCATTTTATCAACCATCATTAAATGTAACACCGACCCCAGGAGAACAAGGACTACGGAGAAGAGCTAAGAATCATGGGACATGTAGGATTTTAATGGAAACTACTACTCGGTGGTGCGCCCAACTGTTTTACGTCTAATGTGGCACTAATATTTTTATTTTATATTCATATATAATATTTTTTAAGTATTACGCTAACAAACGTCTGGGTCTGTCTCGTCTTGTGACGTGTATTTGCAGAAAGTGTTTCCATGGCGACACATTTCAATATCAAAATGTCTGAAATTTTTCCTTATGAAAGCGTCAAAACCTTTTAGTGATATTTGAGTTTTTATGAAACTCAGGTGTTTTTATTACCAGTTTTTATGGAACTATTTAGATTTGACGCATTTCCAAGAGTTATGGAAACACAGCTTATGATTCTGGATTTGAGGAAGTTTTGTGTGTGTGTGTGTGACAGAAGCTGATCCCAGAGCTCCAGAAACTCTTTGTCTCTAAGAATGAGAGCAACGTGCTGAAGCTGTGGCCTCTGCTGGTGAAGCTGCTGGGAAAGGTCAGTGTTTCTCCCAGTGTTCCCAGTATCAGGTGTGTGTGTGTGTGTGTGTGTCAGCTTCTCCTCTTCCTCCAGCTGCTCCACAGAGGAGGTCCTTTCATCAACTCTCTGCTTCACTTGGAGGAGCTCGGCTTCCGATCCTCTTCTCCGTCCATCAAGAAGATCGCCTTCCTGGCCTGGAAGAGCCTCATCGATAACTTTGCCCTCAACCCTGGTCAGTGTCTCACGCTCTGTCACCTGACCTCTGATTGTCCATGACCATCTCCTCCATCCTCAGACATCCTGTGCAGCCCTAAACGTATGAAGCTCCTCCTCCAGCCTCTCGTCTCCATCCATGTGCGTACTGAGGCTCTGCTGCTGACTAAGGTGGAGGTGTGGTGGTATCTGGTGGTCACACTGGGACCAAACCTGCCCTCACACTTTGACCAGGTTAGTCCAAGAGTCTGTTCTAAACTCTCACTGTGCTCTGTAGGCCTGATTTTGCTGAACAATATATTGTCCCACAAATTATTGCCGATAAACAATATTATTGTTTTTTTTTTTTTTTTTTAGACCAAATTAACTACTAATGTAATAACATCATAATAATGCAATCACACCCTTTCAAATGCAATCAACTTGTATTTCTCATTAGTATTTTTTACCATTGGAATATCAAGAACTTTTAAATATTTTAAACACATAAAACCACTCAGTCTCTGTTAGCAAAAAATGCACTTTAATAAATATCAAAAACAATAAAATAAACACTCTCTGTTAAGAAATAAAAACACCTCAAATATAAAACCACACACAACCAAAGCAATAAATGAAATAGTTTATTACGTCTCTCTCAAAAAACTAAATTGTACTTGTAATAAATAATAAACATTGAGACATAGAGGTATATAATATAGTTGTACATTCCTTAACAGCACTCAACCTCAACAACACTTCTAATCCATTTAGGACCTTTGTAAACAACAATGCTAGTGGCCCCGCCCCCTCCTCCTGTTTCATTCTGTTCTGTTTTCATTCAGTCTTAAACCAAACAGAATGAACCAAATAGTTTCTAGTTTACTCTGTTTATTCTGCTATAGAACAAACACGCAGGTGCTGAGGGTGAACCTTCTTATCATCCAGCCTGTTTGGAGGCTAAAGACGAGGAATACTTAGACTTAGCTTGGTTGCTAGCTCGGCATCCCCGCTTCTGCCTCTGATCGCACCGCTTACGTCTCCTCCGCTGGCGAACACCATGGGTACGAGGCTCCGCTGCCTCACAGGCCGCTGGGTGTAGCTGGCGTAGCAATCTGAAGCTACGTAGTAGAGTTACCGCATCTACCGGACTATAACGGTTTGATTTACCTAAATCTAAGATTACCTGCTGGTGGAATACTATTTTAGAGTAATTACGCTGCAGGTTCACTGATAAATTATCAGAACTGACTGAGTTATCTGCTGTTTAATATCTGTTGCTAACACTAGCCTCTGCAGCCGACAGGTACGCCGCCAAATACGTGTGAATATGGAAATATACCGAGGCCGGCAAACTTCCTGATTTCATTTTATTTACCGTCTGGTTAATTGATTTATCGATTATCGGCCCAGGCCTAGCGCTGCGTTCACTGTTCATTACAATGTGGGAACTCTCATACACCAGTTTATCAGCTGACAGAAAAAGATGGGATTAGGATCCACTAATCACTGTGTGTGTCCTCAGGTGTGTGTCCCCCTGCTACAGAACACCATCTGCTATGACCCAGTTACTGCAACCACTCCATCACGATCCAACAACTCAGTGAATGGAGGAGCCACGCCCACCACGCCTAGGACAGGTGAGTCCTGGGCTGCGTCTGAATAGTCACTCCTATCTCCTTTCCTATCCACCGTGACCTCATCCATGGGGTTAAGGAAAGGTAATAGGAGACTTTCTAAAGGAGTTAGGGAAAGGACATCATGTTGTTAAGACAATCGGATGCACTTCCACTAGGTGATGTAATAATAAAGTCTTTCTCCTCTTCCTCTAACACGGATATTATGTCAAAATCACAGGTTTGAATGTACAGTAGATCAAATGAAAAGAGGTTACCAGGATACGAGGAACAAAAGTGAAACTCAAAGAATGTCACATTAAGAATGGTTGATTACACTCACTAATATGAATTAATCCAAAATAAGTCAGATTTTATGAAAATGTTCCATTTATGCCAAATATACATAAATGCAAGGTTGTCGTCATAGGCTGTTTACAGCTTCTACACATATCTACCATACACAAACAGATGTTTGTGTATGGTAGAAAATTGGAGTTTGGAAAAAATAAAATGTATTTTATACTGCCCTATGTAAGACATGTATACAGATCAAACTAGGTTCTTTTTTTATTATTATAATTTATTAGAGAACATCATTTCAAAATAACGTGCATGAGAACAAGACATGGTGTGGCTAACCTGGATAAATAAAATATAATAAATGTCACTTCTATGAAGTGTTTGTCAATAATCCAATGTGTCCGAGCATCACCTCTGAAAACAAGAAATGTGTACAGTATGTCATATAAAGTCTATAAAACATTCTAGGTGGAATGAGCCGAAGGAGGAGAAAATGATACTGATGCCCCAGGATGACGTGTGCCTACAAATACAGTTTTATATTAATAATAATAATTGTAATTAAAATCACATGATCATTGCGAAAAACTGCTGATAAATTAGCTACAACACCTGTAGCTGTTATAAAAAGAAACGCACACACAATGCATAAAGATACACAGTGGCTTATCAGGCACTGCTGGAGGACGAGGTGTACGGGAGACCGGAGTCGTCACCAGTTTAGGGTTAGCTTCAGGGGCCACAGAAACGCTCCGCTCTGAGTCGCACGCAACCTAATGCTCTATAAACACAGCCACAAAAACAAAGTTAGCTTGCTAAGCTAACATAGCTCTGACCAAGTGGTCGCTACAGCATCAGCAGGCTCTGCTCCTCCTGACCACAGACGTAGGTTTAAAATCCAGCTTTTTACATTTCTCACCTGTGTGAATGACAATCTTCGGTTCTCTATAAAATCTATTTTCCTTTTCTCGGTTAGAACGATTGAAGCATCTATAAACTACACAAAATATGGACATTTAGATGATTTCAGATGTCAGATTCTCAAGTTTCCTGTTCTCCATCTGAATTTAGCGCTCTAGCTTTGTCGCGATGCAGCAATGTGAGTGACATCACGTGAATCATCAGAGCAGGCCAAAGACATATACACATTCTATTGGCTGATCCTAACAGCTCGAGGGTACGTTCAATAGCACAAGTACTGTTACTTTTTTTTTTACTGTTGTAAAATTACAGATTATAGAAAGTACTCAAAAAAGTAGAAGTACACAAAAAAGCTACTTAATTACAGTAACAAGAGTAAATGTAATTTGTTACTTTCCACCCCTGATTTTCGGTCATCACAAGTTTCCGTGAACGCTCGGGCGTGCGTGTCCCTATAAATGTTGTCGTTGCAATGAATTGTGGGTCATCATTATGTGGTCTTTTTTGTCCTTTGGGAAATGATGCATCAGTGTTTCATAATAATAATTCATTTTATTTAAAAGCACCTTTCAGGTCACCCAAGGACACTGTACAATAGGTTGTGGATGGCCCTGAAAGTGTAGAGGAGGATTTTGAAATGGATTCTGAATGTGATGGGGGGCAGTGGAGCTGCTAGAGGAGGGATTTATGAGGGACACCAAAAAGGAGTGTGGGGGGGGGGTCATGAGTGATAAGTGCTGGTGGATAATATTCACTTTATCAGTGAAGAAATGGAGGAGGGAGTTACAGGTATCAGAGGAGTAGAAGTGGGAGGGAAAGGTGTCAGGAGGGTTGGTTCCTTATCATGGCCGCCACTTAAACACTCCCAGGGGTTAAAGAAAAGTGGATAGGAAAGGAGATAAAAAAAAAAAGGGGGGGGCTATTTGTACGCAACCCTCCTGTCTCTCTGATTGGTCCCCCCATATCTCTGCAGGCTTCAGTCCATCCAGCTCCTCAGGTGTGACTCCATCCTTCAGCTCCATCCAGCTGCTGGGGCTGGAGATGCTGCTGCACTTCCTGTTGGGTCCAGAGGTGGTTTCCTCTGCAGCCAAGAACCAATTAGAGCTCAGTCTGGGTGAGTCCCTCCCCCAACTGCTACAGGTAATGTTGTCTTTATGGAGGTGGTGATGTAGCCCATCTCGAAGCAGTGGCCTGGGTTAACTGGAACCCTTAACTAGCCTACAGTAAAATAATTACAGCAGTAAAGTGCATTAAAATCATAAAATCAAACATGCCATTGATACAAGAAAATGTGGCTGACCCTCAATCACTCACTAAATACAATGATGTGATTAGAATCTGGTAGGATGACCTTTAACACTGAAATGCTGTGATCATTCCTACGAGGCTGGACAATATAGACCAAAACTCATATCTCAATATTTATTCTCAAAATTTCAAATTAAATCTGAGCAGAAAGACAATTCTGGGCTAAATTTGCTGATGCAAAATGCCCCACAGACACATTTATTAACTAACAGCTGATCAATATGTGACACTTTATGCTTTTTCTCCTGTAAGAGACAGCACGTGTGAGTGAGTTCTGTAGTGTGGCTTGTTATGGGTTAGAACGCACTCATTAATCATTTAACTGTGCTTTACATGTTGTACAGAGAAGTAAAAGCAGTGACTCCTAAAACAAGTATTTTTATACAAAATACAATATATATATATGCAATATTGTAGTTTTTTGTAATGTAGAAAACTCGATACATCTTGAATCTTGATATAGCGCCCAGCCCTAATTCCTAAATTATAAAACAGCCTAAATAAAAACATAAATGTGTATATGAAGCACATGTGTTTATTTAATATACTTACAGTTTATATACAAGTCAACACATATATTTACTGTTCATTTCCCATTGTCTTTAAGTTAGACATTAACATTTCATTTTATTACATATTTTCTTATAATTTCTCATACTCACTCATGTAGTTCTCTGGTATTCACTAATGACTTATTAGACACATTTATTACAGACTTTACATTATTTAACACTTTATAAAACAGTGTATATTTGTGGAGCTTGTGATTGGCTGATTTTTCATGGTTCCATCCGCTGTGGTAGACGTTATAATCTCAGTTATTAATTCACTCAGTGCCCCCGACGAGATATCTCATCATTTCAAATCCAAACGCTCAGCACCATTGACGAGAAACTCGTCATTTGCGTTTTTCACGGGGATTACTAGAAAACACCCTGGCGGAGGTCTCTACATTAAAATATGGGATATTTATTTGTGTTAATTTTCAAGATTTGGACAATTTCCAATTGTCAGCTCAAAATTCAACACACTCCTCCTGGAGCTACACAGCTCTTCAAGGTCTTTTTAGGAAATGAGATAAAAGGGGGGGGTGTGTGCGTGCGTGCACACACACCCCCTTTGTCATCATGTGATGTGTTTTTTCTCTCCTCAGAACCTTTAAATCATCTTCTGGTTTCTGGAGCTCCATCCTTCACTAAACACGCCTCCGTCCTCGTGTCTCACATCAGGGACGGCTTCATCAACGTGGGCCGAGCAGCTCCAGGTACACACACACACACTTGGGTTAGCTTAGCATGTAGTGTCTGTTGGATGAGGAAGATTTAAAAACAAATGTCTCATCGTCCAATCCTTTAAAGGGGGTGTTGAACTCATTTTAGTTCAAGTTTGACCTTAAGGGCGCCGCCCCAAAAGAATCCATGTTTTTGTGAAAGAAAAAGCACAAATTAAAACAAAATCCTGCATGTTGAGCAATTGTTGAAATATTCTCATTGAACGACTTCATTATTTTAAAGGTCGACTTTGTGTGTATACTAGTCAGCGTCAACTAGTTTATGACGTCACCAAGAGCCGAGCCGGGCGCCGGTGTGTGACCGCAAATCTGTGACGCTAAAAAATCTGTGACCGCAGGTGGCGACAGTTCCAACCCCTGCAGCTTCTTGGTGGCATTTACTCCCCCTTGAACATGTTTGTAGTTCTTCTCCAGTCTGCATTTACTTCACCCACTGGAGCGTCATGTTTAAGAGGGAGTAAATAGCTCCTTAATAGCTACCAAGAGGTTTAGCACTCTTCTTCTCTAACGCCGAGAAACTGCAACAGTCAGTTTTTTTTTTTCGGGTCACAGACACGAGACATGCTATAGAAGCTAAGTAAACCCAGGAACACTGCTGCTTTGGGTTAGGGTTAAGCCCTGAGGCTTCCTCAGAGCCGGGTGTTTACGCTTTGTTTGGTCTGTTTTTAAGGTAGCTTCGGCTTCCTTCACCGATGACAGAGCTGCTTAATACACAGACATGTTAACCCTACAGCTAACGTTAGCATGTATTTTAGCCGTAGTATCTGCCTACCAGCTGCAGCACAAACAAGGAAGGAGCCTTGCCGTTTAGGGGTACTAGACCCTCGTTTACTGTGTTGCGCCGCCATCTTGGGCAAATATCAGGTATTGCGACTAGTCAACGTCACGTAGACAGTCAGGAGACAACACTAAAGTCGACTAGTCTGTTCAACCCCTAGTACATACACACACAGTATAGCTAACTGTCCTCATATTTTCTCAGAGTCTCTCCTGGGCCTCATCTGGACCAGTTTGGTCCGATCGGTTCACCTCACTGTGGAGTCTGGTAAGGTGTGTGTGTGCGTGCGTGTGTGTTTGTGTTTCTTTTTTTTTTAACTTTATTTGTCAATTTCACCATAATTATAAACAGTACTGTATTTTTTACATTATGTAATACACTATTCCATTCCCCCTCCCCAGGCTCTCAAAGAAAAAGGGTAAAAAAGGACAGAATTTTTTTAAATGACAATGTTTATAAAAAAACAGTAGATAGTCAATTACACATCAAAAGAAAAGAGTTCTATAGTTGTGATGGTGATAGTTTATATCTACGCATTTCCAAAGGTAGAAAAGAAAGCACCTCCTTCAACCACTGAGAAAATGATGAGGCTCTGCTTGATTTCCTATTAAATAATATTAGTTCAATGTAAAGTGGAGAATGCTACAGTATTTGCCTGAAATCATTTTACCTGTGATGTTGTTATTCCATAAATAACTGTTCTAAAATCAGGGGTTAGATCTTTACCACAAATATGAGACAATACCTGAAACGTATTTCTCCAGTAATTGTCCAAACAAGGACAGGACCAAAGCATATGACCTTCAGAGGTCAGGCTATGACCTCATCAGGCTGGATCTACTCCTGGGAAAATTATTGCCAATCTTTCTTTTGTATAACGAAGGTGATTAAAGTGAATGAAACCATGGTGGATGCAGAGAGAGGAGGTATATATGTGGGTCAAACAGGACTTAGTTTTCTCCCACAGTATAGGTTTTGTTTGTTCAGTTTATACAGTACAAATATACGCTTCCTGTCAAAAGAGTCCAACTCCAGAATTTCATCAACTTAATTCTTAGATGTTAAATAAGGAAAAGAAGAAAACATGGTCCTTGTGAAGCTGCGTATTTGCAAGTATCTGAACATATGTGACCCCAGAATATCATGATCTATAATTAAAGCATCAAATGATCTAAACCCATCGTTTGAAAACAGCTGAAGAACAAACTTCAAGCCTTTGTTTTTCCAAATCTGAAATACTTTATCAGAAATTGATGGTAAAAAAAATGGGTTGCAAGATATTTTGAAAATCCTACTCAGTTCTCAGAGGGAGAAATGTTTTATAAACTGTAACCATATCCTAAGAAAGGTCTGTGCAACTGGATTGGTTATTTATATTTTTATGATTATGAATAAATGTTGCTTTTAAACTATTTGTTTGTGTTTCTTTGTGTGTGTGGAGGTCTCTGATAACGGTCGGCTCCTAAAGCTGTGGTTTTCGGCCTTGAGGCTCCACGTACATCACTTATGTTGGGTCCGGGCTCTTGTTGCTGTGGGGGCGGGGCCAGTAGATCCCAACACCACCCCCCTACCCCCGACCCACACACTTACATCAGTTTAAGTCTGAGCTCTGCTGTGACGTTCACCTCAGACTGAGGGGGAAACCCCCATGATGCACCTTACCTTTCACACACTGACTGTGTTACCAGGAGAGAAGGACTGTGTTCACCCTGTGTGTCTGTGTCTGTGTGTGTGTGTGTCTGTGTGTGTGTGTGTGTGTGTGTGTCTGTCAGGGGGCAATAAGAAGGAACGTCAGGGCTGTGAGGTTCTTTCTCTGATGCTTCAGACTCTACAGAACATCGTCTCCTCTGAAGCTCTACCTGCTCACAGAACACTGGTCAGAACACACACACACACACACACTAATGTGAGACTGGGATGGGGTCAATTACATTTTTAAACTACAATTACATCTTCAATTATCCATGTTCCATTGCAACTTAATTATGATTATGGTGACCAAAGTTTTTTCCAATTAAAATTATATATTTTTTCCTCCTCAATCATTAAAGTTTAATTACAATTAATCACAATTACTGAGCCTTTAATAATCAACCCTTATTAAACCAAACCTTCCTCTTCTGTTAGCTTTCTGTTAGCATCTCTAATACTAACAGCTCAGTTTGACCCATGTGTTTAATACACTAATAATTATGATCAATCATCTAATGAGTTTCTCAACTATTGGTTATGTTGTTAGGTTTCCTAATCAATTAATATATTGGTTTTAATATTTTTGCTGTGGGCATTTGAGCCTTTTTTATATCACTGTACCCATAGATTTATATATTTTATTTAAATGGTAAAATTATCCTAAAGAGAAGTGACAGGTAAACTTACTGTCAACATATTTTAATAATCATTAACTATTTATCTGTGAGACATAGAACTGTAACATGGTTCATCAGGTTTGTGTTTAATTACATTGTAAATGAATGAATGTTTTTATAGAATTATCTGAAATCAAATGCAATTATTTATACAACAGTAACAGATTTTTTTCAAATACAATTGTCATCATTGTAATTATTTACCAATTACGTGATTATAATAAAAATTGACCCTAGCCCTGATGTTAAACTCTACTTCCTGTTCTTTATCAGCTCATCTGTGAGATCACCGTGAAGGGAATTCCTCCCAGAATCCTCGGCTCCGCCTCCTACCAAGTGGGGAAGATGGACATGTTTAATGTGAGCCCGTCACACACACACACACACACACACACACACACACACACACACCTGTTGTTTCTGATCTATTTATTCAAAAGGAGTTTGTGTATGTGTTTTAAAACATTTATTGTTTTTACATGTTTTATATATTCTGTGATTAAATAAATGTGCCTATTTGTCCAGGGGACGCCGGCTCTCTTCCTCCTCCTCCTCCTCTTCAACAGCAGCATGCTGCCTGTGTACATGGAGGACGAGCGGTGAGTGACTGATGGCGTTAGAGCTCCCTCTGTCCTGTTCTCTGATTGGTCCACTTTTTGCTCCACAGATTCTTCTTCTGCCTTCAGACTCTGATTGGCTGTGGCCTGTCAGGACCCGCCTCCCCGCTGGCCTTCGCTGAGGCCGTGCTCAGCGCCTTGGGCCGCAGAGCGAGCTCTTTGCCCAATAAGGAGCTGGTGTGGAGGACGTGGAGCGCCGTGGTCGACCCGCTGACTGACACCATCACCCAGGTCAGACCGCCGCCTCTGATTGGACGAGCAACTCAACAGGAAGTCGGTGACCATGATCACTGACACACACTCAAATAAGCCTGAATCTTTCCTCAGAGAAAACAATGAGCACGTTTCTGTTCCACTTTAACCCGTCCTCTACCCATCATGCTTTGCAGCAATACAAGATGGCCGCCCTGACTCTTTTACTGTAAATAAGGCTCGACTTAAATAAGACTTTGGCTGTGTTGTAAATGTCACACTAACGTACTAGACACGACAAACTCTGAGTATATATTTGTTCATTTCATGTCATTTCATCTAATGTTCAGGAAATCCCATGCACTTTAGTTTAAAAACAATGTAGACCCAAATGTTGAATTATTTCACCATTAGGCTCTGTGTCTTATAATTATTTATTAATTGTGTGTGTGTGTGTGTGTGTGTCAGTCTAATGAGGTGAACCAGGGTGATGCTCTGGAGCATAACTTCAGCTGTGTTCTGATGGCGTTGATACTTCCTGTTTCTCACCTTCTGACGGAGGACGCGCTCTCTCTGGTAAACCAATCACTGAAGGTGTGTGTGTTGGTCTAAAGGTGAGTCTAAAGCTGCTGTGTTTGTGTGTAGGCTTCTCAAAGGTCCATGCTGTCCTCATGGTCAAAGCTGTACCGTGTGTTTGCTCGCTGCTCGTCTCTGGTTCCCACGGCTGAGGAGAACGCCTGCTGTGAGCAGCTCAGCGCTAAGATGTTGGTGTTAGTGGACCAGCAGGCTCTGAGGGTGAGTGACCTCTGACCTCACCCTGTGAACCATTCAGTGGCTCACTGTGTGCGTGTGTGTGTGTGTAGCTTCCTGTGGCGGCACTGGGCATCTCCAACATGCTGCAGGTGATGGTGGAGTGTGTGGACTTTTCTCCTTTCACTCCTCACTTCCAACACAAACTCAAATGTAAGAACTTCCTGTTCTCATCGTTAGCTAATGGTTAGCTGTTTCAGGGCCCAATCCTTTCAGATCCTTTCAACCCATACACGTAGACTACGTCACTTCCTTCACTCAGCATCATTACGACAGAGCTGCTGGGACGTGATATTTGAATATAAACTGACCATACGGCGTTTGTTAAATGTGTTAATAGTACACATTTAAATATGTGACTGTTTAACTGTGGTTTTAAATGTTAATAAAAAAAAGAAAATGGATAAAAACACAATACACAACATTGACAATCAAAAACCAAACGGAAAATAAGATTAAAAAAAAAACAAAATAAAAGAAGTTGGAATTCACTCAAAGCATAAATTGTTTTTAAATAGCAGGGTTTCAACCTTTTAAATAGTTCACATACTGCTATTTGCACATGCGTTGGAAGGATCTGAAAGGATTGAGCACTGACGGGCTGGTTGTTAGCTCATCGTCACCCTTGTCCCACCCCTCCTGCAGCTCCTCACACTCCCAGTCACTGGACCCGCAGGAGGAACCGGGCCCTGGGGAACCTGACCTCCTTCCAGCTGCTGCTTCTCCAGAGTCTGGAGGTCCACCTCCACCACCCCCACGTAGCGTCAGAGGCCACTGCCTCCGCCCTCATCTCCGTTCTTTCCACCCTTTTCTCCAACCTGGTCCTGGCCGACGCCGTCCGCGAGGCGCTGAGCGCTCTGGTCCAGCCGCTGGTGCTCCTCTATGGGCAGGAGGTTGCCCCCCAGGGCCACAGCAAGGTACCAACTGTCAGTCACCACTTAGAAACCCACTGGTAATCGGTCTAACACCGGCAGAAACACTCATCAGTGAGCTGCAGCTAACTAGTTAAACTATTTACATTTGTCTTTATGGGTTAAACCTGGTTATTACAATCTAATGTTTCTATTGGCTGAGAATAAGATTCTGTGATGTCAGTCATTGGACCATTGTGCGTCACTGTTCGCCCCGCCCCTCCTATAAAAATCGTCACCTGTGGACTCTACAATCTGTGTGAGTAGTTTGGACTAAGAATAATGAATATAGAGAGATCGTGAGTATTGAGTAGCTAGTTAGCGTAGCATAATCAAAGCGTTTTCTTTTTTTTTTTTTTTTTTTAATTTCCAGCCTAGAGGCCTGTCAGACAAACCTCAGGGTTTAGTTATTTTGTAAATGTCTGTTTGTTGCAGTTTTATGTTTTTATTGTTTTTGTGTAATTTAGTTTACTTTTGTTTTTGTTTTTTATGTTGTTTTTTTTGTCTCTCTTGGTATTTTTTGTGTAGTAATTTCATGGTTTTGTATTTTTTTTTGTGCCACTCTGTAACGTGTGTGTTTTCTGAAAGGAAGCTAACGCTCTGGTGTACGTGTTGTGTATCTCTGTGTGTAGCTGGAGAAGCTTCTGTGTGACCTGCTGGGCTGTCTCCAAACTCGTACGTCTCTAGCGTTTGATGGTGACCTGCTGGCTCTGCTCTGCCCCCTGCTGTGTGTTCTGTTTCCTCACAAACACAAACCATTCAGAACGACCGTTGCGAGCTTCTGGAACGCCTCCTTTGCCAACACGCTGACCCTGACCTACCCAGAGGAGCTCAGGTAGAGACAATCAACGCTAACGCACAGTGTCACACGTGCACACGTCTGACCTCCTCCTCTCTGTGCCCAGGCCTGTGCTGAGTCAGGTCAAACAGGCCACGCCCATCATCCTCCCTGGGTTCGAGGCGCTCGAGGTTTCTGAGGACATCCAAGGACACGCCTCAGTGAGTGATATATCTACTCATGTACACGTAAGTCATACATAAAATAAAAAAGTAGCTCAATTAAATAGTACCCTATCTAAAAGTTACTACTGTAATTTCAGAACTATAAGCCACTACTTTTTTAACCCTGCGGCTTAAACAATGACTCAGCTAAATTGTGGATTTTTCTTGGTTTTATAAGCTTCATGCCTCAACAAAATTGAGCTCCGTCACATTAGATCAGGTGGAACAATGAAATTATTAACATTAAATCATTGTTGCTCGCACAGAATCATTCTGATAACTCATTTTGTTATGATTCACACTGTCGTCATAGCAATGATGCAGAAAAATGTTGTCAGAGTGCTGCAGCATGCATGCAGAAAAAAATCAGTCAGTTTGTAATATAAATATAAACAGCATAAAGTTGTTAAATTACAGCGTTAGGTTTGTTGAGGATAACCTGTGCTCTGGACTCTGAGGCTGATGGAGACGCTTCCATAAGGAGGACGAACAGACGGAGCAGTCTCCTGTATACAGGATGTTCTGATCTCTGATCCGCCTCCAGTAAAAGTCAGTTTGTAATAGTTATGGCATCAGAACAATATCATAATGAATGAACTCTTGCAGGGTTTTTCATGAATGCACATGCTTTGTTTCACAGTTGTATTTCAGATTCACAAATGCACACGATCTATTTCGCAAATGTATATTTTATGCAAACTTGTAATATAAATTTTGAAATGCACACGCTCTACCACAAATAATAATTTGAGGCACACTAGTTTATTGTTGGTAATAAATCTTGGTACGGGTCCCTTACATACAGTAAACATCTGATGTAGAAACTTAAAAAAGAAGAGACCAAATCTACCACAATTGTAACTTAATTTATTTTCCACAAAGGCATCTGTAGAAAAGAAAAGGTTTGTCAAAATGTACAATTATTTTTTAAATAAAATAACACCAATGAATTCATCAAAATAAAATAAATTCTCAGGTTCTAAGTATAGATACATTTATGAACTCTAAAACAGAAAATAACCTCTATTCAATGATGTTTTGGTGACGTGCATTACGTTTAATCTGATTGGTCGGCTATGATGTCATGCATTTGAGTGTTGTCTGGTCATTTAAGTGTCTCAATGTCTATTGATCATTTTTAAACAAAAAATAATAATTTACTCAGTAACGGGTGGGTGTAGAAATGTAATAAATTACTTTACTTCTTTTAAAACATACTTAAGGAACAAGTCCCTATAAAAGCAACTCAATTATGGTAGCGTGAGTCCTGGTAATCTATTACTTTCACCTCTGGTTCAGTGATTGTTTGCTGAGCTGTGCACGTGCTCACACTTTGTCGTGTTTGTGTGCAGAGTGAGAGCTCTCAGATGGAAACCAGGATCAGTGGGATCTCTATCTGCTCCAAGAACCGTGGCGTTAGCCTCCTCAGCAGTGTTACCAGCGTTAGCAACACGCCAAAAGTCTCGGTAATTCCTCCCTCCTCCTCGTGAACCCTCAGCAGACCCTAAACCAGCTCTGTGTGCTGTGCTCTCAGATGAAGCTGGACTTTGGTTCTCCTAAAGCTCCTCGTAATGATCTGGATGACGAGGCCACCGTGGACTTCGTCTTCATTCCTCCTGAGAACAAAGAACGAGTCCTGACGGAGCATCAGAAGGAGATGAAGAGGACCAAGAGGTCCAATAGACCCAGGACATGCATCAGTACCAGCACCATAACCACCAGCTCATTGTGTGTGTGTCTGTTGTGTGTGACAGGGTGGACATCCCCGTCATGTACAACAACCTGGATGCGTCTCTGGACTCCTCAGTGTTCACTGGGTTCACTCAGAGTCAGGAGGACTCAGGGTAAGACCTGCTCACATCCCCCTCACCTTAAATGTAACATCATCTGATCTAATCCAACCTTTGACCCACAGAGACACACACCCAGAAGAACCAGAAAAACACACAGAGGAACCAGACTGTGCTCCTGCTCAGGTAACCATTCCAAATTCAAATGTTTTCAATATTTCACTTTTGACCTTAAAGTTATCTTTTACTGTTTTTACAAATCTGGTCTAGAATCTTCTAAATGTCCTTATTAGTAGATCTATGTCTAATAAAACACATCATATTCATTTCTGTGCCTTTTATAAATAGGACTACTTTACAGTTTTAGAGCCTGTGTTCCTCCATCTTGAAATCATGTGATTGATGATGTCACACGGCCCCACTGCCTGTAAACATCCATTGTTTTCTATTGGAGTGAAACATTCAGCCTGATTTTTACATAATTTAGTAACTTTTTTGGTCACTTTGAATCATTGTGCTGCTTTTGGTTGCTCTAAAAAAACTAGGAAAAGTTTTTAAAAAACCCTGATCAATTTTTTTTTAGTTCATTATTTTTTTTTAATTAATTGCAATTATCGCGGTAAAGTCTCAGCCCTAATATAGACAAATGCAAAAAGCAAATTCAGGGATTTTGGGAGGTGCGTTTAGGTTTCGGTGTAGGGCAGAGCTACATGACGCAGTAGCATGATTGAGGCTTTACTGGTGTGATCTTTGTCTCTTCCTTCAGGTTCCTCCTGCAGAGTCCGAAGTCGTCACCAAAGAAGCTCCAGACGATGAAAATCCATCAGAACAGAATGAAAGCCACGAACCAGAGGAGGTCATTCCACAGTCTGCAGATGTTTCAGTAGAAGAAGAAACCAAGAGCGAGGACCAAACTCAAGATGTGGACATGGAGTCCAAAGAAGATTCTAGTGCCAACATGTCCACCTCCTCAGATCTGGTCTCTGGTACTCCACAGAAACCCAACAGTCGTCGACAGTCCTTCATCACCCTGGAGAAGTACAGTGAGGGCCAGTCTCACAGTCCTGCTGATGGGTCCTCCTTCACCGGTCCCCTTGTCAAGACGTCTTCTTCCAATCAACACTCGGTTAATGACGTGTTACCTGCTTCTCAGATCCAATCCAGTCCAGACTCCCAGTCCACACCAAACCCCCTCCCAGAGTCCATGCCAAACACCTCTGAACTGAATGTCCTCCCAGAGTCCCCAAGACGGCCTAAGGAATCCAGAACCCAAACAGAGCCCGTGAAACTGACGGAGAGACTTTCCAGTGACACAACCGAGGAGGAAGACGTGATACCAGATACTCAAACCGAAGGAGAATCCAGGATGAGCTCAGGAACAACACCCATGTTGGAGGTGGTCCAGTTCTCCAGCCAGGAAGATGACTCTGATGCAGGGCTTGATAATTCCCAGTCCTCCCAGAGCCAAACGTCTCCGGATGAGCCTCGGAGATCTGGACGAAGCCGAATCAGACCTCAAATCCCTGGAGAGGACCCACAGGAACGGGAATCCAAATACAACCTGCTCAAAAAGAGACGTTCCCGTGAACTGGTTTTGACTGAGGCTTCCTCGCCCACTTCAGCGAGTAGCAGACCCAACACCAGGAGCAAGCAGGCGGCAGAGAAAAGCTACAACCGCTTAAAAACCAGATCCCAGCACGGCACCATTGACCCCAGACCAAACAACTCTCGGGGAAGACCAGGAAGGAAGCCCAAACTGTTCAGTCAATCAGAAGATTTCCTCACCAAGACAGAACGTAAAAGGAAGAGCATCAGTGATCAGGACACGGATAGTCAACCAGAGACTGACAACAAACGCAAATCATGGAAGAAAAGGGAGACGTATGAAGTCAGAGACCAGAGTGAGAAAGAATCAGACTATGAAGGAGTTCCCACACATTCTAAAAACCACAACAAAGACTCTAAGAAGTCCACAGAAAGAACATCTCCATCGAGGAAGGAGCCACAGGACACAAGGACCCCAGCAGACCAGGTCGTGAACAGTCCACTGGAAACCACAAAGACCGACCTCAACCAGGACACCCAGGAGGTCACACACGTCTCTGCTGACGCTCAGTCGCTACGACGGTACAGAAAGAGCAAGACGACAGACTCTGAGAACACGACCAAGACCGTGGATCCAACAGGACGACTGAGTCACACCAACTCTCCAGCATCTCCACTACCAGGAAGGACCAGGAGGAGTAAAATTCTCGAGGAGACAACCACATCCACGCCTGGGGACTCTCAGGCTTTGGACATGTTTGGATCAGAGTCGTCCCAGGGCAAGACCAGATACTCCAAACAAAGGTCCACCCAGGAACACGTCCCAAGCCTTGAGTCCTCTGGATCCCAGTCCTCTCAGACCAAAGAAGGTGTTGTTGGCAAAAAAAGAGGAAGGAAGCCTCGAGCATCTCTACAAAGTCCTCTGACCTTTGAGTCCACGGAGCAGAAGAAAAATCAGACTGTAGCAAATGATCAGAAAGAAGAAACACAAATCATTAAAGAAACATGTGGAACTGTTCCAGAGGATGAGTCTCAAAGCCAAGATCTGCAAAGCCCGGAATCGGTCCAGGTTTCAGAAGATCCTCCCAAGGAAGATTTAGAAGTTCCTACAGAGAGTGAAGAAAGGATGGAAACGGATATTCAAACAAACAGTGACGGTGCTTTATTAGAAGAAAGAGAAGCTTCAGCTGTGGAAGAGTCCACGTCTGAGACCAATGAGGAGCGTATCCAGGAGGAGGTTCTGGGTGACTCATGTCCTCCTGCTGAGAAACCGGAGGTCCTAGCATCAGTCGTCCTTGAAGAAGATCCAAAGCAAAGTGAGATGGAGAACTATGCTCCTCCTCCAGTGGAGACCTCCTCCAGTGAGGGGCTGGTACCTCTGCAGGGGACCAACCAAGACCTGGAACTTTCAGATAACCAGGGTGAACCCAGAGGTCCTAAGGGGGAAGAGGTGGAAGCTGCTCAGCATGAAGGTCTCTGTGAGGCTACGCCCTCACACATCATCCCTCTGGACTCTCCCATGAAGCAGAAGGACCTGGAGGCGGTCCTGGCCACAGATGTTGGGCTGAGCCCCGGGGGGAGCCGAACCAGGGGGGCGTGGTCTCCCTCTGCCTCACCCTCCACCAGCATTCTGAAGAAAGGCCAGAAGAGGGTGTCAGAGGCCGAGACCCCATCGCCTCTCGTTAAAGTTAGTGACCGCACATCAAAGTCATCGAACGTAGATCTATATATATATATATATATATATATATATATATATGTATATATATATGATCTATGATCTATGGGTGGTTTCTGACTCATTGTTTCCTCTCCAGTCCAGGAGGGTTTCCTTTGCCAACCCCATTCAACACCAGGAAGTGGCCGACAACATCGACCGTCGCAGCCCAGCTGTGAGGACCGCCTCCCCCCGCCGCTCCAAAGGAACCGTGCAGCAGAAGGTAGGAGGAGCCTGGAGTGACCTTTGACCCTGGGGACACACAATGACAAACACAACAACAAAGTCTAGAATACAAATAAAGTTACACACAAAATAACCCAGAACAACACAAGTAGCATCTGAAGTAATAAAAGAATAATAATACATAAAATAAAAACTATAGATCTCTTCCTAAATGAACAGATCTATAGTTTGTATGTCTATGATCTATAGTTCCTATCGCTAACATGTTGTTGTTTTGCAGCTCGTCACTACTCCCATTAAGGGGGTCTTGGGTCTCAGTCCTAGAACGCTGAACAGTCCAGGATTTAAGAGCTCCAAGAAATGTCTGGTAGGAACATCTACTTTCATCTTCTTTCTCCTCTTCCTCACAGAGCTGCTCTAACTGAATCGTGCTCTTTGTCCTCCTCAGATCTCTGAGATGATTCGTGAAACTCGTCCCGTGTCCTCGGACTGTATCTACCCTGCCCTGTTGGGATGCTCTGCCCCCGTGGAGGCGGTGCTTCCTCAGATCTCCTCCACCATGTGGTGAGTAGAGGACGTTACATCATCATGTTTTTACCTATGGTACAAATAGTGACTGAGGTGCTGCTCCTCAGGTGTAGGGGCGTTGGTCAGCTGATCAGAGCTAAGAACATCAGGACGGTGGGTGATCTGAGCGCGCTCACACCGTCTGACATCAGAACTCTGCCCATTCGCTCCCCAAAGCTGTCCAACGTCAGGAAGGCTCTGAGGACCTATGAGCAGCAGGTGATTCACCGCTAACATTAAGCTCCGCCTTCACACACCCAACCTGGCAACACAGAAAAACAGGCGGGAAAATGAAATTTAATTTCTAAACTGGAACATCACATTTTTTTAAAAATCACACCACACATTTACACTGTTCTTCACCTGGAACCATGTGACTGTTATGGATCAACTAGTGATCATGTTATCCTGTGACTATAACTGAATGCAGATCTTCATCTGTGGTGTTTTTATTCTGACTGCATTTAAAAGTGACAAAGACAGGTTCATCTGATGGTGTATTGGCTGAACTGGTGATTAGTTTACCTGGTGACACGTCTCCAGTCACACGCTGCAGAGTTTAGTTCAAAATGTGAGGGTGATTAAAGGTTTCATTAATAACTATGATCATATCACATATTTATATGGGAGTGTTCCTGTTCAACCTGCTAAGGGTTAGTTGGTGATGTGTGTGCGTGTGTGTGTGCAGCGTAAAGGACGAGGAGTAGGAGACGAGCTGAGGAGTCTGGACGAGATGGAGAGGATGACGTCAGAGTTGGAGGAAAGGAACGCTCCTCAACCTGTGGGAGAGGCCCTGGGTGAGACGTTGCCCTGTGAACAGCACTGTTAACATGTTTTAGCTTGTGTGTTAGCATGCGTTTGTGTGATAGCAACAGGAAGAGGAAGTCCCATTAATAACTCTAACCTTCCTGTTTGCAGCCTCAGCTCTGGAGGATGAGAACATCTCTGACAATCACACTACCAATGCTGATGGAGAGCGACCTGTGGAGGAGGGGGCACGGTCTGTGGAGGGGGCTGAGCCCGTGGAGGAGGGGGCGCTGTCTGTGGGAGTCCTGCCTGAGCTGGAGGCTCTGAGCTACAGGCTGACATCCAATCAGCTCTCTCTTTGCTCACCACTGCAGCTGGTGGATGTACACGACCAGCTGGGGACGCTGATGAGGAGGGTGGTGGTAGAACTGCAGAGTCGCCTCCCCAACGCCACCCTCTGATGACTCAGCATGTTTTTAGACTTTCATCCTGTACATACGTCTGCTCAGTCAATGTTTTTAAAATGTAAATTTTTTCTGATTTTACTCATTAAATGACTTCGGTTTTAGCTGCTCTGAGTGTGTGATGTTTAACAAGACCAGGTAACCTTTGATGTTTTACACCAAGTAACCTTTGATGGTTTACGCCAGGTAACCTTTGATGGTTTACACCAAGTAACCTTTGATGGTTTACGCCAAGTAACCTTTGATGTTTTACACCAAGTAGCCTTTGATGGTTTACACCAGGTAACCTTTGATGTTTTGCACCAAGTAACCTTTGATGTTTTGCACCAAGTAGCCTTTGATGGTTTACACCAAGTAACCTTTGATGTTTTGCACTAAGTAACCTTTGATGTTTTGCACCAAGTAACCTTTGATGTTTTGCACCAAGTAACCTTTGATGGTTTGCACCAAGTAACCTTTGATGGTTTGCACCAAGTAACCTTTGATGGTTTACACCAAGTAACCTTTGATGGTTTACACCAAGTAACCTTTGATGGTTTACACCAAGTAACCTTTGATGGTTTACACCAGGTAACCTTTGATGTTTTACACCAGGTAACCTTTGATGGTTTACACCAGGTAACCTTTGATGGTTTACACCAGGTAACCTTTGATGGTTTACACCAGGTAACCTTTGATGTTTTACACCAGACACCAAGTGACCTTTAATGTTTACACTAGGTAACCTCATACTGAGAGGCTCCTCTAAATCACGGGTTCTCAACCTTGGAGTCAGGACCCAATTTGGGGTCATGATACACTGGAAGAGGGTCTTCAAGAAACTAAGAATATTTTCTGAACAATTTGAACCCATTTTTGCTTATTTTTTTACCCATTCTTCTGCAACGTCACCAAACTCACTATATCTTAACCCATTTTCATAATTTTTTTCTTGCCACATTTTGCTCCTTTTAATGTATTTTTGATACGTTATTCCAATTTCTGTGTTCTTTGCACGTTTTTTCCACTTTCCAGACATGTTCAGCACTTAAAAACCCTTTCCACCACTTTTACACCTAATATCACATATGTTGACCTATTATTGTCACTTTTAACCTTTTTCACCATATTTCATGATTATTTTTTCTATTTTAGCAACAGTCACCATTTATCATGTCCATTGTTTATTAGTTTAAACTAATTGTTCCAATATTGACACTTTAAACCATTTTTACCACTTTTTCTGTCTGTTTTTATCCACTCTGATTTACAACTTTTAACTTATTTCTGTGGTTTTTAAAATCCCATTTCACCACATTTTCACCATTTTTGGTCACTTTGAACCATTTTATTAGTGATTAAAACCAGGATTTCCATCTTTTAGATGACTATAATAATAAACGTTAGTGGATAACTGATAAAATAAATAAATGTAGTAAACCCTTTAAAACATGAATCAGGGCGTGACTCAGTTACGGTTGAATTGGTGATCATGTATATGTTGTGGCTGATCCTTAGATGATAGTGTTACTGGTAATGGTCATGTGACCAGCTGGAGATCTTTCTGTGTCCATCTTAACATGATTGTAATGATTTCCACAGATGAAGATTTGGTATTTATGGTACACACACACACACACACACAGCTGTGCTGACCTGCTCTGATCTCTCTCTCTTCCACTTTAGACTAATTATCTGATGGTTTCTGATGAAGCTGCAGATGCAGCATTTGGAGCTCTGACCATCATCATCATCAATATCAGGAGGAGCAGAGCAGCAGCAGCAGGAGGAGGATTCCACGCTCACAGGTAGGACCGCTGAATGTTGGTGGAACATAGTGTTACACACAGACTGGACATCGTGTTAGAGTGTGTGTGTGTGTGTGTGTGTGTGTGTGTGTGTGTGTGTGTGTGTGTGTGTGTGTGTGTGTGTGTGTGTGTGTGTGTGTGTGTGTGTGTGTGTGTGTGTGTGTGTGTGTGTGTGTGTGTGTGTGTGTGTGTGTGTGTGTGTGTGTGTGTGTGTGTGTGTGTGTGTGTGTGTGTGTGTGTGTGTGTGTGTGTGTGTGTGTGTGTGTCAGGTGTTACACAGACTATTTCAGGAGGAGGAAAGATGCTGACTCTGCTGATTCTCGGATGGATTACCTCACGTTCCCTTCAGCCTGTCACCTCATCACTCACACACAGTGAGAACACACACACACACACGGCAGTGACGTGGGAGGCGGAGCCTCAGCTGTCATCATAGCATGTAAAATACTAATAATTATCAGATAAAGTTAATCTGTCACTAACTGCTCTATTCTTGTATTTTCTGTAGATTTAAACATTTTTATGGTCAAAATGGTTGAAATAATGCATTTCCTGTGTAAATCCATGTAAACAGAGTGGGAGGAGTTATAGAGCACCTTCAGTCACACCCACCAATGGATTAGCCAATCAGAGCAGCCTGTTGTTTTCTCTTAGTAAATGACTAATCAACATGATTGATTAGTCATTTACTGACACAGTGTGTCTGATAGATTGAATATATTTATAATTATTGATCTATAACTGATCAGTACTGTCACTCACAGACACTCCCTATTATAATAAACCACACCCTTAACCCACTAACTTAGAGAGAAGTTCAATCATTATTTTTTTATCTAGTTAAAGCTAGATAGCACCCCCCCCACCCCCCCAAAAAAAGTAAATTTTAAAAACTACAGGGCCTACATTTTTGCATTTCATTGAAAATATTTTTTTATATAATAAGCCTGGTGAATTAACTTTATAAACCAGGCACCAGACAGAAGATTACATTGAAGCACAAGCATTTATTTTCCCTCTGAGGCGATGGTTGATAGGGTTGAATTTATCAGGACAAAATTAAAGCAGTTAACTTCTTAAATAAGTCTAAATTCTGCATTAACGCATCCTTTTAGTAACTGCGTAAGATGATCATTTATACCATAAAAGACACACACACACACACACACACACACACACGAGTGATGAAGTGATAAGTGACCAAAAAGCACCACTGTGTTTAAGCGACTCATCACAGGCGACTGTAGCAACTACAGTCGCCTGTGATGAGTCGCGACTGTGGCATAAACCTTTACAAGTGTTTACGTATCGTGAGCTACGGTTTCAGCCAATTATTGAAGCGTGTGTGCGTGCGCGTGTGTGTGTTCACAGTGTTGCCGTGCGGTGACTTTTGCCCTCAGAGCTGTGTGATCTTCATTCCTCCTCCTCTTCCTCCTCCTCTGTTCCCACCCCTCAAACTGAAGGCGGAGCTGATGGTGACCCCGCCCCTTTAATACATTAGCATGCATGTGACCCTGTGCATCTGCATGTGACTGCAGCTCCGCCCCCTATCATTGAGCGCTGACTAGTTTTACTGTGTTTCTCCTCAGGTCGACATCAGTGAGCTCATCGCAGGAGGACAAGGAGAACCTGTGTGTGTGTGTGTGTGTGTGTGTGTGTGTGTGTGTGTGTGTGTGTGTGTCTGTGTGTGTAGTTTAACTGGTGCTGTGTGTTTTCAGGGCTGCAGAGGAGTCCGAGGACCTCCGGTAAGTTTTAGGGGCGGGGCCCAAAGCTGCTGCTGATATCATCAAAACAAACTGTGATTGGTTAAGAACGAGCTGCTATTGACATATTGATAAGATCTCACTGAAAGCTCTGATGTGTGGTCCAGGGTCCACCGGGTGTGCAGGGGCCAAAGGGAGAACCAGGACCACAAGGAGCTATTGGAGAGCTGGGTTCAAAGGTCTGAGATGATGATGCTTTACATGATATTGTCCCATGAAGCCCCGCCCACATCACACAGCAGGTTCAAACCTGGGACCAGTTCCATAAACACTCACACTGATGGTTCTGATGTTTTTAGTTCAGAATAAACACATGTGCGTGCGTGCGTGAGTTACAGGGGGAGAAGGGCCACAGAGGCTGGAGGGGTCTCTATGGAGATATCGGGACCCCAGGGATGATAAAGGTAAGTTTGTATAAATACTGACCTCTGACCTCTGCTGACTGATGCCGTGTGTGTGCGTGTGTGCGCAGGGCAGTGCAGGACAGAGAGGATTGAAGGTACTGTTGGCCAATCAGTGTTCCTGTTAGCATCAAGTAGCTAATCAGGCTAATCAAGCTACTGATAAGTCTGTGATTTGTCTGTCACGGCAGGGACATCCTGGAGTGACTGGACCCCAAGGATTGGATGGAGGAAAGGTATGGATGGATGGATTTCTACTGATCAATAACTGATTGATTGCTGACTGATCACTGACACTCTGCAGGGTGAACGAGGCGTCCCTGGAGCTCCAGGTGTGAAGGTGAGGGATCAGAGCGTGACTCCGCCCTGTGCTCTGAGGGTGGGGCTACCGTTAGGAGTGTTGTGGTGTTTTTAGGGCGATCCAGGCCTGAGGGGCGATCAGGGTTACCGAGGAGAGCAGGGACCCAGAGGAGAGCCCGGTGCACGAGGAGCCATGGTGGGCGTGGCGTTTCTATGGTGATGATTCTGGTTGGTGAAACACTGACAAAGTCGAAGTGTTTCTGCTGCAGGGCGTGAAGGGAAGTCCAGCTCCATCAGGGCTCAGGGGTTTTCCTGGTCTACCAGGAGTCCCGGGTCTGCCTGGAGAACCTGGTCTACCAGGACAAGGTGTGTAACGGTCATTAAATGTGAGGCCTGTCTCTGTTGAAGGTGTAATTATCATCATCATCATCTGTTCTCGTAGTCTTCGTCCTCTCAGGTCTGCAGGGGGGCAGAGGAAGTCCTGGATCCAAAGCTTCCTGTTCCTGTTCAGCGCCACGGACCGCCGTGCATACGGTTAGTGTCACTGTAGGTGTGTGTGCGTGGCTGCGCGTCTCATTGCGTCTCGTCTCTGTAGATCTACGTAGCAGACGGTGAGAAGGAGATGCAGAGCCTGAGGGAGGAGAACGTGATGGTTCTACGGACTGACATGAAGGTTCTCCTCCTCTACGCTCAGTCACAGTGGATCAACGTGCTGGTACACACGCACGCACACACGCCCACACACACACACACAGCCTGACGTGTGTTTGTGTTCCTGTAGAACCCAGAACGCTGAGGAGGATGAGGAGGAGACCATCATATGCTGCTTTTTAATTTGTGGAGCAGTGGACTCCCCTGAACCCCTAAATGTGTCTCCAACATTGGTTCCTAAGGTTTAATCTACAAATTTAAAATGAGTAGAACTTTAATTACTTCAATTATAAATAAAGTGTAGCTAATTATTGTCTCTTTTTTATTCCTCTACGCTTCTGATCAAAATATTATGACCAGTTGCAAAAGTTGTACTCGATAGAGCTTCAAAATGAAAAAAGAAGAAATAGGAATGAGACAAAAATATATTGAGTAAGAAATTTATTGTAAACAATTAAACTGAAATAGGATGTTCATCGGATGAACATTTTAATTGAAAAAAATGCTGAGTTGTTTTATGAACATGTGAATGTTATGTTGCATAATGAAGTAATTAAAATGTGAATGAATAAAAACTTCCCAAAAATGCGGTGTTGTTTTTCTAAAATAAAAGTTGTAGTGTGTGTGTGTTTGTGATTCCCAAAAAACTGTGAATGGAAATGTTATTGAATATTGATTAAAAAAATTAAAACGCCCTGAAACGGGTGAAAATTTTACAAACGCCCCAAAACGAAGGTAAGGCATAAAAACGGGCAAAAATATTTCAAACGGCCGAAAAAAATTCAAACGTCCCGAAACGAAGGTACGGCTATAGTAAAGCATAAAAACGGGTGAAAAAATTTCAAACGCCCCGAAACGGGTGAAAATTTTCAAATGCCCCAAATCGAAGGCAAGCCTAATGTAGGGCATAAAAACGGGTGAAAAAATTTCAAACGCCCCGAAACGAAGGTAAAGCTATTGTGAGGCATAAAAACGGGTGAAAAAATTTCAAACGCCCCGAAACGAAGGTTACAGTAAGGCATAAAAACAAGTAAAGCTATTGTGATGCATAAAAACGGACGAAAAATTTTCAAACGCCCCGAAACGATGGTTACAGTAAGGCATAAAAATGGGCGAAAAAATTTCAAACGCCTCGAAACGAAGGTATGGCTATAGAAAGGAATAAAAACAGGCGAAAAAATTAAAAACGCCCCGAAACGGGTGAATATTTTTCAAACGCCTCGAAACGAAGGTACGGCTATAGTAAGGCATAAAAATGGGCGAAAAAAATTAAAACGCCCCGAAACCAAGGTAAAGCTATTGTAAGGCATAAAAACGGACTAAAAAATTTCAAACGCCCCGAAACAAAGATAATGTTATAGTAAGGCATAAAAACGGACAAAAAAATTTCAAACGCCCCGAAACGAAGGTAATGTTATAGGAGGGCATAAAAACGGGTGAAAAAATTTCAAACGCCCCGAAACGAAAGTAAAGCTATTGTAAGTCATAAAAACGAGCTAAAAATTTTCAAACGCCCCGAAACGAAGGTAATGTTATAGTAGGGCATAAAAATGGGCGAAAAAATTTCAAACGCCTCGAAACGAAGGTATGGCTATAGAAAGGAATAAAAACAGGCGAAAAAATTTAAAACGCCCCGAAACGGGTGAATATTTTTCAAACGCCTCGAAACGAAGGTACGGCTATAGTAAGGCATAAAAACGAGCTAAAAATTTTCAAACGCCCTGAAACGAAGGTTATGTTATAGTAAGGCAAAAAAACGGGCGAAAAAATTTAAAACGCCCCGAAACGGGTGAAAATTGTTCAAACGCCCCAAATCGAAGGCAAGCCTATTGTAAGGCATAAAAACGGGCGAAAAAAATTAAAACGCCCCGAAACGAAGGTAAAGCTATTGTAAGGCATAAAAACGAGCTAAAAATTTTCAAACTCCCCGAAACCAAGGTAATGTTATAGTAAGGCATACAAACGAGCGAAAAAATTTAAAATGCCCCGAAACGGGTGAAAAATTTTCAAACGCCCCAAATCGAAGGTAAGCCTATTGTAAGGCATAAAAACGAGCTAAAAATTTTCAAATGCCCCGAAACAAAGGTAATGTTATAGTAGGGCATAAAAACGGGTGAAAAAATTTCAAACGCCCCGAAACGGAGGTAAAGCTATTGTGAGGCATAAAAACGGGTGAAAAAATTTCAAACGCCCCGAAACGAAGGTTACAGTAAGGCATAAAAACAAGTAAAGCTATTGTGATGCATAAAAACGGACGAAAAATTTTCAAACGCCCCGAAACGATGGTTACAGTAAGGCATAAAAACAGGCGAAAAAATTTCAAACGCCCCGAAACAAAGGTTACAGTAAGGCATAAAAATGGGCGAAAAATTTCAAACGCCTCGAAACGAAGGTATGGCTATAGAAAGGAATAAAAACAGGCGAAAAAATTTAAAACGCCCCGAAACGGGTGAATATTTTTCAAACGCCTCGAAACGAAGGTACGGCTATAGTAAGGCATAAAAACGGGCGAAAAAAATTAAAACGCCCCGAAACGAAGGTAAAGCTATTGTAAGGCATAAAAACGAGCTAAAAATTTTCAAACTCCCCGAAACCAAGGTAAAGCTATTGTAAGGCATAAAAACGAGCTAAAAATTTTCAAATGCCCCGAAACAAAGGTAATGTTATAGTAGGGCATAAAAACGGGTGAAAAAATTTCAAACGCCCCGAAACGATGGTAAGGCTATAGTAGGGCATAAAAACGGACAAAAAAATTTCAAACGCCCCGAAACGAAGGTAATGTTATAGGAGGGCATAAAAACGGGTGAAAAAATTTCAAACGCCCCGAAACGAAAGTAAAGCTATTGTAAGTCATAAAAACGAGCTAAAAATTTTCAAACGCCCCGAAACGAAGGTAATGTTATAGTAGGGCATAAAAATGGGCGAAAAAATTTCAAACGCCTCGAAACGAAGGTATGGCTATAGAAAGGAATAAAAACAGGCGAAAAAATTTAAAACGCCCCGAAACGGGTGAATATTTTTCAAACGCCTCGAAACGAAGGTACGGCTATAGTAAGGCATAAAAACGGGCTAAAATTTTCAAACGCCCTGAAACGAAGGTTATGTTATAGTAAGGCATAAAAACGGGCGAAAAAATTTAAAACGCCCCGAAACGGGTGAAAATTGTTCAAACGCCCCAAATCGAAGGCAAGCCTATTGTAAGGCATAAAACGGGCGAAAAAAATTAAAACGCCCCGAAACGAAGGTAAAGCTATTGTAAGGCATAAAAACGAGCTAAAAATTTTCAAACTCCCCGAAACCAAGGTAATGTTATAGTAAGGCATACAAACGAGCGAAAAAATTTAAAATGCCCCGAAACGGGTGAAAAATTTTCAAACGCCCCAAATCGAAGGTAAGGCTATTGTAAGGCATAAAAACGGGTGAAAAATTTACAAACACCCCAAATCGGGCGAAAAATTTTCAAACGCCCCAAATCGAAGGTAAGCCTATTGTAAGGCATAAAAACGGACGAAAAAAATTCAAACGCCCGAAACGAAGGTAAAGCTATTGTAAGGCATAAAAACGGGTGAAACATTTTCAAACGCCCCGAAACGAAGGTAAGGCTATTGTAAGGCATAAAAATGGGTGAAACATTTTCAAACGCCCCGAAACGAAGGTAATGTTATAGTAAGGCATAAAAACGGACTAAAAAATTTCAAACGCCCCAAAACGAAGTTAAGCCTATTGTAAGGCATAAAAACAAGTAAGGCTATTGTAAGGCATAAAAACGAGCTAAAAATTTTCAAACGCCCCGAAACGATGGTAAGGCTATAGTAGGGCATAAAAACGGACAAAAAAATTTCAAACGCCCCGAAACGAAGGTAAGGCTAAAGTAGGGCATAAAAACGGACAAAAAAATTTCAAACGCCCCGAAACGAAGGTAATGTTATAGTAGGGCATAAAAACGGGTGAAAAAATTTCAAACGCCCCGAAACGATGGTAAGGCTATATTAGGGCATAAAAACGGACAAAAAAATTTCAAACGCCCCGAAACGAAGGTAATGTTATAGTAAGGCATAAAAACGGACTAAAAAATTTCAAACGCCCCAAAACGAAGTTAAGCCTATTGTAAGGCATAAAAACAAGTAAGGCTATTGTAAGGCATAAAAACGAGCTAAAAATTTTCAAATGCCCCGAAACCAAGGTAATGTTATAGTAAGGCATACAAACGAGCGAAAAAATTTAAAATGCCCCGAAACGGGTGAAAAATTTTCAAACGCCCCAAATCGAAGGTAAGGCTATTGTAAGGCATAAAAACGGGTGAAAAATTTACAAACACCCCAAATCGGGCGAAAAATTTTCAAACGCCCCAAATCGAAGGTAAGCCTATTGTAAGGCATAAAAACGGACGAAAAAAATTCAAACGCCCGAAACGAAGGTAAAGCTATTGTAAGGCATAAAAACGGGTGAAACATTTTCAAACGCCCCGAAACGAAGGTAAGGCTATTGTAAGGCATAAAAATGGGTGAAACATTTTCAAACGCCCCGAAACGAAGGTAATGTTATAGTAAGGCATAAAAACGGACTAAAAAATTTCAAACGCCCCAAAACGAAGTTAAGCCTATTGTAAGGCATAAAAACAAGTAAGGCTATTGTAAGGCATAAAAACGAGCTAAAAATTTTCAAACGCCCCGAAACGATGGTAAGGCTATAGTAGGGCATAAAAACGGACAAAAAAATTTCAAACGCCCCGAAACGAAGGTAAGGCTAAAGTAGGGCATAAAAACGGACAAAAAAATTTCAAACGCCCCGAAACGAAGGTAATGTTATAGTAGGGCATAAAAACGGGTGAAAAAATTTCAAACGCCCCGAAACGATGGTAAGGCTATATTAGGGCATAAAAACGGACAAAAAAATTTCAAACGCCCCGAAACGAAGGTAATGTTATAGTAAGGCATAAAAACGGACTAAAAAATTTTCAAACGCCCCAAAACGAAGTTAAGCCTATTGTAAGGCATAAAAACAAGTAAGGCTATTGTAAGGCATAAAAACGAGCTAAAAATTTTCAAATGCCCCGAAACGAAGGTAATGTTATAGTAGGGCATAAAAATGGGCGAAAAAATTTCAAACGCCTCGAAACGAAGGTATGGCTATAGAAAGGAATAAAAACAGGCGAAAAAATTTAAAACGCCCCGAAACGGGTGAATATTTTTCAAACGCCTCGAAACGAAGGTACGGCTATAGTAAGGCATAAAAACGAGCTAAAAATTTTCAAACGCCCTGAAACGAAGGTTATGTTATAGTAAGGCAAAAAAACGGGCGAAAAAATTTAAAACGCCCCGAAACGGGTGAAAATTGTTCAAACGCCCCAAATCGAAGGCAAGCCTATTGTAAGGCATAAAAACGGGCGAAAAAAATTAAAACGCCCCGAAACGAAGGTAAAGCTATTGTAAGGCATAAAAACGAGCTAAAAATTTTCAAACTCCCCGAAACCAAGGTAATGTTATAGTAAGGCATACAAACGAGCGAAAAAATTTAAAATGCCCCGAAACGGGTGAAAAATTTTCAAACGCCCCAAATCGAAGGTAAGGCTATTGTAAGGCATAAAAACGGGTGAAAAATTTACAAACACCCCAAATCGGGCGAAAAATTTTCAAACGCCCCAAATCGAAGGTAAGCCTATTGTAAGGCATAAAAACGGACGAAAAAAATTCAAACGCCCGAAACGAAGGTAAAGCTATTGTAAGGCATAAAAACGGGTGAAACATTTTCAAACGCCCCGAAACGAAGGTAAGGCTATTGTAAGGCATAAAAATGGGTGAAACATTTTCAAACGCCCCGAAACGAAGGTAATGTTATAGTAAGGCATAAAAACGGACTAAAAAATTTCAAACGCCCCAAAACGAAGTTAAGCCTATTGTAAGGCATAAAAACAAGTAAGGCTATTGTAAGGCATAAAAACGAGCTAAAAATTTTCAAACGCCCCGAAACGATGGTAAGGCTATAGTAGGGCATAAAAACGGACAAAAAAATTTCAAACGCCCCGAAACGAAGGTAATGTTATAGTAGGGCATAAAAACGGGTGAAAAAATTTCAAACGCCCCGAAACGATGGTAAGGCTATAGTAGGGCATAAAAACGGACAAAAAAATTTCAAACGCCCCGAAACGAAGGTAATGTTATAGTAGGGCATAAAAACGGGTGAAAAAATTTCAAACGCCCCGAAACGATGGTAAGGCTATATTAGGGCATAAAAACGGACAAAAAAATTTCAAACGCCCCGAAACGAAGGTAATGTTATAGTAAGGCATAAAAACGGACTAAAAAATTTCAAACGCCCCAAAACGAAGTTAAGCCTATTGTAAGGCATAAAAACAAGTAAGGCTATTGTAAGGCATAAAAACGAGCTAAAAATTTTCAAATGCCCCGAAACAAAGGTAATGTTATAGTAGGGCATAAAAACGGGTGAAAAAATTTCAAACGCCCCGAAACGAAGGTAAAGCTATTGTGAGGCATAAAAACGGGTGAAAAAATTTCAAACGCCCCGAAACGAAGGTTACAGTAAGGCATAAAAACAAGTAAAGCTATTGTGATGCATAAAAACGGACGAAAAATTTTCAAACGCCCCGAAACGATGGTTACAGTAAGGCATAAAAACAGGCGAAAAAATTTCAAACGCCCCGAAACAAAGGTTACAGTAAGGCATAAAAATGGGCGAAAAAATTTCAAACGCCTCGAAACGAAGGTATGGCTATAGAAAGGAATAAAAACAGGCGAAAAAATTTAAAACGCCCCGAAACGGGTGAATATTTTTCAAACGCCTCGAAACGAAAGTACGGCTATAGTAAGGCATAAAAACGAGCTAAAAAATTTCAAACGCCTCGAAACGAAGGTATGGCTATAGAAAGGAATAAAAACAGGCGAAAAAATTAAAAACGCCCCGAAACGGGTGAATATTTTTCAAACGCCTCGAAACGAAGGTACGGCTATAGTAAGGCATAAAAACGGGCGAAAAAAATTAAAACGCCCCGAAACGAAGGTAAAGCTATTGTAAGGCATAAAAACGAGCTAAAAATTTTCAAACTCCCCGAAACCAAGGTAAAGCTATTGTAAGGCATAAAAACGGACTAAAAAATTTCAAACGCCCCGAAACGAAGATAATGTTATAGTAAGGCATAAAAACGAGCTAAAAATTTTCAAATGCCCCGAAACAAAGGTAATGTTATAGTAGGGCATAAAAACGGGTGAAAAAATTTCAAACGCCCCGAAACGATGGTAAGGCTATAGTAGGGCATAAAAACGGACAAAAAAATTTCAAACGCCCCGAAACGAAGGTAATGTTATAGGAGGGCATAAAAACGGGTGAAAAAATTTCAAACGCCCCGAAACGAAAGTAAAGCTATTGTAAGTCATAAAAACGAGCTAAAAATTTTCAAACGCCCCGAAACGAAGGTAATGTTATAGTAGGGCATAAAAATGGGCGAAAAAAATTCAAACGCCTCGAAACGAAGGTATGGCTATAGAAAGGAATAAAAACAGGCGAAAAAATTTAAAACGCCCCGAAACGGGTGAATATTTTTCAAACGCCTCGAAACGAAGGTACGGCTATAGTAAGGCATAAAAACGAGCTAAAAATTTTCAAACGCCCTGAAACGAAGGTTATGTTATAGTAAGGCAAAAAAACGGGCGAAAAAATTTAAAACGCCCCGAAACGGGTGAAAATTGTTCAAACGCCCCAAATCGAAGGCAAGCCTATTGTAAGGCATAAAAACGGGCGAAAAAAATTAATACGCCCCGAAAACGAAGGTAAAGCTATTGTAAGGCATAAAAACGAGCTAAAAATTTTCAAACTCCCCGAAACCAAGGTAATGTTATAGTAAGGCATACAAACGAGCGAAAAAATTTAAAATGCCCCGAAACGGGTGAAAAATTTTCAAACGCCCCAAATCGAAGGTAAGGCTATTGTAAGGCATAAAAACGGGTGAAAAATTTACAAACACCCCAAATCGGGCGAAAAATTTTCAAACGCCCCAAATCGAAGGTAAGCCTATTGTAAGGCATAAAAACGGACGAAAAAAATTCAAACGCCCGAAACGAAGGTAAAGCTATTGTAAGGCATAAAAACGGGTGAAACATTTTCAAACGCCCCGAAACGAAGGTAAGGCTATTGTAAGGCATAAAAATGGGTGAAACATTTTCAAACGCCCCGAAACGAAGGTAATGTTATAGTAAGGCATAAAAACGGACTAAAAAATTTCAAACGCCCCAAAACGAAGTTAAGCCTATTGTAAGGCATAAAAACAAGTAAGGCTATTGTAAGGCATAAAAACGAGCTAAAAATTTTCAAATGCCCCGAAACAAAGGTAATGTTATAGTAGGGCATAAAAACGGGTGAAAAAATTTCAAACGCCCCGAAACGAAGGTAAAGCTATTGTGAGGCATAAAAACGGGTGAAAAAATTTCAAACGCCCCGAAACGAAGGTTACAGTAAGGCATAAAAACAAGTAAAGCTATTGTGATGCATAAAAACGGACGAAAAATTTTCAAACGCCCCGAAACGATGGTTACAGTAAGGCATAAAAACAGGCGAAAAAATTTCAAACGCCCCGAAACAAAGGTTACAGTAAGGCATAAAAATGGGCGAAAAAATTTCAAACGCCTCGAAACGAAGGTATGGCTATAGAAAGGAATAAAAACAGGCGAAAAAATTTAAAACGCCCCGAAACGGGTGAATATTTTTCAAACGCCTCGAAACGAAGGTACGGCTATAGTAAGGCATAAAAACGGGCGAAAAAAATTAAAACGCCCCGAAACGAAGGTAAAGCTATTGTAAGGCATAAAAACGAGCTAAAAATTTTCAAACTCCCCGAAACCAAGGTAAAGCTATTGTAAGGCATAAAAACGGACTAAAAAATTTCAAACGCCCCGAAACGAAGATAATGTTATAGTAAGGCATAAAAACGAGCTAAAAATTTTCAAATGCCCCGAAACAAAGGTAATGTTATAGTAGGGCATAAAAACGGGTGAAAAAATTTCAAACGCCCCGAAACGATGGTAAGGCTATAGTAGGGCATAAAAACGGACAAAAAAATTTCAAACGCCCCGAAACGAAGGTAATGTTATAGGAGGGCATAAAAACGGGTGAAAAAATTTCAAACGCCCCGAAACGAAAGTAAAGCTATTGTAAGTCATAAAAACGAGCTAAAAATTTTCAAACGCCCCTAAACGAAGGTAATGTTATAGTAGGGCATAAAAATGGGCGAAAAAATTTCAAACGCCTCGAAACGAAGGTATGGCTATAGAAAGGAATAAAAACAGGCGAAAAAATTTAAAACGCCCCGAAACGGGTGAATATTTTTCAAACGCCTCGAAACGAAGGTACGGCTATAGTAAGGCATAAAAACGAGCTAAAAATTTTCAAACGCCCTGAAACGAAGGTTATGTTATAGTAAGGCAAAAAAAACGGGCGAAAAAATTTAAAACGCCCCGAAACGGGTGAAAATTGTTCAAACGCCCCAAATCGAAGGCAAGCCTATTGTAAGGCATAAAAACGGGCGAAAAAAATTAAAACGCCCCAAATCGAAGGTAAGGCTATTGTAAGGCATAAAAACGGGTGAAAAATTTACAAACACCCCAAATCGGGCGAAAAATTTTCAAACGCCCCAAATCGAAGGTAAGCCTATTGTAAGGCATAAAAACGGACGAAAAAAATTCAAACGCCCGAAACGAAGGTAAAGCTATTGTAAGGCATAAAAACGGGTGAAACATTTTCAAACGCCCCGAAACGAAGGTAAGGCTATTGTAAGGCATAAAAATGGGTGAAACATTTTCAAACGCCCCGAAACGAAGGTAATGTTATAGTAAGGCATAAAAACGGACTAAAAAATTTCAAACGCCCCAAAACGAAGTTAAGCCTATTGTAAGGCATAAAAACAAGTAAGGCTATTGTAAGGCATAAAAACGAGCTAAAAATTTTCAAACGCCCCGAAACGATGGTAAGGCTATAGTAGGGCATAAAAACGGACAAAAAAATTTCAAACGCCCCGAAACGAAGGTAATGTTATAGTAGGGCATAAAAACGGGTGAAAAAATTTCAAACGCCCCGAAACGATGGTAAGGCTATATTAGGGCATAAAAACGGACAAAAAAATTTCAAACGCCCCGAAACGAAGGTAATGTTATAGTAGGGCATAAAAACGGGCGAAAAAATTTAAAACGCCCCGAAACAAAGGTAAGGCTATAGTAAGGCATAAAAACGGACGAAAAAAATTCAAACGCCCCGAAACGAAGATAAAGCTATTGTAAGGCAAAAAAACGAGCGAAAAATTTTCAAACGCCCTGAAACCAAGTTAATGTTATAGTAAGGTATAAAAATGGGCGAAACATTTTCAAACGCCCCGAAACGAAGGTAAGGCTATTGTAAGGCATGAAATCCGGCGAAAATTTTTCAAATGCCCCAAAACGAAGGTAAGGCTATAGTAAGGCATAAAAACGGGTAAAAAAATTTCAAACGCCCCGAAACGGGTGAAAATTTTCAAATGCCCCAAATCGAAGGCAAGCCTAATGTAAGGCATAAAAACGAGCTAAAAATTTTCAAACGCCCCGAAACGAAGGTAAGGCTATTGTAAGGCATAAAAACAGGCGAAAAAATTTCAAACGCCCCGAAACTAAGGTAAAGCTATAGTAAGGCATAAAAACGAGCAAAAAATTTTCAAACGCCCCGAAACAAAGGTGACAGTAAGGCATAAAAATGGGCGAGAAAATTTCAAACGCCTCGAAACGAAGGTATGGCTATAGAAAGGAATAAAAAGAGGCGAAAAAATTTAAAACGCCCCGAAACGGGTGAATATTTTTCAAACGCCTCGAAACGAAGGTACGGCTATAGTAAGGCATAAAAACGAGCTAAAAATTTTCAAACGCCCTGAAACGAAGGTTATGTTATAGTAAGGCAAAAAAACGGGCTAAAAAATTTAAAACGCCCCGAAACGGGTGAAAATTGTTCAAACGCCCCAAATCGAAGGCAAGCCTATTGTAAGGCATAAAAACGGGCGAAAAAAATTAAAACGCCCCGAAACGAAGGTAAAGCTATTGTAAGGCATAAAAACGAGCTAAAAATTTTCAAACTCCCCGAAACCAAGGTAATGTTATAGTAAGGCATACAAACGAGCGAAAAAATTTAAAATGCCTCGAAACGGGTGAAAAATTTTCAAACGCCCCAAATCGAAGGTAAGGCTATTGTAAGGCATAAAAACGGGCGAGAAAATTTACAAACGCCCCAAAACGAAGGTAAGGCTATTGTAAGGCATGAAATCCGGCGAAAAATTTTCAAATGCCCTGAAACCAAGTTAATGTTATAGTAAGGTATAAAAATGGGCGAAACATTTTCAAACGCCCCGAAACGAAGGTAAGGCTATTGTAAGGCATGAAATCCGGCGAAAAATTTTCAAACGCCCTGAAACCAAGTTAATGTTATAGTAAGGTATAAAAATGGGCGAAACATTTTCAAACGCCCCGAAACGAAGATAATGTTATAGTAAGGCATAAAAACGGGTGAAAAAATTTCAAACACCCCAAATCGGGCGAAAAATTTTCAAATGCCCCGAAACAAAGGTAAGGCTATAGTAAGGTATAAAAACGGACCAAAAAAATTCAAACGCCCCGAAACGAAGGTAAAGCTATTGTAAGGCAAAAAAACGAGCGAAAAATTTTCAAACGCCCTGAAACCAAGTTAATGTTATAGTAAGGTATAAAAATGGGCGAAACATTTTCAAACGCCCCGAAACGAAGGTAAGGCTATTGTAAGGCATGAAAACCGGCGAAAAATTTTCAAATGCCCCGAAACGAAGGTAAGGCTATTGTAAGGCATGAAAACCGGCGAAAAATTTTCAAATGCCCCGAAACGAAGGTAAGGCTATATAGTAAGGCATAAAAACGGGTGAAAAAATTTCAAACGCCCCGAAACGGGTGAAAATTTTCAAATGCCCCAAAACGAAGGTAATGTTATAGTAAGGCATAAAAACGGACTAAAAAATTTCAAACGCCCCAAAACGAAGTTAAGCCTATTGTAAGGCATAAAAACAAGTAAGGCTATTGTAAGGCATAAAAACGAGCTAAAAATTTTCAAATGCCCCGAAACAAAGGTAAGGCTATTGTGAGGCATAGAAACGGACGAAAAATTTTTAAACGCCCCGAAACGATGGTAAGGCTATAGTAGGGCATAAAAACGGACAAAAAAATTTCAAACGCCCCGAAACGAAGGTAATGTTATAGTAGGGCATAAAAACGGGTGAAAAAATTTCAAACGCCCCGAAATGATGGTAAGGCTATAGTAGGGCATAAAAACGGACAAAAAAATTTCAAACGCCCCGAAACGAAGGTAATGTTATAGTAGGGCATAAAAACGGGCGAAAAAATTTCAAACGCCCCGAAACGAAGGTAAAGCTATAGTAAGGCATAAAAACGAGCAAAAAATTTTCAAACGCCCCGAAACAAAGGTTACAGTAAGGCATAAAAATGGGCGAAAAAATTTCAAACGCCTCGAAACGAAGGTATGGCTATAGAAAGGAATAAAAACAGGCGAAAAAATTTAAAACGCCCCGAAACGGGTGAATATTTTTCAAACGCCTCGAAACGAAGGTACGGCTATAGTAAGGCATAAAAACGAGCTAAAAATTTTCAAACGCCCTGAAACGAAGGTTATGTTATAGTAAGGCAAAAAAACGGGCGAAAAAATTTCAAACGCCCCGAAACGGGTGAAAATTGTTCAAACGCCCCAAATCGAAGGCAAGCCTATTGTAAGGCATAAAAACGGGCGAAAAAAATTAAAACGCCCCGAAACGAAGGTAAAGCTATTGTAAGGCATAAAAACGAGCTAAAAATTTTCAAACTCCCCGAAACCAAGGTAATGTTATAGTAAGGCATACAAACGAGCGAAAAAATTTAAAATGCCCCGAAACGGGTGAAAAATTTTCAAACGCCCCAAATCGAAGGTAAGGCTATTGTAAGGCATAAAAACGGGCGAAAAAATTTACAAACGCCCCAAAACGAAGGTAAGCCTATTGTAAGGCATAAAAACGGGTGAAAAAATTTCAAACACCCCAAATCGGGCGAAAAATTTTCAAATGCCCCGAAACAAAGGTAAGGCTATAGTAAGGCATAAAAACGGACGAAAAAAATTCAAACGCCCGAAACGAAGGTAAGGCTATTGTAAGGCAAAAAAACGAGCGAAAAATTTTCAAACGCCCTGAAACCAAGGTAATGTTATAGTAAGGTATAAAAATGGGCGAAACATTTTCAAATGCCCCGAAACGAAGGTAAGGCTATAGTAAGGCATAAAAACGGGTGAAAAAAATTCAAACGCCCCGAAACGGGTGAAAATTTTCAAATGCCCCAAAACGAAGGCAAGCCTAATGTAAGGCATAAAAACGAGCTAAAAATTTTCAAACGCCCCAAATCGAAGGCAAGCCTATTGTAAGGCATAAATATGGGTGAAACATTTTCAAACGCCCTGAAACGAAGGTAATGTTATAGTAAGGCATAAAAACGGACTAAAAAATTTAAAACGCCCCAAAACGAAGTTAAGCCTATTGTAAGGCATAAAAACAAGTAAGGCTATTGTAAGGCATAAAAACGAGCTAAAAAATTTCAAACGCCCCGAAACGAAGGTAATGTTATAGTAGGGCATAAAAACGGGTGAAAAAATTTCAAACGCCCCGAAATGATGGTAAGGCTATAGTAGGGCATAAAAACGGACAAAAAATTTTCAAATGCCCCGAAACAAAGGTAAGGCTATAGTAAGGCATAAAAACGGACGAAAAAAATTCAAACGCCCCTAAACGAAGGTAAAGCTATTGTAAGGCAAAAAAACGAGCGAAAAATTTTCAAACGCCCTGAAACCAAGGTAATGTTATAGTAAGGTATAAAAATGGGCGAAACATTTTCAAACGCCCCGAAACGAAGGTAAGGCTATTGTAAGGCATAAAAACGAGCGAAAAATTTTCAAACGCCCTGAAACCAAGGTAATGTTATAGTAAGGCATAAAAACGAGCGAAAAATATTTAAATATCCCGTAACGAAGGTAAGGCTATAGTAAGGAATAAAAACGGCCGAAAAAATTTAAAACGCCCCGAAAAGGGTGAACATTTTTCAAACGCCTCGAAACGAAGGTACGGCTATAGTAAGGCATAAAAATTATCGATATATTTTCAAACACCCCAAAACGAAGGTTAGACTATTGTAAGGAATAAGAACGGGCAAAAAAATTTCAAACGCCCCGAAACAAAGGTAAGGCTATAGTAAAGCATAAAAACGGGCGAAAAAATTTCAAATGCCCCGAAACGAAGAAAGGCTATAGTAAGGTATAAAAACAGGCGAAAACATTTCAAACACCCCGAAACGAAGATAAAGCTATTGTAAGGCATAAAAACGAGCGAAAACTTTTCAAACGCCCTGAAACCAAGGTAATGTTATAGTAAGGCATAAAAACGGGCGATAATATTTAAATATCCCGTAACGAAGGTAAGGCTATAGTAAGGAATAAAAACGGCCGAAAAAATTTAAAACGCCCCGAAAAGGGTGAACATTTTTCAAACGCCTCAAAACGAAGGTACGGCTATAGTAAGGCATAAAAATTATCGATATATTTTCAAACACCCCAAAACGAAGGTTAGACTATTGTAAGGAATAAGAACGGGCAAAAAAATTTCAAACGCCCCGAAACAAAGGTAAGGCTATAGTAAAGCATAAAAACGGGCGAAAAAATTTCAAATGCCCCGAAACGAAGAAAGGCTATAGTAAGGTATAAAAACAGGCGAAAACATTTCAAACACCCCGAAACGAAGATAAAGCTATTGTAAGGCATAAAAACGAGCGAAAACTTTTCAAACGCCCTGAAACCAAGGTAATGTTATAGTAAGGCATAAAAACGGGCGATAATATTTCAAACGCCCCAAATCGGGCAAAACATTTTCAAACGCCCGAAACTAAGGTAAGGCTATTGTAAGGCATAAAAACGGACGAAAAAATTTCAAGCGACCCGAAACGAAGGTAATGTTATAGTAAGGCATAAAAAAGGGTGATAAAATTTCAAACTCCCCGAAACGATGGCAAGGCTATATTAAGGCATAAAAACGGGTGAAAAAATTTCAAACACCCCGAAACGAAGGTAAGGCTATTGTAAGGCATAAAAAACGGGCGGAAACATTTTAAATGCCCCGTAACAAAAGTAATGTTATAGTAAGATATAAAACGGCCGAAAAAAATTAAAACGACACACAACGAAGGTAAGGCTATTGTAAGGCATAAAAACGGACGAAAAAATTTCAAGCGACCCGAAACGAAGGTAATGTTATAGTAAGGCATAAAAAAGGGTGATAAAATTTCAAACTCCCCGAAACGATGGCAAGGCTATATTAAGGCATAAAAATGGCTGAAAAAAATGAAAAAGTCCCGAAACGCAGGTAAGGCTATATTAAGGCATAAAAACGGGCGAAAAAATTAAAATGCCCCGAAAGGAAGGTAAGGCTATTGTAAGGCATAAAAATCGGCAAAAACATTTTAAACGCCCCGAAACGGAGGAAAGCAATAAAGCTTGCCTCCAAGATTTTTTTAACACCCCAAAACAAAGGTAAGGCTATAGTAAGTCATGTAAACAACGAAAAAGCCATGGTGAAGCTTTACCTCTTTATGAACCTTGTCCTCTTGCGGCGTGCACACTACAGACTCAGAGTGAAGGTTTTTATTCATCAAATACTCCATAAAGTGTGGTGAAGGAGAACAGACTAAGGTCCTCCTCCTCTCCTCCTGAAATGGACGGATCAGGGCACACGTGAGGTGTATTGACTCATTAATGCAATATGTTTTTTCACTTAAATTTGAGTGTTGGCCTTTTTTGCTTGAACGCATGTTTTCACAATTAAACCTAGCCACCACAGAAGCACAGTTGTTGGAGTGTTATAATGACCCGGGAACCAGGAAAGTTCCTTGGTCTCAGACTAGTCCTTTCGGCGACCACAGCTGTATGTCATGAAAGTGTCTGACTCCGCCTCCAGTTCTTTGACAAATAGGTGTTTTCCACCTTTTAGACCACAATAAACATTTGTTGCTTTCTCTCTTTGTGTCCAAGCTCAGGTTAATTTAGTTAACATGTGGTGTCTGAAAACTGTTTAACTCCCGATGCTCTCACAGGGCCTCTGTCTCTGGTTGTCCTGTTTTTTGATTCTGCTTATTTTAATAAACTTTGTATTATTTTGCAAGTCAGTTTCAACAAAGACCTTTTTTGAACACTACACTTTTTTTTTTACCATCTACATTATCACCTGGGGGAGTCACGACACACGTACCTCAGGTTTGTAACCACTGCTTTAATTAGGGAAGCATTCAGCATTGAAGAAGCGCTACATGTAAAGAAGAAGAGCAGCGTTCACACTCACGTCCTGTCCAACACGTTCCAGTATTAAATAATCTTATATAAAAACACACACAGCTAGCTACCGACCCACAACATCCACATCTGTACACACACACGCCGTTAACGTCTGTCCACATACGCACGCTGTCAGCGTCGCTCGTTCCACGCCATCCTTCGGTCGCACCTTTCAGAGTTTTTCAAAGCAAAGCAGCACTAGCATGGTGACAGCTCCACATGCCGTGCCTTGCTAGCTTGTATACAGAGAAATATACATGTGTGTATATATATATATATATATATATATATATATATATATATATATATTACTGATGTGAGCGGGGCTAATGAGGTTAGTGATAATCACACAGTCGTTACAGAGGAAGACATCTGAGGATGAGGAGACAATAACGGATTCCTTCAGTCTTTGGAGGTCAAACCACACTACGCCATCCAGGGAACAAAACAGAGGGGACGTCTTATACAACGGATGACTAAAATGTTCACCCAGCAGCGCCCTCTAGTGAAAGAAATGGGAACTGATTGTAAACTGTTGTACAAGATGCTGCTGAAAGGCATTGGTAGAGACCATGACTCGTACAGAGAGCTACAGCTTATACATATACTGTATAACTCCAGAATGAGATACAATACAGAACAAAACAAACTGGTGCATAAGTCATGACTTCAAATTAAAAGTAAGGGTGGATTTTTACGTCTATTTTCCAGCTGGCAGCGCCCTCTACTGGTAATAAAGAGTTAAATAAGGTCATGTCTAATGGTGCCCCCTGTGGTCATTCCAGGCCTCACAGTTTAGCTTCTTCTTCACGTCACTGATTCTTATTGTTTTGTAGCGCTGACAGCAACACGTTATGAGAGGTCTGGAGATGTGGCGTAGTGTGGTTTAAGGCTTAGGCTCCTCCCATTGGCCTACCACTCACTGGTCAGTTTGGTGCTTTGGTCCCGTTTTGGCGGGGCAGGAGGCGGGCCTCGTCGCAGAGTTGCATAGCCTGAGATGTTGGCATGTTTGGCGGACTGAGAGTGTGTGTGGTGACGAGACAACGTGTGGGCGTGTCCTCTGCGCCCACCGCCCCCCTGCTGATGGAGCAGCTCCGGGGGCGGCGGTGGAAGGAGGGCCATGTCGTCCATGGTGCCGACAGGCTCCATCCTGGAGGAGGGGATGAGCTGCGACGAGGTGAGCGAGCCATGGCGTGTCACTGACTTCCTCTTTAAGGTGCGATTTAGGTCTTCCAGGAAGTGCGGCTTCAGCGCCAATGAGCCCGGTGGCGCCGCTGATTTTGGGGAGGTGGGGGGGATTGGTGAGGGGGACGAATAGGTTGAGAGGGAAGGCGGCGGGGTCTGGGACAGAGGAGGTGGTGAAAGAGGCGCGGTGCTGTCATACTGCGGCGTGTTGCTGATGCGGCGCATTAGGGTCGGGGGTGCGACAGCGCCCTTTTTCAGCGAGCCTTGTTTCCAAGACGAAGACTGCGGCGGCTGCATCTGAGGCTGCGGGTTGACCACGGCGACCTTAGGGGGGGGGTGGAACTCAGAGGGGTGAGGAGGGGGAGGGAACAGCTCAGAGTCACTGGGGGGAGGAGGGAAATAGTCAGGGGATGAGTCGAGTTGGGAGGGTTGGGACAGCAACGATGACGGCAGAGGAGACGAGAAGTCAGAGGGTTGTTGGTGCTGAGCCGTCTGCAGCCCCTGCAGCGCCAGAGGAAGGTTCGCCAAGTTCAGCTTCCCAGGCTTAGGCAGGGGGGCAGGGTCTTTGGAGGGAGAGCCCGTGGCCGACGACGAGCTGGACGAAGTCCCGGCGGGAGGAGCTTGTCCAAACTTGCTCAGGAGTGCTTCCACCTTCTTGGGCCGTTCCTCCTGTGCCTCGCCGGAATTTGAGCGCATGGAGGAGGCCCTCTGTGGCGCCGGGGGCGGCCCACGTTTGTTGGAACCCGTGGACGAGGTCGAGGGAGACTTCTTCATGGGAGAGTCTGACTTGGAAGAAGACGGCGGAGGCGGGAACTCTCCCAGCGAGCTGTCAGGAGGGGGCGGAGGAAACTCTGGAGAGGGTGGAGCTACGGCGCACCCCGGCTGCCACTTTGGTTTGACTTTGACGGCGGGCGGTGACTGAGGCGTGACGGTAGCGTTGGATGCAGGAGGCGAGGTGGAGCCTCCTGGGAACTGATTGACGATCTGTTTGACCAATGAAGAAGTGGCTGCTGCTATGGAGACACAGGAGGCGGAGCCAGAGGGGGAAGTGGCCAGGCTCTTAGAGGAGAGGCTGTGTTGCTTCGGCAGTGTGGGCGGGGGCTGGATGGGGGAGTGGCCAGTTGAAAAGCTCTGCTGCTTCTTGACGGGCATGTGTCCTCCAATCAGGGCCTGAGGGGGCGACACTGGGGAGAGGGCGAGGGGGAGGGACGACGGACCGGATGGTTTGGGGGCGGTCTGTGGGGGAAATCCACAGCTGAAGGTTTTAGGGGGTGCGGGGGGAGGAGCACCAGGAAAAAACTCAGTAGGAGGTGGGGGCGGGGGAGGGGCGCCGTCCTCTGGCAGAGGGGGGGTGAAGTCGTACACCATGTTAGGGAACTTGGTTGACAGGAAGTGCTGGAGGCCCACGTTACACAGCTGGGGGGAGGGTTCTGGCGGGGGTGGCGGTGGGAGGTCGGCAAGGCTCGACGGACCTTGCTTCAATGCCGCCATGGCTGACCCAGGCGCCGGCTCCGAGGGAGGGGGGGGAGGAGGAGGGGAGGGCGGTTGGGCTGTGCTGCCGTAAGCGGGAAGGGTGTTGTAGCTGGGAGCCGGGGCGGGGTGCGGTGGAGCGGCGGGGGCCGCCGGCTGCATCCAACTCTGGCTCTGCAGGCGAGCCAGCGTGCTGTACTTCACGTAGGAGGGTGGGGGCATCGGCTGGTGGGCCACGCTGTCCACGGGAGGGGGAGGAGGGGGCAGGGGAGGAGAGGGAGGTGACGGGGAGGAGTCGTCGGACAGGCCGAGGCCTTCAGTGTAGCTGGTCCGGGTGGGCGGAGTCTGAGACAGCGGGAGGGGCTGTGGGCAGAGTGTGAGAATCTGGACGGGGATTGGCCTACTGATGGGGTCCATCTTCATCATCTGTGAAGAAGAACAACAACAATGTCAGGAACCAATAAGCAGTGATGTCAGCGGGTGCCAAAGACCGCTCTGAACACAAACCAACGGCAACCTGAGGGTTAGCACACAGCAGCACACGCAGGTTAGCTCAGCTGCAGCCTTCACGCCAAAAACAAGAATCAGTGACGGTCCATGGGCGGAGCTAAAGCTGGACTCAGACGTACACCTGGACCTGAGACTCAAAAAACTGGTCTACAAAGGACAGGAACGAATCTATAGTGAAGTGAAGCTTAAGAAGAGCTAATGCTAACTGCTCTGGTTTCAAAGGCTGCAGCCGACCAGTCCACATGCTTGTTGCATCACTTCCTGCCTGACCTCCGCTGTCTCCTCCTCGACCCACACACAGAGGAACCGCTGAGCGAGCCTTCGTCTTTGAGCGCTGACAGGAGAGAGGAGGAGCATCACGGGAAATGTAGTCCAGCTGTTTCCATCACATTTTAAGACATTTTTATCATCAGATAAAGACATTTCTAATCATCATTCAGCGTTAAAGTGATCCTCCACTCCTTTAATAAGTTTGGCCAAAAACTTTCTAAATGTCCTTATTAGTAGATCTATGTTTAATTTAACACACATTAATTTTATTACCTTTTAACTCACTCAGTGCCATTGACGAGATAACTCATTATTTGCGTTTTTTCATGGGGATTACTAGAAAACACCCTGGCGGAGGCCCTTCATTAATATCTAAGCTGTGGAGTGTTGTAGTGACCAACTGTGCCCTGAAGATGGCAGCAGTACACCTTTAGATGAGAGATTAGCCACTGATGCTACCATTAGCTGGGGAAGAGAAGCAGGAACGAGTGAGATTATGGCGCTACAGAGTGATATTGTGACATATCCATCAGTTCACAGCTCCACATACTAACACAGAACATGTGTGGACATGAGTGGATTATTGATAATGTTGAGATGGTGAGATAAAACCATCAACTAACTGGGCCAAACGGGTCATCGATGCATGTTGGAGGGGGGGTGTAAGGCGTTTACGAAACAGAAAATGGCACTACGTACGTGAGTTGAAGTTCCCAGCAGCGCACACTCGACCAGAGCGTGTGTGGAACTCATGGTTAATGTGGCGATGGTGAGATAAAACAATTTGAAAAAAACGGGGAACGCAGTAACACACTGTATGTCTGGGAGGAAGAGGAAGTTGCGTGTGTGCAGACTGACGGGAGAGAAAGTTGGAGGAACGCCAAAATACAGTAAGAAATCCATTCAACTCTGACCTAGATAGATAAATAATAATAATTTTGCCATCAAAAGCCTGGTCTGTTTTTTTTTGTTTTATATAAGGAAACGATGTTCAGATGTTAGAGTTGTCACTAAAGCAAAAAAAAATAGCTTTAAAGTCACTGACAGGTTTTTTTTTAGAAAAAACTTTTTGCTCTGAAACTGAAGATTTGTGTAAAACTTGCTCTATTCAATGGCTGATTACAAAACAACGAAGCAAGCCAGAAACAACTATCTGAAATTCAGATTTCAGATAGTCATAGTAGAAAATATTCTGTGGGTCTTTAAAATCAGTCAAAATGCTCAAAAACGGCTGGTACTGAGGGGGGTAGAAAATTTGAATATTGCTGGCACTGAATGAGTTAAAAATGGGACTACCATCCAGTTTTAGAGCCTGTGTTCGTCCATTTAAAAATCATGTGATTGATGATGTCACACGGCCCCACTGCCTGTAAACATCCCATTGTTTTCTATTGGAGTGAAACATTCAGCCTGATTTATGGATCATTTACTGTGCTCAGAAGGCACATAAAGCAGACTGTGTGTGTGTGTGTTGTGTGTGTTACCTCTCCTTGTGTCCCTCTCCTCCAGGCATCAGAGAAGATGGAGCTGACGACGCTCTGAGAACGGGCGTGGCTTGAAGAGGTCATCTCTGAGACACCGCTGTCTGAGTGGTTTGACTGAGACTCTGCAGAGGAACAGGAAGTGACACGTGTGAGTGTGAGGCTGTGCTGGGTGTGTGCTGATCTCAGAGTGAGGCTAACTGGGGGTTTCCACTGGATACGTCTCCGCTGCGCCATGGCACCAATCCGGTTTTTCCCCGCTGTCCGCTAATCCCCACCGGTTGCGTTTTGAGTGCGCCACGGTGCACTCCGGTTGGACGACTGTGATGTCACGAGACAGAGGAGTTCTCACGATATTTATATAATCACATAAGAACACAGTGAAATGTATGTGTTCTAAACACAACAATAAACAGATAAACAGGTCAGTGTTCCTAACGAAGGAGAACAAGAAGGTTGGACTCTCTGGATTTGTCATAGACACATTTTTTATCAACAGTCAACAGAGAAGAGATAAAACTGCACCATTAAAACATGAACTAAATCAAAGTTGCTGCAGTTTACAGTGAGTTACAGTATGAGAGGAATCAATATAGTAAATATGATTTTGTTGTTATACATTATGATGTTTTGGTGATGTAGTTACTTAAAATATAATCTGAAGTGTTTTACTTTGAAAAGTAACCCAATATTTTATTGCAGAGTACGTGCTTAATTTCCTGTTTAGCTTCATTTGCTCTGTGCTGATTGATGTGTCGTGCTCCGGTGTCTGTCAGAAATAGAAGCCCTGCGTATATCTGGTGGAGGGCACCGGACTGTCGGAGCTGGGAAAGAGCAGACACGCACCGCAGCAGACACGCACCGCAGCAGACACGCACTGCAGCGGACCCGGTGGAAACGAACACATAGACTTAAGTGGAAACCTATCAGCTCCGGTGATGCGGCAGTGACGTAACGCAGCGGAGCCGCATCCAGTGGAAATTGGGGGTAAGACCTGGGAGGCTGGACGAGCTGGATCCAGACTTAATGGATGAAGAAGAGAGAGAGGACCAGTCGTACGCCGCCTCAGATCTCCTCGTGGCTTCCTGGAAGTTGATGTAGAGCTGCTTCCCATACTGACACACACACACACACACACACACACACACACTGTTACATATCATCACAGACGGCGTCTGTCCTCTAGAAACACTTTCTTTCTGAAAGCATGTTGATGAGTCAATGCATGTTGTGTGAGGTGTCTAGAGACGGCTCGTCAAGACCCGCCTTACGGTGCTTCTGATTGGTTTATTATTATGTGATGCCTGCTGTGGTTGGTTAGATTTAGGCACAAGGAGACATGGATTGGTCTGGGATTGGTTATCTCTGTCAGTCAATCAGAGTTACTCAAGCTACGGCAAGTCATGAGGACCAAAGTTCACATTGAATGGGCAAATATAAGCGTGAGAAATGTCAAGTGTGGTGTGTGGTGTGAGAATTGTGTGACTGTCACACAACGCGTGAGGCTTGGCAGCTCTGCCACTACACATGTTTGGTTAGCTTAGCAGATAGCAACCAAAACCATGTGTTTGTATAGCTTAGCACGTAGCCACCCATCCCACATGTTTTTTATAGCTTAGCCAGTCGCTAACCAATATTTATCATTCATCCCCATTTTCAAACCAACATGTCATATATGAATAATAAAATATACATAAAGATAAGCTCCTCCCTTTTTACATACATGTATAGATAAAGAAGCCGTTACCTTGGCGATGCGGATGCTGTTGATCCACTGCTGCAGAGATCTAACATCATCACAGCAGAGATACTTTATGTACTGAGACTTCTTCTGGATCTGAGGGTGCTACACACACACACACATTGAATGGATAAACATTGTGCGTGCGTGTGTGTGCGTGCGTGAGTGTGTGTGTTCGTACCTTCAGCACCATGCAGTAGTCAGTGGGAGCTTTGTATTTGTTCTTGTAATCCTGGCCCAGATAAACATTCACATGATCCAACTGTAGGAAACACACCAGGTCCCTGGAAGCCTACACACACACACACACACACACACACACACACACACACACACACACACACACACACACACACACACACACACACACACACACACACACACACACACACACACACACACACACACACACACACACACACACACACACACACACACAGTGTACTGTATTACAGATGTTAGAGGTAAATAGCAGATATGTAACAATATGAAGCTAATTTGTTTCACTTCTAGAAGAAAGCATGAACATGTGTCCATGGGGGGATTTAGAGAAGCTGAATCTATTTTTAATGGGATCCACGCTCCATTAGCTTGCTTGGTTGCATTAGGCTAATCTAAACTTAATTAGGCTCTTTGACACACTATCGAGAGAACCAAATAAATTCAACATTTGTTACATTCATTTAAATATTAATCATATATCTACATCAAAAGTTTGAGTTTAATCATTGTACATGTTGGTAAGTGCCACAAAATATACACAATCAGATTCATGCTGACGCATGCACCAGGATCACAATGGATATAATCTTCCTGAGAAATAAATTAAAACAAATATATTAATTCATGGTGACTGACTATTAACTGTGTGAGGAACAATTGATGCTAGAACTTCTACCATTTGACACTTTTGCAAAAAACATGACAGTTTTTTTAGGGTAGTAAAATACGTTATAAATACCGCTAACAGCAGCCGTCAACACACACGGAAGTTGATCATAAAAAACGAGGAGCACCAGTAGATTCATTACACCACCTCTAGTTCCACACATGTGCATGTTTTAAAGGGGACATATCATGGTTTTAAATCCTTCCTTTTTACATATAAATCATACAGTTGTGTCTATATAAAGCAGAACTGCAATGCTTGGGTCTGAATTCCTCATTATTATAGCTCCACCCCTTTTCTACCCTTTTCTGATGTGCTTCTGAGAGCAACTCGTTTTGGTGCTGTCTCTTTAAATGCAAATGAGACACTCCATACCCCGCCCCCTCTTCAGGTGACACTCGGTTCAACTCCACCCTGCTCGGCCATTTTTGTAGTTTGATAGAAGAGATACGGCTATGTAGCGGAGCATAAACTTTTTATTCAGAGGTTATTTACAAAATGTCAACAACGTTAGACTTGTCCATCCAGCCTTACATGTTCCAGCCAGAGTCTGACCCAGTGGAGCGAGATGAAAATGAAGATGATGAACCTGCAGAACCCTAACAAGTGAGCTAACACAAGCACCGAGCTAACGCTAGCGCCAAGCTAACGTCACAAAATGCATTTTAATACAGTCTTTTCAAAGACAAAAACGTCAAAATGAAATGACTAATGAAAACTTTAGACTTAAATTAAATCACGTAGGCCATATCATCAAGGATCTAAAACGAGCACACAGCGCTAACATATGAAGACGGTGCAACTGCTAATGCTAACAAAACAATGACAGGGACGTCTTATCACACTTTTTAGCGTTATTTACAGCTTACCGAAGTGCTCTGTTCATCGTCTCCAAAGATAGAAGGAATTGAACCCTCAACCAGACAAAGTCTTTCTGTAAATCCTTCTTTATACTGGTGGAGGTTGATGAAGCAGTCATCATTGAAGTGCTTCACACACACAAAAATGACCTTACCCACAGATGTGGTACATTTCTATAAAAAATAAAACTCAACCAGACACTTTGAAAAGGTTCTGATGCTGGGAGACGGTGTAATGAAGCGTGTGGGTTACTACATCCAACAACCCAACATTTTGACTTATCCTCTCGTAACTTCTGCATCCTGGAGCTTGGACTACAAAATAAAAGCCAGAAATAAAAATGGCGGATTGCTCGAAGTGTTGGACCTGGAGTTGATGAACTAATTTAGCAGTTCTGCTGACGTTATTGTTCAAAAAACGTAATAGAGAATAGAAAAATCAAAACAGATTGAAAAATATGAGCAAAACAGAATATAAAGATATCTACGGAGCATCTGAAGAGACTAATTAGATTTTTTCTGTACTTCTAAACACTGTAAATATACAACAAAATGCATTTAAGGGCTAAAAAAGTGGATTTAGCATCATATGTCCCCTTTAAGTAACATCCATTTTTTGATTTAGATTTATTTATGTATTAATAACATTTCAATTCACCAGTAATGTGACTTATGCGTTGCTTCTTTTATGTCCGAACTGGGAGCAAAACTCCACCCAGTCACCAGTTTATCTGGATACTGTTTGGACCATAACACTGATCAGTAAAGTTCGCAGATATTCACAGATTCAGACTTCCAGCATCAATAACTCTTTAACAAAACATCATCCACACATAAATTACACCTCTGCCATCAGTGTGAGGTGGACAACATGATACAAGATCATTTTATTAAACGTAGCAGAATAAAAGTCCGTCTGTGGGTCCTCTCTGTGTGGTGAGATGAAAACATGAAGCTCTCATCCTAGTTTCCCTTAAAAAACGCTGCTTGTTTGATTTTTGGTTTTTCCGTTTTTCTGTTTCTAAAACCAAAAAACCAACAAATTTATAAAATTTTTCAATTTGGTTTTGAAACGAAAACAACCAAAGAATGAAAGATACATGGATTCATTAGGTTGTCGTTAATAATTTACTATTGTTTACCTTCTTTCTTTCACCCCTGCTGCACACTGTGCACATAAAGCTAAACACCCTAATGCTATTTCACTACATGTCATAAAGTACTATTCAGTAGCATATATGTATAAATATGTCAAACAAACCAGTTGTATCCTTGACTGTCAGTCTTCAACATGTTTAGCATGTTTGTTTACATTATAGCCGTTACTGCTGTGGAGGTTGTGGACCCACCCACTCACAAAAAAGTGATATGCCTCCATATTTATATACGCTTTGATACGCTGTTTGGTGCAGTAGTGTCATGTTTAATGTTGAATACTCTTTATTTATTTATTTTAGCTGTTGGGACGCTAAAGTGTGCAGACTTTGGTGTGCGGCGGAGGCGAGGGGACTGGGTAGATGTTACTCGGAACAGAGTGTTTTTGTGCCCCCCGCAGTTTTCTTCAATACTGCCTCGCGCCGACTCTGCTCCTACCTTAGCCTTGCCCTTAGGTACGTAGTAAATCCCAGACGCTCTCAACAGGAAGTAGCGTTTCTTCCATGACTTCTTTCCATCCTCCTTCAGCCACAGCAGCCCCTCCATCTCAGGGACGGACACAGAGCCGCCCCCAAAACACTCCTACACACACACACACACATTATAATACGCACACACACACACACTATACACAATATAATACGCACACACACACATACACACACACACGCACACACACACACACACTATACACAATATAATGTGTACACACGCACACACACACACACACACAATATAATACGCACACATACGCACACACACGCACACACTATACACAATATAAAATGCACACACACACTATACACAATATAATATGCACACATGCGCACACACACACACTATACACAATATAATATGCACACATGCGCACACACACACTCTATACACAGTATAATATGTACACACGCACACACACACTATACACAACATAATAAGCACACACGCACACACACACTATAGACAATATAATAAGCGCACACACACACACACACACACACGCACACACACACTATAGACAATATAATACGCACACACACACACTGACCTCCAGCAGAGCCTCCTTGTTCCTCTCAGCCATCTCACATGTCTCCTTCCGCCCCAGTAAATAGTTCTGTAGGTCACACAGTACTTTAGTGACCAACAGACGCAGAGCCCCGCCCCCTTTCTCCGCTATTGCTCCGCCCACCACTCACCTGAGGGTTTTTGAACACAGCGTACTTCTCCACACGCTCAGTGAACATCAGCCGGTTCTGACTGTCTCTGGTCCAGTTCAGGAGGTTCTCCACAAGGTTCTCATGATCCTCGAAGATCCGCTCTGCACTCATTATTAATTATTGTTAGCGTAATTATTACTATACTGGTTTATACTGGTTTATACTGGTTTATATTGGTTTATATTGGTTTATATTGGTTTATACTGGTTTGTATTGGTTTATACTGGTTTATACTGGTTTATATTGGTTTATACTGGTTTATACTGGTTTATACTGGTTTATATTGGTTTATATTGGTTTGTACTGGTTTATATTGGTTTATACTGGTTTATACTGGTTTTATATATGGTTTATATTGGTTTATACTGGTTTTATATTGGTTTATACTGGTTTATACTGGTTTATACTGGTTTATACTGTTTTATACTGGTTATACTGGTTTATATTGTTTATTACTGGTTTATATTGGTTTATACTGGTTTATATTGGTTTATACTGGTTTATACTGGTTTATACTGGTTTATATTGGTTTATACTGGTTTATATTGGTTTATACTGGTTTATACTGGTTTATATTGGTTTATACTGGTTTATACTGGTTTATATTGGTTTATACTGGTTTATATTGGTTTATATTGGTTTATACTGGTTTATACTGGTTTATATTGGTTTATACTGGTTTATACTGGTTTATACTGGTTTATACTGGTTTATACTGGTTTATACTGGTTTATACTGGTTTATACTGGTTTACATTGGTTTACATTTGTTTACATTTGTTTACATTTGTTTATACTGGTTTATACTGGTTTACATTGGTTTACATTGGTTTATACTGGTTTATACTGGTTTATACTGGTTTATACTGGTTTATACTGGTTTATATTGGTTTATATTGGTTTATACTGGTTTATACTGGTTTATATTGGTTTATATTGGTTTATATTGGTTTATACTGGTTTATACTGGTTTATACTGGTTTATACTGGTTTATACTGGTTTATATTGGTTTATATTGGTTTATACTGGTTTATACTGGTTTATACTGGTTTATACTGGTTTATATTGGTTTATACTGGTTTATATTGGTTTATACTGGTTTATACTGGTTTATACTGGTTTATACTGGTTTATACTGGTTTATATTGGTTTATACTGGTTTATATTGGTTTATACTGGTTTATACTGGTTTATACTGGTTTATACTGGTTTATACTGGTTTACATTGGTTTACATTTGTTTATATTTGTTTATATTTGTTTATATTGGTTTATATTGGTTTATATTGGTTAATACTGGTTAATACTGGTTAATATTGGTTTATATTGGTTTATACTGGTTTATATTGGTTTATACTGGTTTATACTGGTTTATACTGGTTTATATTGGTTTATACTGATTTATATTGGTTTATACTGGTTTATACTGGTTTATATTTGTTTATATTGGTTTATATTGGTTTATACTGGTTTATATTGGTTTATATTGGTTTATACTGGTTTATACTGGTTTATATTGGTTTATATTGGTTTATATTGGTTTATATTTGTTTATATTGGTTTATATTGGTTTATACTGGTTTGTACTGGTTTGTACTGGTTTATGCTGGTTTATACTGGTTTATATTGGTTTGTACTGGTTTGTACTGGTTTATACTGGTTTATACTGGTTTATACTGATTTATATTGGTTTATACTGGTTTATACTGGTTTATATTTGTTTATATTGGTTTATATTGGTTTATACTGGTTTATATTGGTTTATATTGGTTTATACTGGTTTATACTGGTTTATATTGGTTTATATTGGTTTATACTGGTTTATACTGGTTTATATTGGTTTATACTGGTTTATACTGGTTTATACTGGTTTACATTGGTTTACATTGGTTTACATTGGTTTATATTGGTTTATATTGGTTTACATTGGTTTATATTTGTTTATATTTGTTTATATTTGTTTATATTGGTTTATATTGGTTTATATTGGTTAATACTGGTTAATACTGGTTAATACTGGTTTGTACTGGTTTGTACTGGTTTATACTAGTTTATACTGGTTTATACTGGTTTATATTGGTTGATACTGGTTTAAACTAGTTTATACTGGTTTATACTGGTTTATACTGGTTTGTACTGGTTTGTACTGGTTTATACTGGTTTATATTGGTTAATACTGGTTAATACTGGTTAATACTGGTTAATACTGGTTTATATTGGTTTATATTGGTTTGTACTGGTTTGTACTGGTTTATACTGGTTTATATTGGTTTATACTGGTTTATACTGGTTTATATTGGTTTATACTGGTTTATATTGGTTTATATTGATTTATATTGATTTATACTGGTTTATATTGGTTTATATTGGTTTATATTGGTTTATACTGGTTTATACTGGTTTATATTGGTTTATACTGGTTTATACTGGTTTATATTGGTTTATACTGGTTTATACTGGTTTATACTGGTTTATACTGGTTTATATTGGTTTATATTGGTTTGTACTGGTTTGTACTGGTTTGTACTGGTTTGTACTGGTTTATGCTGGTTTATACTGGTTTATATTGGTTTGTACTGGTTTGTACTGGTTTATACTGGTTTATATTGGTTTATACTGGTTTATACTGGTTTATACTGGTTTATACTGGTTTATACTGGTTTATACTTGTTTATACTTGTTTATACTTGTTTATATTTGTTTATATTGGTTTATACTGGTTTATACTGGTTTATACTGGTTTACACTGGTTTACACTGATTTCCTGGTTAATATTGGTTTATACTGGTTTATATTGGTTTATACTGGTTTATATCGGTTTATACTGGTTAATATTGGTTTATATTGGTTCATACTGGTTTATATTAGTTCATAGTTATAAAGGGTTCTACTGTTTATAATGGTTTTATTCTGGTTTCTACTGGTAGTTCTAGTCAAAGGAAAATGTGTGAATGAAAGCTTCTCCTGCGTCACTTTTCGCTTTGTGTCTCCTTTTGAACACAGAGGTCAGACTTCCTGAAGAAGTGGGTTAGATCACATGCTCCACTGGATGTGTGTGCGTGTGTGTGTAACAGAGGGTTACATCAGGCTCACACACATGCTGAGCACTCTCAGAGGCTGATGCTAAAGGCTAACATGGTTAGCACAGTTAACTGACACTGAGCAGGTCATGGGGATTACGTCACCATGTGTGCATCCCATCAGAAACTGTGTGTGTGTGTGTGTGTGTGTACGCTGAGTTAACAGTGTGATCAGACGCATACGCTCCTAAAACCTCAGAAAGACCACCTCCTATTGATGACCAGCTGGTGTTAAGGTTCATCTGGTCATCAGGTTATCCTGCGACTCATTTTAAGGACATATGATGAGTAACAGCATTACAGCCTCACCAACTATAATGATGACCAGCTGGAGTGATGCACCTGTGTGTGTGTGTGTGTGTGTGTGTGTGTGTGTGTGTGTGTGTGTGTGTGTTACTCACCCATCTGCAGCTCATTAATAGTTTCCACCAAGGACCAGTCTGAACTGAACCCACAGTGAGATTTATCCAACAAACTGTCCAGAACCTGGAGATAAGAATGAGGTTAAAGTAGACATAATCACTGATGCTGCCGACATCCATCCGTATGTCTGTCCATCCAGCATCCATCTATATTACCTGTCTGACCGTCTGTCTCTCGTCCACCATCATGGTCTTGGAGCTCTCATCAGACAGATGTACACGGATCACCAGCTGTTACACGAGCACGCACGCACGCGCCCGCACACACACACACACACACAGACACACACAGGTATGTGTAGTGTGTAGTAAATCCAGGTTGTTAATCCCTCTCATTCTCTGGGATTGGGATTTAACTGTGTGGTCATTACGCTGAGTGCTGTGTGTGTGTGTGTGTGTGTGTGTGTGTGTGTGTGCAACAGCTGTGATTGACCACTGTTTTCATTGTGTCACTGACCTGACCTACAAAACTACGTCAGCTGGACACGTGCCAGACACACACACAAACAGATTGTGTCTGTGTGTTTCTGCATGTGTGTGAAGGTATGCCTGTTGGTGTGTTTTTGTGTGTATCTATGTGTGAGACACACTCACCTTCTTCACCTGAGCCTCTTTGATCTTCTCCAGAGCTACTCTGATGTTGTCGGCCTTCAGTTTGGCGGCCTGCTCCTCCTACACACACACACACGCACACGCACACACACACACACACACACACACACACACACACACACACACACACACACACACACTCGGTCAGTGCAGCTCACACTGGTGTGTGTGTGTGTGTCGTGCACACACACACACACACACACCTGTTTCCTCCAGCAGGAGTTCATCCTACAGGATGGTTTCAGACTCCCAGAATTGGAAGATCTTCCTCCTGCTGCTCCTCATCCTCACGCTCCACAGGAGGAAGAGCAGTTGTGATGATGATGCTGAGTGAAGAGCTCAGCGAAGTAATGAGAGCACGCTCAGAGTGGGGAAGGGGGATGGGCCATTCTTAAGCCCCTCCCCCTGTGCTCCCTCTCACTTTCTCCTGCTCTCTCTCTACAGCGTCTCATATAGGTCTATGTTTTTAATATAGATCAGTCCTTCATCACCGCACCGTACTCACCACAAATGAATGTAGATAACATGGACTGAATGAGAAACACACAGATAGATCTGTTCCTGTCCTCTGTCACAGATGTATATGGAATAGATCTGTTCTAGAACTTAGTCACAGACGTACAAAGAATAGATCTGTTCCTGTCCTTTGTCACAGACAAATAAAGAATACTGTAGATACATACACACACCTCTGCCTAAACTCTAATAATCTGCCTGGATTTAAAAGCCTTTCCTGTTTTAAAACATAAATATGTTTCATTCTTCACTCTCCAATCAGAGCTCTGATAATACATCACATGATGGAGTCCTGGAGCACTATTTGTCATTGAACTATTGCAACAACATTGTTAAAAACTTTCATCAGTTACAGTTAGTTTTTAATTAAATACTATTTCAGCTATTTACTTTCATTGTTACTTTGTTATTTAGTTACAAACTTGTTTATAATTTTACCTATTTATGTAATTACTAACTTGAATTCCAAGGTAATTGCATTGTCACTTTATTGCGCACATAAGTTACATCAGTTTTTTTAACTAAAATACAATGTAGTTTTATTTTAACTATTTCAGTTTTCGTCTCGTAAATGACATTAAAATTTTAGTCAAATAAAACTGTTACAATGTAGTCGACAAAAGTAAAAGTATAATAGTTTGTGTCTTTGAAAATATTTAATCAGTGTTGATCAGTAACCATCAGCAGCTCCACACGAACAAAAACAACAACAACAGGAACAACACAACAACTAAGCGAGTAACTAAGTAAGTCGCTAAATACTTAGGTAACAATATATGTAACTAAATACTTAACTAGGTAACCATGTAAAAAGTAATCTTGAATGATGAGGACGAAGTAAATGGGTCAGTAGTTAAGTAACTAACGAAGTAACTAAGTATCAGGTGATATAGGTACCTGAGTCAGCAGGTGTGGAGGTTTCCCTTCAATGTTCCTGAGGATCAGAGACGTGTGTGTGTCCAGGTAGGAGTGCTGCAACACACACACACACACACACACACACACACACACACACACACACACACACACACACACACACACACACACACACACACACACACACACACACACACACACACACACAGGTCAGCTGACCGTTCCCCGACATTGTCATTGGATCGTCAATCGCTTGATATTATCAAACCTGTCAAATAAATAAATAAAATAAACATTCAGTGTTTTCTTCTGTGATAAAGAATAATTTCTATTGGTCCAAATCTTAAAATTATTCTATCACAGATCAGATCTGATCTCTAATCTGATTGATTTCTATTCACGTGTTTTAAAGCTGATCTCTGGCGTGTGTTTATCCTCAGAGAGAGAGTTTCACCACATGTTAAAGATTAAAAATAAAATCTGGGTCACGCTAACATGAATATATTCATATGATCCACCAATCAGAGCCCTGAGCTCATCCTCTGTGTGTGTGTTTATTCTTCAGTATGAATATGGATGTTGCTTTGATGTTTCCTTTGATGTTTCCTGGTGTTTCCTGGTACCTCTGAGATTTGGGGAGCCCCTCCCTCTGAGTGGAGGACGCTGTCCAACGAGTCCATGGAGGACGCTGAGTTCACTGACACTCCAGACGCAGAGGAGATGGAAGAACGAGAGGAGTGGACAATGGAGCGCATCTACGGACACAGGAAGAGAAAACTCATTAAAATAAGAGCCTGCTCTGAAGCAGGGGAGTTCTTTCATAATATTTTCATGAGATGTCTCACTATTGGATGCACACTCCATCTGCAATTTCTCAATCTGCCAATTCTGATTGGCTGGTGAAACATGTCCGTCCACCTCCTCTAAAAAGAGGAGGTGGACAGACACTCTCCATTCAAACACCTCTCCTCTCTCTCAACAAATCTCAAGTTTTTGCTTTGGGTTCTATCAGCTCAACTGTCCAGCGACGGATCCTTTTAGCTTCCAGTCGACGAACGCTAGTAAGACTGACACATTTTTTGCTTTTGGACCACACCAGGTCGAGAAGAAGCCAGCACTTACCTTGCCTCCGCTTAGTCAAGTGCTGTCCTCTGTTCATCACCGCTCCAAGGTATTGAACTGCCGAGCCTCAGCTCCGGCTGACGGCTCTATTCTGCTCTCACTCTGGTGACTGCCACGCTCCGCACCGCGCCAAGGTCCGAGGCTTTCCGGACGCCAGCACACCAGCTGTCATCTCAGGCCCAGCCTGCCCTCGATGCCTCGGCACTCCTGTGCACATTGGTGCTCCTTGCGGGCGCTCACGCTCCAGTGAACAGCCCAGCTTCAAGCTCCATTCCACCAGTATCCGAGCATCCAGGCGCCAGCATGCCAGCTGTTGTCTCAAACCAATACGCTGTGTTCGACGTCCTTTGATGCTCCGGTACGCGTCCCGCATCCCTGCTAGCACCTGCTAGCCGCCACGTGGTAGCTTCAGGCTAATCCAACTCCAAAGATTTTCTATGGGGTTGAGATCTGGAGACTGGCTAAGCCACTCCAGGATCTTGAAATGCTTCTTACGAAGCCACTCCTTCGTTGCCAGGGCGATGTGTATGTGATCATTGCCGTGCTGAAAGACCCAGCCACGTTTCATCTTCAATGCACATGCTGATGGAAGGAAATTTTCACTCTAAATTTCACGATACATGTCCCCATTCATTCTTTCCTTCTTGTGATCATTTTGACCCCACAGGGTGAGATCTTGCCTGAACCCTCCATTTTCTAATAATTGCTCCCACAGTTGATTTCTTCACACCAAGCTGCTTACCTATTGCAGATCTTCCCAGCCTGGTGCAGGTCTACTATTTAGTTTCTGGTGTCCTTTGACAGCTCTTTGGTCTTGGCCATAGTGGAGTTTGGAGTGTGACTGTTTGAGGTTGTGGACAGGTGTGTTTTATACTGATAACTACGGTGGCTGGGAAGTGTCAGGTGAATGCATTTACAGAAACAAACACAAATGAAAAAAGGTCACAACACGAATGCAAAATGGCCACAACGGAAGAACTGAACCAGAGCGAAAGTGTGAAAAGGCTTATTCTGTTGCTTCTCCCGCACAGGTTCAGGGCAAGTTCTAATTCCTAATATGTGTGAGAATCTCATTCATGTTACTCATAGAAACTGGGTTATGTGAATAACCTCAAGTTTTACTCCGGGTGATTCCTCCCCGCAGAAAGTATGTGCTTTCCGGGGGATACACTAAGGCTACGCAGGCTCCTCTTTCGCTTTGTCTTAAGCCCAAGGGTGTCTGTGCGGTGCAAGTAGGCGGTGACTTCCTCGCTGGGTCAGTGGGGTATCCCCTTGGCTGTATGCCCTAATGGCTGGCTGCTTAGCACCGTTGGAGGTGGTGGCAGGAGCGCACACGCGTAAGTTATTACGTCACCTGTCTGAAAGCAGGTTTCGTGATAAACACGCGATGGAGCATGTCGACCCCAGCATAGGTTTTTATCCTCCTGGGGCTATCCCTACACTCGGTGTCTTTCACAATGCGCCTCTTGGTGGGCCGGGTGAAAGCTTTCAGGGCATGCCTTGTGTTTTTGCATCTGGAAAAATCTGTTCAATTCAGATTATGTCCTCGGTTACCCAGGTTGATGGCATCTGCCATCCCCGTAACCTGCCTTGGTCACCTCCACAGGGAAATATTCCAGCTGTGGAAGACTTTATCTACATGCACGGGGTGATGGTGCCGACACATGGTCCCTGCGGTGTGACCATAACTGTCTGGTGTTCGTCACGCCGGGGTGCGCCAGGGTCACCACGAACTCCTAAACGTGAGGGAATTCCAGCTATGGGTGACCTCACATGGGCTGAGTCCTGTGCGTCATAGTGTACGGAGAGTGTTGATTATGCCAGACTGTGGCGCGGCTCTGCGCCACTGGTGGGCCTCGGGTTTCCTGATGCACAGTGTATCTATGGCACCATTACGTCTCCACAGACAGCGAGGGGCTGTTGGGATGCGGACCTCCTGTGCTCTCACATAAATTATTTGCAGCTCTCAGCAGTGTTACTTTCGCTGATTCACTTCCTTCCATCTCTCGTGGGACATCATCTCCTGGTTAGGACAGACAATACCACGATGTGGCGGGTTGCATCCCATCAGTTGCAGTTGCTGGCATGCAAACTGATCCTGTGGAGTTGTGGTCATCTCCTCTCATTGAGGGCGATGCACGTCCCGGGGATCCTGAACATGGGCGCAGACCAGGGGCGCGCCAATATACAGGGAATGGAGGTTACACCCGCAGGTGGTGAACAGTTATGGGCCCATTACGAACTAGCCAAGGTGGACCTGTTTGCTGTGGGGGAAAACGAGCAGTGAGCGATGTTCTTCTCCCTGCGCAGCACGGATGCTCCCCTCGGCGTAGACGCACTAGTGCACAATTGGCCGCGTGTGCTTCTTTACGCATCCCCCCCATTGGCCCTGATACTTCCCACTCTGTTCAGGATGAGAGAGCACAGCCATGTACTGATCCTGGTGGCTCCACTTTGGCCTTCTATGCACTGGCTGGCGGAGATTTAACAGTTACTGTGTGCTTGTCCCTGACAGCTCCCGCTCCACAGGGACCTGCTGTCGCAGGCAGGGGGCTTGATTTTCCACCTGCACCCAGAGCGACTGGTGCTGTGGGCCTAGCCCCTGAGTGGCTCAATCTGTCAGCTGTGGAACTCTCACAGGATGAGATTTCCACTATACAGAGTGGTCAAGCCTCCTCCACTAGATCTCTTTATGATTGCAAGTGGATGATATTTCAGGGATGGTGTCTCCAGAAGAGCCACACCCTCTTTCAGTGCCCAGTGGGAGTGATTTTGTCATTCCTGCAGGACCTGATTGGCAAGCGCAAAGCCTTTTCCATTGTGAAAAGTGTCTTTGGTGGCGATTGCCTGTGATGTAGACTTTGGGGAAAAACCGGCGAGTCAGCACCCACTGATCTGCCGGTTTATGGAGGGAGAACACAGGCTCCTTCCCATGTCCAGACCACTGGTACCACTGTGGGATCTGGCGGTAGTTCTGGAGTGACTTAAACGTCCCTGGAGGACGGACAGGTTTCACTAGCCGATCAAGTTTGGCAGATTGAGAAAAATGCTTCTGAGAGGCTACAGATGGAGGGTACATCCCATAGTGAGACATCTCACTCATATTACTCATAGACCCGGGGTTATATAAATAACCTAAAGTTTAAGTCCACAGAGTGACGATAATAAAGTAGATTCTGCTGCCCCCCAGTGGACACATGAGGAGCAACAGTGGTTGAATGCTCAAAGGAAGTGGGCGGGGCTTACCTCGTGCTCGCTCACCGTGCCCACTGAGCCCGTGCGCCGGTGTTGGCGCTGAGACGACGCAGGACGTCGCATGGAGGCGGAGCTTAACGAGTGGGAGGAGCTTTGTCTAGCGGCTTCGTCCATACTGAGGGATGCCTGCACCACAGAAGAAGAAACACCACAGGGTTAGAGTTCAGTTTGGGAGCAAAACAAACACACACAGACACAGACAGACACAAACACACACACACACACACCTTTTCTAGCTGAGCTGTGATGTCATCCAGGCTGTAGTTTGAATTCAGGGCTGCTTTACCGTGGTGTCCACTGGGGGCCCTCACACTGTTACCACCTGCAGCACCAGTAGCTGTAGCATTAGCTGTATTAGCTGTAGCATTAGCTGTAGCATTAGCATTAGCAGTAGTATTAGCTGCATTAGCTGCTGCGCCCCCCCCCACAGGCTGATGTCTGCTACTACGTCCTGCAGGAGGTTTCTGACGTACCTGAACACAGAGAGGAGGTTTACTAGGCTGTGTTAAACACATACACATACACACACAGCGTGTGTCAGAGGAGGAGTAAAGTCATACTTTGGCATCGCTCTGACCCGAACGGGTTCCACCCCCTCCTCCTCCAGGTTTGGGGTCTGAACCCAGTTCCTGTTCAATGGAGCAAAGGTCGGCCATGAGAGCGTCCAGGTCCACGTTGTCCCCCTGGTTCAATGCCTCTGCGCACACACACACACACACACACATTAATGTGTAAATATACTGTGTACAGAGGTGAAAGTAATGGATTACAAGTACTTACGTTACTGTAATTTAGGTGCTTTTACAGGTACTTAAATCAGTAACTTTACTCGAACTTAAGTATGTTTTAAAATAAGTAAAGTAATTCATTACATTTCTACACCCAACCATTACGGAGTAAAATATTATTTTTTGTCATCATTTTTTTAACTTCTGTTACATGACACATTGAACATAATCCAAATGTTCTTCTATGGTTCAGGTTATGGTTTATACCGACTATGTTATTACATTACATTACATTACATTATATTATATTATATTATATTATATTATATTATATTATATTACATTATATTATATTATATTATATTACATTATATTATATTATATTGTTACCCACATGGCACATTTAGCATGTTAAAGAGTTCATAAATGTATCTATACTTAGAGCCTGAGAATTTTTTTTAAATTTTGAATCAAATTCATTTTATTTAAAAAATAATTGTACGTTACTTTATATTTGTACTTTCTACATCAGATGTTTACTGTATGTAAGGGAACCATACCAAGATTTATTACCAACAATAAACATGGGGGTGAAAGTAACTAATAACTTTTATGTATAACTTACAATTTCAATCAAGTAACAGTACTTCCACTTGAGTAGGGTATATCAGTACCCTGTGTGTGTGTGTGTGTGTTGTGTGTGTACGTGTGTTTAATGTGTTTAAGTGTGTGTGTTTGTGTAATGTGTGTGTTAAAGTGTGTGTTGTTCTGACCGTTAATGTTGTAGATGGAGAACCTGTAGGAGAAGTTGGCCATGTTGGTTTCCTGTCTGAGAGGAGCTTTCTGACGCATTGGACGCCCATCATCCAGACTCTACACACACACACACACACACACACTACCGTAAGCATCCTCAGCGTCACCACTAACGATGATGATGATGATGACCTGTGTGAGCTTGTCCAGTTCTCCTAACCAGGCTCCAAACATCTTGTCCAGGTCCTGATCATCTTTATCACTGTCCTCCTCTTCATCCTCCTCATCCTCCCTCAGCTCCACCTCCTCATCAGACTGCTGCTCCATCTACACAGTAAAAAAAAAAGAATAAACAAACTATAGATGAGTGTTATATAGTTAGAGATATGCAGTGACGTTCCGTGACCACTAGGGTTGGGTAGGCACGTTGCAAATGGAGACCACCAATGACAATTTCATATGTTTCTGCTGGCAAGTGTTAATTCAATTCAAATTAACTTTATTTGTATAAAGCAATTTCCAACAAAATCATCTCAATGAGCTTATCAAAATATAAAATTCATAATAAGAAAGAAAAAACCCAACAAGATCCACAAGTATTTATCATATAATAAAATCAACATCATAAATACTATTAAAGAAACATAAACATTATTTAATATAGCCTCCATACTCTCCAACAACATATATCTCATGACATGACAGCACATCTGTTGTTTGTGTTGGAAACACAGAAACATGGAGAAAATAACAACAACAACAACTCAGAACATCCTCAGTGAGGAGCATCCACAAAGTCAATCCTTCCTTTTGTTCCATTCACTGTAGAAAATACCAACAATGTTCTGACCTTATCTTTGCTGAAGGTCTGGTAGCTCAGGTGTTGGTCTCCATCTTTTAAAAACTGTCGTTTTTCCTCAAAACAAAGTTTCTTTATCATCTCTAGCGCTGTCATCATGACTGTAGTGTTATCCCGCCCACTAGCTAGAGAACGTAGCAGCAGCGGTCACATGGCATCTATTCACTAATGCACTGTGAACTTACGTATAGCATTTAGCATAGCACGGTTACGGCCAAAGACAGCTCTCTAAGCTGCCTTTGGACGTAAATGGTTTTCATCTTGGGGAACTGACTGAGCATGCACAAACACGTAAAAACACATAATGGGAACAGAGGCAGAGGAGCAACGTGACTTTGGGAGGGGGCGTGGCCTCCCTCTGCCTTACAGCGGAGTGAAAAAAAAAAAAAAAACTGTGCAGCTGTTCCAGGAAATAGCGCTGTTTAGTCATTTGGACTATGAAACGCACAAAATGCTGACACTTTCAAACTTATAGGTACTGTAGGAAAAATAACTAATTTCTAATTATATTATAATAAAAACAAATAATCAAAATATCAATTCACCCTTGGGTAGGCACTGCCTACCTTGCCTACCCTGACGGCACGTCACTGGATATATGTTATATATGTGTGCAAACCTAAGCTTATATATGTGTATGGCTGTGTATGTATATACTGTATGTATATATGCTGTATTTGGTTACATAATGCATGTATATCTATATACTGTACACACTAATGTGTAGATCTATGTGTGTATATTAACCCTGGGGAGTGGGAGATTGTGAGTTGTGATCAAAATTATCTTTTTGTCAATATTGGTTGTTTTGTGTTTTGTCGTCTGTGAAATGTTGCATCTGAAGAGCTTTCCACGAATACATTTAAAACAAGAAGACATAGTCATCAACATCATCGCTAGATTGGTTGTCATTAGAACTCACAACCTTTTCTTAAATGTTCTAAATCTAATAACTTAGAAGTATACATAATATTTGAAAATATCACATCAGAATATAAAATTACTAACTATCTTAAACAGTTTCTAAGAAAAGCTGTCCACCTTGAAGATACCTCAAACAGAGTAAAAAAAACAGAAAAAGGGAAATAACTCTGGAAAAAAACTTTGCTGCTTGTCATTTTCAAACTCATCACGGTATTGATAACCTGAAGCCACACACTTAATATGGTTATCATATCTTTAAATGTTTCTGAGAAAAGCTGTCCCCTTTAATTCAGATGAAGCTCAAACCTTCATCACCCTTCACACTTTGTGGCGGGGGAATAATTACACACACACACACACACACACACACACACACACACACACACACACACACACACACACCTCTTATTGAATGAGAACAGCGCTCCCTGGTGGCTGATAAACTAATCTACAGCACAGGGTCACCATCATACTGAGCAAAGAACAAACACATTAAACATGAATAAAGAGACAAATAAAAGAGTAGAGATAGTCAGAAATAAACGTAGAATTACCAGAAATGTGTGCTAGCTACACACACACACACACACACACACACACACACACACACACACACACACACACACACACACACATACTTTAATGAGAGACTTGGCTTGGATCTAACTGCGGAGCAGCCCCTGGTGTGTGTGACATGGTGCCCTTTAATCCGTGTGTGTGTGTGTGTGTGTGTGTGTGTGCGTGCGTTCACAGAAATGGACCACAGCTGATTACACACTGTCGGTAATTAGTGTTTACTGTGTGGACACCTATAGGGGTAGAACATGTGACCTCTGACACACACACACACACACACACAAAAAAGGTAATTTTTAGCTTCAAAGTGAATCTGCTTTGATGATAAACTAAAAGTGAGATGGTTTCCATGGATACGGGTTGATTTCTTGTTTCCTCCCTAACTGCTCTATGCCCCGCCCTCACTCACTCACAGCTGTGTGTGTGTGTGTGTGTGTCTAATCTCATTGAGCATCTCAACAGCAGTGATACAGTGATTTTAACCTGAAACCGTCAGTGAGAACATTTTCACATGAAGTAACATCAGTCCCATCTTGTTGGGAAACCATTGGGCTGTGCTATTTATGGGAACCGTTTAGATTAGAAAGCATCCTCTAAAGCAGGGCTTCTCAACCTTTGGGCCAGTACCCCATTTGGGGTCGCAAGACACTGGGAGGGGGTCCCCAGATGCCTTTAAGAAACTAAGAATATAATTCAGTTTTAACCTATATTCATCATTTCTCCATCACATTTCAATGGTTTTTCTGCACATTTTTTACTGTAATGTCTGACATGTTGATTATAAATATCAGTAAAACTTTAGTGAGAAACAATCACGTGTTGTGGACTATCATCACCCTGCAATGAGCATGTTCTATTTTCTAAAGATATCTATCTACTTTGTTGTTTTTATTCTTTTTGTTTTTACTATTTTAGTTCTTTTAATGTTTATGCTTTACACATTAATTGCAGATAAATTAAGCACTAAAAACAAATGATGCAGTTAATTGTTTTTTTTGCTCACTCTAAACTGTGTGGAACCTTTCTCATTTCACTAGTTCCTGGTCTACCCATAATACTGATGCACAGAGCACAACACCAGAAACAGGAGAACCAGAGCAATTATATTAATAATAGTTGTACTTTAAAGGAGGCGGTTCAGCAGAGGTTAATAGATTACACATATAATAGATCACACCAACATGTGATCATCTTCAGTCAGAAACTGATCAAAGTGATCAACGACAGAATCTGGATCACTGACTGATGATCATCACCTTCTGATTCTGCTCATGACAAACAATGGTTGTTAGCATTGGAAGCTAACAGGCTAATGGTGTCCTGTGGGGTTCCTCATGGCTTTGTTCTTGGACCCTGTGGTTTCAGACGAAAGGAACGGCTCTATGCGCACATGTCTATAGATGAGTGTGTGGTTAAAGTGTTTTTGTTCGTGTGACGTTATGAATCCCATCACTTTGTTTCCTGAACACAAACCAAACCTGAGGAGGAGCAAAGTGAAGGTGTCTTATCTTTGGTCACCTGAAGGTGGCACCCCAACACGGACACACAGGAAAGATCAGCCGCCCTGAACACACACACACACACCATCAGCTCCTTCTGCATGCTGACCTGGAACAGTACGACTTATACAAAGATGTGACTAAAACAGACCAAAGAAGAACCAAAGTCTGTAAAAACTACCAACTAAATCGGGGCTTTCGCCTTTAATTGACCATCTAATGTTGTTACATACATAGAATTTGTCCTCTACATTTAACCCATCCCTGAGGAGCAGTGGGCAGCCATTTTGGCGGCGCCTGGGGAGCAATTTGGGGTTAACATCCCACAGTGATGCCCCAGGTGAGGCTTGAACCGGCAACCCTCCGATTACAAGCCCAACGTCCTGAACCACTCCCACTCACTCCCATGGCTCTGTGACATCATCACCTCCTCACAACACACACCTCTACAATGCATGGACAGGTGACAGAACTATTTCACCATCATGATCTCTGCAGCTCTGAACTCTGCTGTGATTGGACGGCTGACGGACTGAACACACCTATGACACTTACAGGTTCTCCTTTAGAACAACTTTAACACTATATTTAATGAGATAATCAGAAAACGTTGGTTTAAAGTTGTGTTTGGTATGGAAAACAAGAGTCTCTGAGAGCTGAAAATGTCTCCACCCAACGCGGAAACACACACACACACACACACACACACACACAGAGGCTGTGCAGCTGCGTGTGTGTGACCTAAAAATAACAGAAGCCACAACATTAAAGGCTACACACACACACTGCTCTCATGTGCTGCTGAACTCAGAACCCAACATATTTATTTTAGTTTAAAGATTAAAAAAAACACACACATACACACACACACACACACACATATATACACAGAACAAATCCGTTAACTTGTGCATTGTGCCCGTGTAACCATTCTAAGTCTATGGGAAATGTAGATCAGACGTGCAGACGCAGGGAATGTGTTCGTATACGTGTTCAATAGACTGGTTCGCATGAATTTGAAAGCGATCCACCCCCCATACCCACACACGTACACACACACACACACACATATACACGCTATGGGGGTAGATCGCTTCTAAATTCATGTGTACCATGTTGTCTCTCATAGTTGAGGTTTACCTATGATTAAAATTACAGGCCTCTCATCTTTTTAAGTGGGAGAACTTGTACAACTGGTGGCTGAATAAATACTTCTTTGACCCACTGTACACACACGTATACACACCCACACGTACACACACACCCCCACGTACGTACACACACGTATACACACACACAAAAGCAGGCTAAGTGCTAAGCTAACAGCAGCGCTAACACAAATCACAGTTGATACTATGACTATTTTTATGAGAAAACAACAAGAATTGTGGGAAATGTAGGATTTCATGGAATAACTATAAAGTGCTTGACAATAGAAGCTGTGATGTCATCCCTCACACAGTTTACGCTCAAGTATGTTCACATCTTAAATCAGCTCTGATTCACACGAGGAGAAAGTTCATAGTTCAGATTGAGGATCTGTAACTGCCACAGCTTTACCCACAGATGGCTGCAGTTACTGTTGGAGGCTGAGGCTACAGCTTTTCTGCCGAGTCAGCATTGCTAGAACGAACCAATTACCTGTCCTGTTTACTTGGCTTCATCTGCTGATCTTTTTGTTTTTCCCAGAGAGCCATCCATACAGTGTTTTTCCTGCTTTTATTTGTCCATCTGTTACACTGAGAGTGTAACGTTTATGGCCTGAATGTGAAATGTGTGTATTAATACACAGATTCATGCCCGTTAGCGGCGCTTGTGACGCTGAGCTGATTATGAACAACAACGGGAGGCTGTTGGAGACACAGTGACTTGCTCGAGGGCTCGAGGCAGAGAAACCAACAAGTGTATGTTAAACCAAGCCTGAGTCGCACAAATATAGGGTCAGACTCAGTACAGACATATAGAGAATAGAGCTGTTCCTGTCTTGTAGGAATTGTTTTGTGTCTTCTTTGTATTCTTTGTGTGGGTTTATTGTCTTTGTGTTTAATAATTTAATAATTTTCATGTCGTTTTTGTGTCTTCACTGTTTGTGTTTAAATCTAATGTTGTTAGTATTCTTTAATATCATTTTATTGTAACTGTGTGTGCTCTTGTAGTCATTTTGTGTATTTTTTGTTGTTGTGCACAATGAAACTGCTGAGTCTCATATTTATCAGTGAAATAAACGCTGAGCCAGCGATTCTATCAGTGTTCTATGATTTAACAGGAAACGCAGAAGAAGAACAAGAAAAAGAAGATGTTACACAACAGATGCTGATCGACCGTGTGCATCCTGTTACTGTTCCCTCACGACACACACACACATACCATCACACACACACACACACTTAATGGGGGGGGTAGCTGTAGGGGGCGCAGTGGGGCTCCATCAGGTCAAACCTGAGAGGATGTGACAGACGTAGAAAAAGTAGATCAGCATCAGTGCTGGTGTGTGTGTGTATCTGTCAGGAAGAATCGTGCTCTCTGCAGAGCTGCTTTTTCCTACGCACAGCAAATACGTCAATGAGCTCCAGGGCTGAACGTCCACCAGGAGGAGCAGGACATAGAGCAGAAAGCTGAGCTCTGATTGGCTGCGTTCACAGAGCCATGGACCAGGTGAGGGTCAGGTCAGATCCACTACCCTCCAGTCCAGCAGGGGGCGGAGACTCACCTGTTCAATGTGAAAGCTACAGCTTACAGAGATGTTTTAGACGATGTGATGCTTCCAGCTTTGTGGGAACACTTTGACCATTAACCCCCCCACAGTAAACTCAGTCTCAGCAGCACACTCACTTCATTTAATCAAGTGTGGAACGTTAGATGTGGAAATGACTGTTTTTCAACAAAAACAGGAACATACATAAAAATAAAATAAAATAAATGATTATCAAACACACAACCTCATGTAAAGGTTTACAAATATTCACCAGTGGTGAAATAAACCAAAGTTTGAGTCCAAAATAAAAATGTAGAAGTTACAGAAAGAAAAATAGTTTCATATCCCAGTATAGAGCAATATTTATATTATAAATTAAAACATATTTATTCTTACATTCACACATGTAGTTATGGACCTAAAATAGTATTATATATATATGTTGATATATCCAGAGTGTGTGAGTCTAGAACCAATGTATATCTGACTAATCATTAGTGATGTGAACAGTCTATGTTCATAGCTCTAAGCTGATCACATTACAGGGAGCTGAGACATATGCTAAGTAGTTTACTGAACATGTTCCAGACCCAAACACACACTGACTTAGTGACTATTTAGAGGAGCTGACATGTCCACCAGACAGGATGTATAGCAGATCTATTTCTGTAGGTGGAGCTTATTACTATACCATATTTACCTTTCTATGTGATGGAGGACACATAACCCCCGCCCCACCACTACTTTATCCATATCTCAGTAAGTATTTAGCATGACCAAACTAAACATTTACAGTGTGAATATTAAATAATCGCAGAACAATTGGTAAAAATGCCAGAATTTTCTAGACTGAAGTGCGTGGGACATTTGTTGAAATGACATGGAGTGTTTAGATCTGCTGTTCTGACAGTAAGTGAAAGTGTGGCATTAACAGATCTCCATACACAGCCGGATCCTAAAGCAGCTCAGAGAACTTTCCAGTAGTTCTGATGCCAGGAACAACATCTCTGAACGCCTCCAGAACCACAGACACAGACACAGACACGGCGTCTGCTCGTCTCACACAAACACCTTCAGTTTCCACTGAGGGCTTCAAACCCAGCGTCCAATCAGATCAAAGGATACATCAGACTCTCTAACAAACATTCTTCAGAACATTCACGTGTCCTCACGTCTGCGTCACTACTCTGGCCCATCCTTCTGCCTCAGGCGACCTCCAGCAGCAGCGGTACCAGACATTTAGAATCAGCACACCCTGTAAACCAGAGACTGAGCTGGAACAGGCCGAGGAGAACGAGGCTCGAAAGGAGCATAAACACACCACGGGAAAATAAGGAAGAAATGAGACCAGAGTTTCCATGAAGCGTTGCCACATCTGTGTGAAATTACAGAGAGGAGAGGTTCTCCAAGTCAACATTCCCTCCTCACTGAGAGAGAAAACCTCAGCCTCTATACTTTCCCACGCTCACTGAGAACACTACACTGCTGTCACACACACACACACACACACACACACACACACACACACACACACACACACACACACACACACACACACACACACACACACACACACACACACACACACACACACACACACACACACACACACACACACACACACACACACACAGAGAGAGGAACCTCAGTCAGCATCAGCCACAAACATGTGGAATGGATGGTACATGCTAAGCTAACCAAACATGTGGCCTGGTCGCTACATGCTAAGCTAACCACACATGTGGACTGGTTGCTACATGCTAAGCTAACCAAACATGTGTAGTGTCTATGTATAGCGGTTCTTCCTCTCAGAAGAACATTTATTGTCTGTAATACATGGAACACAAAGATTCATCTTTAAGATTCTCCCTCACCTTAAAGATACAGCACGTTATTGTTTGGAATATGAAACAGACGCTGCACAGACTGTCAGAGGAAGTGTAGACTGTATGATGATAGATTAGAGCTTCTTTTATTAGTGGAGACAGAGATTATAGTAAACAATAGTTTATTTTATTGGAGGGCGACCAATAACATCACAGGCTGGACTGATTGTACAGATGATTGATGAGTCAGAGTATGAGTGCACACGTCTGTTTTCAGTGCACAAAGTTCTCCTCAAGTCTTTGAAGATTCTTCCTCTCCAAGTCTGTAGAAAAGTCCTCCTCCTCACTACGTTAGAGCGACGCACACACACCTCCATCTCAACAGGATGTTCATAGTACACGTTAGAGGTGGGAACCTCTGGGTACCTCACGATACGATACGCGATACACAGCTCACGATAACGATTGTTTCACGATATGACGATTATTGATATGTTGGTCAAAAATCAATCTACAATAATCTATGCCATAACAAGAAAAAAAAGATTAAGTGAAAAAATACAATATTTATTTTATATCTGAAAGACAATAAATATAAAAAGTGTCCCATGAACAGTGACACTATTTTAGTGTAAATAAGTGTCAACATACCAATGTAAACAAATAAGTGTCTCTAATAGTGCTTTATGTGAACAATAAAAAGGGTCTATCTCACCAGTGACATCATTATAGTGAAATATTACAGTAAACAATATATTGGTTCCTTCTACAAACAGTGACAATATTTATGTGACGACGTAGCTGCACATTTTAGTGAAAAAGTAGAAAAGGTTTTTGGAAAAAAAAAAAAATCGATACTTAACGCGAGCATATCAATAATCGATCGTGTGAAAAAATATCACAATAATCGTCGAATTGAGATATCGTCACACTCCTAGTACACGTGTTGGACATCCATCCTCATCCATCAGCTACTGCATCCATCCATCCCTGATATGACTGAACACACACACACACACACACACACACACACACACACACACACACACACACACACACACACACACACACACACACACACACACACACACACACACACACACACACACACACACACACACACACACACACACACACACACACACACTCTTAATGCAGTATCCAGATGGATGAGAGCAGACCATTTCCTTCTGCAGGACAAACAACATCCACCATAGTTTGATGTCCAGTGGATCAGAGCTGTAATAAAACCTGACATAGACATATAGAGAATAGATCTGTTCATATTAGTACAAACATGACAGTCTGTGCAGCGTCCGTTTCATATTCCAAACAAACATGTTGTGTATGTTTCAGCTGAGGGAGACGGAAACATAGATGAATCCTTGTATATTTCCAAGGGAGAATGTACAGCTAACATGCTAACATTAGAATTTACAGCTAATATTAACGTTTACAGCTAATATTAGCATTTATAGCTAGGTCAGTGTCAGACGTGGATGTGAGCTTCTGTTAGACGTTGTTGGAGCTCAGTAAGACAGTGTTACTGTATCTAACAGGAATGATCGTCCAATCATAACTGGACCCTTTGATGACCTCACCGTGTCTGGAGGAGCAGGGCTCGGTTCCAGAGTGCTGAACTTCCTGTTCTAATGAGGGACGTCAACATCTGCAGCATCTGCAGAGTCAACATGACATCAGACAAAAACTGGGATCCACCCAGTAGAGCCTTTAGACCAGTGGTTCTCAACCTTTTCAAAATAAAGGTCCCAGAGAGCGGGGACCCTCCAAAATAAAGCTCGCATAGAGCGGGGACCCCCACTGTAGCTGAAGGTGGTTGAACACAGACATGAACATTGAAGAACAGTCATGTGGAGACAGGACCATCTATAAGGGGGAATAAAGGAGAGATTTTTGGGGTCCATCCATAAAGTCAGTAAAATGATGGTCCATTGTTCTATGAATCTGTGATAACCACATTTATTTATTCATCTGAATAATATCCACTGTTATCCAGGAACATTTATTATTATTATTATAGTCATCTTAAAGATGGACATACTGGTTTTAATCACTAATTCAGTTAAAAACCTGCCTTTTCCCCCTCACCTCTCCTTAAGTTGTTCTCCCATTTCTCATCTAAATAAGGGGCGCCCCACTCTGTGCTCCCATGTTATAAATGTTATGTGTGATTGTCTTCATGATTTCTTGTGAGATGAAACTAAAATGAAATGTCGTTGCTCTGTAACATGTGTAGTCCACAGGAATTGGTTAAAAGTTATAAATTAGAGTGGACAAAAACAGGCAGAAACAGTGGTAAAAAGGGTTTAAAGTGTCAAAATTGGAACAATTAGTTTAAACTGGTAAAGAATAGACATGACAAATGGTGAATGTGGTTAAATTATCAAAAATAATCATGAAATCTGGTGAAAAGAGGTTAAAAGTGGCAATAATGGGTCAACATATGTGACATTAGGTGTAAAAGTGGTAGAAATGGTTTATTAATGCTGTTTGGAATTGATGTTTGGAAAGTGGAAAAATGTGCAGAAACGTCATTAAAATGTGATGTAGAAGTGTCAGAAATGGGAGAAATGTAGCAAAAATACATGAAAAGGAACAAAAATATGGCAAGAAAAAGTGATGAAAATAAGTTAAAATATGGTGAGTTTGGTGAAGTTGTAGAAAAACTTTAAAAATGAACAAAAATGAGCTCAAATTGTTCAGAAAATTATTCTTAGTGTCCAGAACATTAGACGCACTTTTACTGTCAGTCTGTGCAGTGGCCGTGTCGTGTTTACGTGACATTTTGTGTTTAAATTAAAATATTGTGAATCTTTTTTTTTTTTTTTTTTTAAATGTAGTGTTATTTTGTAGTTAATGTATTTTTAAAGATGAATTTTGTGTCTTTTTGGTGGTTTGGTGTAATGTTGTGTCTTAGTAGATGATGTCCTGGTCTTGCTGCAGTGGAATTAGGCCAGTGGAGGAGTTTCATACTCCAGTTCACCCACAGCTCAGTCAGGAGAGCGGGCAGATGGCCCAGTTAGCAGCACGCCTCTGTCTGAGCTGCTTTTTACCAGAAAACATGTTCAACAAACCACATTATTCATTTAAAATGCAATAGATTTAAAAACACAAAGAACTTTAGTTAAAACAATAGATTTCCTTTTATATTTTCTATGATAACTGCTTTTACATGTCCTGATAACACAGGTTAAACCTATAATAACATCATGTGACTTTCTACAACCGTATAAAACCGTATTAAAAATAATTGATATAATATTCTCTGCTGCAAAGCCTTGATTTATTTATTTATTTTTTTAAAAGAAGTAGAAGCTTTTTTCTGACAAATATATATACACACACACACACATATATATGTAAATTCATCAATGACGTTACTCTTAATTATTATTTCCAACTGCATTTCTTTTAGTTAAAAAGGTTTAAATGTATAAAAAGTTTCCAAATATGTAGTAAATGAGTATATATGCACTCGCATTAATTATAGTCCTGAATAAGATTTCAAAGTATTTCTATATTTATTTCCATCATAATATTCATGCAAACCTTGCCTGATGATGAACATTTTATGAAACATCACGCAGTGAAATCCTTACGTCATTGACCCAAATATATAAGTTTGTAATAAATAAAAGTACATTTTAAAAATGAAACAAATTGTTTGGTATTAAATGATGGATCTCGTTTGAACACTGTAGCTTTAATTTAACTAATGATTATTGAAATACTACACACACACACACACACACACACACACGATGCTCAGTGTGACCTTTAACGGGCCGCGGGCCTCCAGTAGAGAACCACAGCTGTCTCAGTGATGCGCAGCACTGGTTTCACTGGTGCAGCAGGGAACACGCCCGTGCGCGTGCGTGTGTGCGTGTGTGACGGACACGCCTCGCCCCGGTAAGCCGGGCCGCTGTCAGCCGGGCTGCGGAGCTCCGAGGCCGGCCTGAGAGTGGGGATGAGGAGCCTGTGATGGAGCTCCATCAGCTCCTCCAGGGCCTCCTCAGCGCACGGTTTGACTCATGCAGGAGAAGAAAGCAGACACCGTTTACCGTTCACTTACCGGGGGGAGGGGGAGGGGGACCCTGTGCGGGTCTCCCGGTACCGGCCGCGGGGCTCCTTCCGCCGCTAACAAGGCTGAGGCTGGGCCGGGTCTACCGGTTCTGGTCCGGGTCTGTGCTGCTGTCCTGGTAGTCCAGATCACTGCCACATTGGATCCGACGGCGCTGCGCTGCAGTCACACCACACGCACGTAGCACGGCCGGTTCCGGCCTGGGACTTTCACAATAAAAGCGTCAGTTTCATCTCTGCGAATTATTTCTGTTATTGTGTGTGTGTGTGTGTGTGTGTGTGTGTGTGTGTGTGTGTGTGTGTGTGTGTGTGTGTGTGTGTGTGTGTGTGTGTGTGTGTGTGCGTGCGTGCGTGCGTGCGTGCGTGCGTGTGTGTGTGTGTGCGCGTGCCCATATGGAAGTAGATTTATGTTTTTATTATTTAAACAAAATTATTATTATTATTATTCAATCTCAATTTTTCTTTTTCTTTTTTTTTTTTTTTTTTTTTTTGCATTTGGACACTTTTTTTCTTTGATTGAAATAATTTTTTTGATTGAAGTAAAAAAAAAATGTTTCTTTTTGTTTTTTATTATTGAATAATAAAGACACAAATCTACCTTCATACAGTCATGCTCATTATACCTTTGATGTCTTATGTTTGTTCTAGGAAAGGTACATTTATTTCTATAGATCATTTTATACACAAGGCAATTCAATATGCTTAGCATGATTAAAAAATGCAACAAAAACATTTAACAGTTTAAAAATCAATAAAACATTTAAAATGATTAAAAACCTCGCTCTGTCATACGCAGTAGACTATTCTACTATAAATACTTCTATTTGTGTCTCTTTTTTATGTCTCTGATGTCTCACCTTTTGTAAAGTGTCTTTGAGCTCCTGTGAAAGCCCTTTCTAAATAAAATGTATTATTATTATGTCCACCTCATTGTCCTCAAACAAAAAAACCAACCCAGCACTAACATGTTAGTATTACTAGTAGTTAACCTTTTTAAGGCTGGTTTTAAACAAACTGTCCACAGTTAAAACACTTTGCTCAAAATTACTGTCAAAAATATCTACAAATAAATAAATCAGTGATAATGAATGGCTGGAGGAGTTTACATGTTCTCCCTGGAAATGAGAACAAGTGTGTATAGAAGCAGGTAAAGTGTTATGATTGGTTAATATTATGCTGAGTCATGCTGGTGCTGTTTATTCCCACAGTCTCACTGTGTGCGTTTGTGATTAAACATGTTAGTCAGCGGTTTACTCTTATTGTGAAGGAGTGACTACTTCACATCCTGTGTGGCTCTTTGTAACCTGACACCTCTTCTGCTCCACACCGGATCCCAAAAAAACTCCGCGGGAGCGCGGATGCATGCCCTGCGCGCGCTCCCGACGCCTTGTTTCCTGCCCTGCCCAGCGTCAGCCAATCAGCATCCAGCTCTGATGAGCTCATTCTATTCTATTGTTTTTTATTTTATCTCTCTCTCTCACACACACACACACACACACACACACACACACACACACACACACACACACACACACACACACGCACACACACACACACACACACACACACACAGGTGTAGCTCCACCATCCAATACCAGGTCAGACTCCTCCCACTATGAGGAGGTCCCACTGGTTGGGGTCCTGGAGCCCCTCCTGGTCCTTCCATGGTAACGAGTCCAGATAAAGAACCATAAACCGGTGTCACAGTTTACCTCCATACTGACATTATAACGCTAAAATAATCCAATAAACAAATAAAACTCGTGTCCGTTCACTTTGAAAACAAAAATAAACACAAATTTTGGTAGTTGGTAGTGCGCATGTGCACGTATCTCAGTGCGATGTGAACGCAGACCATGACACGGTTCCACAGGTGAATCTGATCTAGATTCAGTCTCCCATGGTAGCCACATGCTAACATGCTAACATGCTATCGTTTTGTCTGAGGGACATTTAGCTCCAGTGTTGGTAAAGCTTCTGATGTGTCAGCGTAACAAAACATAAAGTGGTGTTTTTCAACCTTGGGGTCGTGACCCCATGTGGGGTTGTGTAATTAAAATGGGGTCTCCAGAAATGTCTCGCGATAAGACTTTTTACACTCTCAGAAATCTTGCTCTTGTTTAGTTCTTACATGAGGTCAAAGGTCAAGACGTATAAACTGGCCTTGGCTGACAGAGATTAGATCATTTTTCCCGTTACAGCGTTGATTCCTTCAAAGATTTTTTGTGGAAACATGGTATCGGTTTCTGACGACCATGTTAGCTGCTAAAGCTAATGCGGCTACATCGGCCTGTTTAGTGTTCATCTTGTGAACTTCCTGTGTGTAAATGTAATTAAAATAATAAGTGAAATAATCATGGACCTGGTCAGTGAATGGTAAACCTCGTAAATGTACCTTTTCACAGTGAGAACTCATACTGTCCTTTTCACACTCGTCTCATCAATAATAATAATAATAATAATACATTTTATTTATAAGCACTTTTCAAAAACTCTAAAACACTTTACAGTTGTTAAAACATTTACACAAATGAAAAGAGAAACTAAGAATAATACAGTAAATACATAACAATCATAAGTTAAAGGAGTGTAAACAGAGGAGGCGTGTCACTGATACTGGTTCTAACATCACTTTTACTAAAGTGCTCAGATATGAGCATCATTCCTGGGTACAGTCTGAATCCTCCCGCTGGAGACCCAGGTAGTCGGTGTTTTCATTCACCAGGGGTCACCTGTGTGGAAACAAGAGGACTGCCTTGTTTCCATACTGCTGCTGAGCTGCTCCATCAGTTTTTAAAAGTGCTGAGATCAGCTGAAAGTGACATCAGAGGAAAACCCTGGCCCCTCCTCCTGTCTGAATATGTGTAATATTAATAATATAAACACTAATTCAGGGTGGGGGGTGGGGGGGTCTGCAGTGCCTATCTCACACTGGGCGTTAGACAGGGGGTACACCCATTATTCATTCAAACACACACTCACATTCACTCCTACGACCAATCTAGAGACTTTATTCACCCTAACATCACGTTTTTAGATTGTGGGAGGAGCCTGAGTGCACAGAGGAAGAACATGCAAACTCTACACAGAAAGGACCCAAATGTCCACCCCAGGGCTAGGACGCAGAACCTTTTTGTTGTGAGGCGGACATGTTAACCACTAATCCACAGTGTGCCCTATTACCATTATTATTATTATTATTATTATTATTATTATTATTATTATTATTGCATTTATTTATTTATTTTTAATTGTTCTTTACCAAACACAATCTCAAACAACTGTATTCTAAACTTTCAGTTTATCAAATATAAATATAGTTTAAATATAATACAGTATAAAAATATCTTGTGAAATCAAAATGGGGTCACGACCTGAAAAAGGTCGCCTCAGTCGTTAGGGACTTGGGTTGGGAACCGAATGGTTGTCGGTTCAAGTCTCAGTGCGGACCAGAAATACGGAAGTTGTTCTGGTAATGCAGAGATGCCCCTTGAGCAAGGCACTGAACCCCAACATTGAAGATGCACTTCCCTCATAGTTAAAGCATTGTGATATCTCTCCATTAATGCATGTGTGTGAGAAGCATTTCATTCATAAACGCTGATTCATGTTTTCTCCTGCGGGACACACTGGATGCTTTTAAGGACCCGAGTTGGCCCCCGGGCCTTGACTTTAACACGTGTTCTGAGGGAATGAAGAAGTCGCCCTGCAGTCCAAACTCCTCCATCACTAAACTCTGGTTCTCCATCCACCAGATAACTGAGCCCAGCGTGTGAAACATGTACTCTTATTACTGGTTTTTTGTAATTTTTATTATTTATTTATGATATGAGTGTGTGTGTGAAATTTATGCTACTGGACACTTAAACTTCCCCTTCTGGGGATGAATAAAGTATATATAAATATCACCACCAGGTGGAGACAGAGAGTGATTATCAGGTTCTGATCTTTTCCAGGCTCATCATAAGTTCTGAAAGGTTACTGTATTCATTAATCTCATTATTTAAAAATATTGTACATTATAAATGTCCATAAATCATCTATCAAAACCTGCTATTTAGCAAAAACAACAATAGTATGAGACATGGCTCTGCAGGGATTTTATTTGACCAAAAACCAAATCTAAATGTTGACAACGAACGTTCATTATTAAAGCGACTCATGTATGAAGACAGTCACTGCCAAATGAAATATTAACGTAAAGGTATTTAAAATATTATTAAAACAGTTCTTTTGAGGCATAAATGTATGAAAGTTTTCTATTTGTGTCATTAAGGAAGTGATCTGAACTATGAGACCAGCAGAGATCTGAGAATATTTAACAGTAATGTATTATTATGGTTGAAAATGGAAATGAAATGGAGTTTGCATTTGATTGTATTGAGATAATGTTTCATGATATTTAAATAAGTTATTACTAGTATAATGAACTGATTTTTGTTTAGACGATGTAAATGTAAAATGATTGTATCAGAAGAATAGCATCAGGTCGACTGTACTAATGTGATCCACAATTAATAAACATAAATGTTTCCTCATCATAAAAGCTTTTTATATGTTTATTTGAGCTGTGGATGTTTGAGGAATAACAGACGTAGATAAAGTTCTTTATGATGAAATCCTTCGTTAGACATTTTTTAACTGGTTCATCAACAATAAACACATTTTTAAACCAATACACAAGCATCCATTCAATGCTTTTCTTCACTTATTTAGGAACTTGGAACATATTTCTTATGTATGACAAGCAGGGTAGGGTCAATTACATTATCAATTATCCATGTTAAATTACAAATAAATTACAATCACTGTGACCACCATTTTTTCCAATTATAATTCAATTACAATTATTTTTATCCCCAGAAAGTCAATTAAAATTACATTCTCAATTACTAAAGTTCAATTACAATTAATCACTGTTAGTGTCGTTAAAATTACTTGCACTTTAAGACATTAATATTTTTGTCTCAAAGGTTAAATAATTTTTGTTGAAAATTATTATTGTTTATGATGTGAAAATATGTAATATTTTCTAAATAAGATGCATTTATTGAGCTATAAAGTATTTATTTTTTGATATACCCTTCTTTGGTTTAGTTTAAGAGGCTGTGAGACCTTTAACACTTTAACACCAGCTGGTCCCAAAACCTGATCAAATGAAATGATCAACTCATCATCAAGCTCTGCAGAAGTCTGATAACGATGGTGTATTTTACTAAGCAACAAACATCACATTGTCCACAATGAACATAACAGTTATTGTTGTAAATTGTTCTGTAAATGTGTAAACTACTGTTCTAATTATTGTATCATTTATTATCTGCCCTAGTGACAGGTGACACGAGGTAGTGATTTTATTTATTATGTGTTAACTGTGACCAAGTTATGTGTTTAAAGTCTGTATTTACATCATGTCCTGTAGTTTTTAAATACCTAAGATCACAATGACTGAGTCTGAAATAAATAACCTAATAAAAGTGAACCTTCCTCTTGTGTTAGCTTCCTGTTAGCATCTCTAATGCTAACGGGTCCTAAATCAACTGTAAAATAAACTAAAAACTAATATCTATCATGTCATTTATTTCCTATCTATTGATGACCTTGTTAGAATTCATAATCAATGAAAATATAGGTTTTAATATTTATGGTGTGGACGTCTGAGCCTTTTTTGTGTCAATAAACCCCTAGATTTATATTTATTTTATTAATGGTAAAATGTGGAAAAGCTTGGTATGAAACATATTTTAATAAATGTTAATTATTAAATACATATGTGTAGAACTGTACATAGAACTGTAACATGGTTCCAAAGTTTAGCATTAAATTATATTTGATAATGTTTTATAGAATTTTCATGGCAATTACAATTACAAAGTCAATTATCTAGTGATTTAATTACAATTACAACAGCAACATATATTTTTCAAATTACAATTATGCCATAATTGTAATTAATTATCAATTACAATTATAATTAACCCCTACCCTGATGACAAGGGTGTAACCAAATAGTCAACATGTGACATAATACGAAATACTTTATTAAAAAAAAAAAAAAAAAATCAAATATAAAATTGTGATTATATTTGATTTGATAAAAGTGGATCATCCTAAAGTGTCTGTACTTATTGTTTTATTTATTGTTAGACGTTAACTCCAGTGCTTTTTATGCTGTTATTTATTGCACTGATAAATAAAAATGATTAGTGTTTCACTTCAACTCTTGAATATAGTAATTTGTCACACAATTGTTCTTTAGTGTATAATAATAATAATAATAATGGTGTTTTTCCTTGTGGCACCATTAAAAAAATGAAATAAACATGTTTTATTACAGCAGAGAAAGAATCGACCAATCACGCATTTCCTTACTTTATTCAGCTAAAACCTGGAGGTTTACTTACAATAACTTCTTTTTTCCCTTCCATTTGTAATTGGCCCTATAAACCTGGCCCCAGACGTTGCTGTGCAGCAGCTATAATATCTAATATATATCTAATAGCTATATTATAGTGGCTGAGCGGGTTTAAGATGAAAAACAAACAAATAGGAGTTCCAAATGTTTCTTTTATTGTTGTAAAGTATATAAAAACACACAGTGAGGGATAAAGAGCGCTCAGCGTGTCACACTGCATCAGGAACATCAGAGGATTGTCAGCTTCATTATATATATATTATATATATAATATATATATATATATACAGGCCCAGTGAGTCACACTGGGCCTGATGTTAACGTTCAGCTCTTCCTTTATTAAAACAGAGCTCAGTCCATGTTTGTGCACATAGTTACAATCACAGAACAAACAGATTCTTGATGTATTTTAAACAGAATGCTTCACTTTTCTCTCTTAAATTCAAAGTGGTTTTAAAGCAGTTGTGTATTTAAATATAAACCAAACAGGAGGAGAAGATGAAACCTGATTGGTTGGTATGATTCCAGCTGGATTTTTATTCACTGCTATGATTTTATTGTCTTAAGTTTGTGTTGATTTGGAGGATAAAAGAAAACAATGTGACAGAAAACAGTTCATGTAAAAACAATAGAATTCATTTAGTTCAACACACAATGTACACAAGTTCACACAAATACAGAGAATCTTCTGTGTTATGACCTCAACATTTAAAGTTCATTGTCACCATCAATAAATCTACACATCCTAAAGGGATCCACCGTCTGTTTTTACAAATGTGTTCAAAAACCTTCTAAATGTCCATATTAGTAGATTTATGTCTAACAAAACATTATTATGAACCATATTCATTTCCTTTTAAAATAGGACAACTTCACAGTGTTAGAACTTGTGTTCCTCCATCTTAAAATCATGTGATTGATGATGTCACACGGCCCCACTGCCTGTAAACATCTCAGTTTTCTATTGGAGTGAAACATTCAGCCTGATTTATAAATTATTTAGTAGATATTTAGATTATTTAGTAGATTTTTAGATCATTTAACAGAATTTTCAGTTAAAATAACAACTTGGTTTCTCTAAATAATTAGGAAAAGTTAAAGATGTCGATATAAACCTATTTTGTTTACAGAAATAAGATAAAAACAGTCGTGACCACAGGGGGCGACAGTTCCAACTCTGAGGTTTGGGAGTAGACAATGAAGCAGAGAAGAAGAGCTCTCCAAAGAGATCTTTACTCTCCCTTAAACAGTGTGCTGACACGCTCTGATGGATGAAGTTAGAGCGTAAATCAGGGACAGTTGAAGGACCTTCACCCAAAAGTCCTTCTATCCTCGAGGTTTTTTGTGTCATTTCAAAGGCTTTAGGCAACATTTGTAAAACAGTGGCAGATCCCTTTAAATACTTTTATTTTATTATTATTTTGATCATCGTGACATAAAACTGTATTTTTTTAAACTTCTTTCCCAACGATTGTCATCCATGGCAGTGAAACTGTAGCAGAAAACGAGCCACGCCCCCTCCAGGTTTTAGTCAGATCACAGCAGTGCTTTTATTTTGTTAAATTACTTTTTATTTGTGTGTTTTAGGGGCTTTATAATTTAAGCTGGATTGAATATATGCATTAACAGACTTTAATAGAGTGAAGCGTGAGGAAAACATAAAACAACTCAGATTTCTGTCTTTGTTTTTGGTTATTTTTTACATCTTTTAGTGACAAAAGGTTTTCAGTGTAAAAGTTGTGAAATGATCTTCAAACGGTGTGAAACATGAAGGTGCTGGACACGTGAGACGATGGCACGAGGCTGTGTGGACGAACAGTAGAGGGCGATGTGGGGGAGTGACGCTTTGAACCATCAAGTAACAACAATAAATAACATGTTTAGGAAGCTCAGAAGTTTGGGCGGGGGACAGGAAGTCCCCTTCAGGTACATCCTGTTCTCTGACTCAGCAACAGTAGCTGTGCATGCTCTGCAGCTCAGTAGCACCCCCGCTGGTCAGATTTAGTAACGCAACAACAGAAACATCTTTTGGATTTAATAATGGCATATTTAAATATATTAATCACTCCCTAATTGATGGTTAAAGTACAATGTTTACAAGATCATTAAAGTTAATGTAAACGTTTTTACAATTTTAATTGTTCAAAATGTCAAACTTTGATGACAAATGTTTATTTAGTTTTTTGTTTTTTATAAATCTTTTCTATGGAGGTAGATTTGTGTCTTTATTATTCAAGCACAAAAATAAAAAAATATCTTTCAAAAAATCAAAAAAAGTTGATTTCAATCAAAAATTTTAAAAAAGTGTTGAAATGCAAAACACTTTTTTTTAATTATTAAAGTCATCTCTTTTGTATGTGGGCCATATTATAGGTTGTACATGTCTTTCTTCAATAAAATAAAATAAATTAAACAAAAATATATTTTCAATCTAAGGAAAAAAAATCATTTGAACACTTTTTTTCTTTGATTGAAAACATTTATTTTTTTATTGAATAATAAACTTTTTCAGTTTAGTTTTAGTCGACTAAAAACTAAACGCTTATTCTTATTTACTATTGGTATGTTGTCACATACTTCTGATTGGCTCGTTTAACAATATGTCCCGCCCCTTCACATAATCCGAGCTGAATTATTTTATTTTACTTAAATCTGATACATTTTAGTCCTTTCGCCTTTGATTTGTTGAGTTTTAGTCGGTGGGATAACGAACAGAATATTAGTCGTGAAACTGGAACTGGTAAATTAACACATTTGAAATCTGACTCGTGATTGGCTCAGATTGGTTTGGAGGCGGGTCATTAAAAATGAACACATTAAGTTTTGAGTTTGTTTTAAACATTTGGAAGAATGAAATGTATTAACTCATAGTTTAGATCATTTTGTCCATTATTTGATTCTCTTGAGTTCCACGGATAGTTTTTAACGATGGTTCAGCTTTAATCTGAACATAATCAGAGATCAGGATGTACCCTAATGTGAACCCTTAAAACACGTTATTAAACTCAACTCTAACTTTGTGCTTTAGTCGTTTAAATGCTTCAAAACAAAGAAGTACCTGAAGATGATTATTTGGTAGAGACCAACGTACACATGTTAACAGTGAAATAGCTTTTATAAATAGAGGCGAGAACCAGAGCTGGTTTGGATCAAAGCACCGAGAAGAAATAAAAACCTTTTGAAGATGAAACTCTGACTCTGTAGTTAAAGGTTCAACATTAACACTAACCATGTCAACATTTCCTCTTCCTGTTTCCATTGACCTGACGTACGCACACATTAACGTGGCTTTAGAAACTTGGTCCCTATTGGTCATTTACATATTATTTTATGTCAATTTCCATGTTTTAGAAAATGTACAAGTTTGAGATCATTCATGTACCGTTTCCAGGCTGTAAGTTGCTATTTTTTCAATTAAAAATGAAGTAAATTACAGTACATACAGGAGGCAGCACCACATAGTGGACAAACATGTGAATTACATCTCTCTATGAATGCATAGTGGTTTCTCACTCAGAACATACAGTAAATGTAAAAAAGAATGTTTATTTAACACCTGCTGTGTTTTCATTACTATAGGAAATGTGTAAAATCTAACTGTTAATAAAAACTGGTCAACTGTTTTTTTTCTTTTCAGTGTTTTTGATTATTTAAAGCAGTGGTTCTCAACCTGTTCAGGACATGACCCCCAAAATAAATGTTAGAATATAGAAAAAGTGGTAAAAAGGGTTCAAAGTGTCAATACTGAACAATTAGTTTAAACTGGCAAATAATGGGCATGACAAATGTGGTTAAAATAATGATGAAATCTGGTGAAAAGAGGTTAAAAGTGACAATAATGGGTCAACATCTGTGACATTAAGTGGAAAGGGTTTATAAGTGCTAAACATGCCTGGAAAGTGGAAAAAATGTGATGTAGAAGAGTCAGAAATGGGAGAAATGTAGCAAAAATGCTTTAAAAGGAGCAAAAATATGGCAAGAAAAAATGATGAAAATATGTTAAAATATGATGAGTTTGGTGGAGTTGCAGAAAAATGATAAAATAAGCAAAAATGAGCTCAAATTGTTCACTTTTTGTTTCTTGAAGGCATGTGACAACCCCCTCCCAGTGTCTCGCGACCCCCAGGTTGAGAATCACTGCTTTAAAGAACATTAATTTCTGTGGTTTTGATGAACAGTGATATTGTGAAGTTAAAATAAGGTTTCATATTTAAGTTGAGGGCTGATAATTATATAAAGCAAGTGTCTGTGTGTTTTTCAGGAACTGATCAATAATAGTGAACGTTATTGATCAATAATAAACATTTCAGATGTGTTTGTGTTAATGTTGAACCTTTAAACATAAATCACTGATTCTCAGAAAGTCTCTGAGTCCTCAGAGTCGTTCTCGGTGGTTCCCTCGCTGGAGGGTCTGGAGCAGTTCCTGGTTCCTGGGGGGCCCCGGGGATGGGCCACGGGGGCTTTAGGACCCTGAGGGGGCAGCTGCCTCAGGGCGGGGCCTGGGGAGGGGAGCCCTGAGCTGGAAGGGGAGCAGAAAGGCATCATGGAGGCCAGAATGAGAGCCAGACACTCAGCCACAGCTCTGCTAGGAGCACAAGCCAGGGCGGGGCTCAGACCTGAGGGGGCGGAGCCAGCGGGGGGCGGAGCAAGAGACCAAGCAGCAAAGCATTAGTAACAAAGAGGGTGGAAGGTTCCAATCCCGACAGCAAACAACTGAGCAAACAAAACAGTTACACCCACTGTCCACAGGGGGCGCTGCTAACAGAACCTCTACTGTCTATATATCTATAGAACATATAGAAATATAGATCACGAGACTTACAAATAAGTGAATCCTTTGTTCTTTGGAGAACGTCACGGTTCAAAAACACGTTAATCCTTCTCAGGACTCAAACATTTATAACGTTCTGCTTGACATACATTTACATGTTTTAATATGCATATTATAAATCTTTTTGAATATTTTAACATCTGCACATTTGTATAATTTAAATGATTTAACAGGCGTATGTTGAGGCTTTTTAGATCATTTAAAGCTGCACTGAAAGAATCCAGTTTTAAAATGTATATGTATTTTATTTGGCCTTGTTTTATCTTGAAAGATAAATAAGTGATATGAAAGAGGCCGTGTTGATAATTATACATTACATGTAGTGAGACTGTAATTGGTGAGGAGTATTGCCATGGTTACCATCATCTTTGCGATGAATGTGTTTTCTATCTTACTGTAGATCTCGTGACGTTCTCTGAGTGGATCATTTTTCAGCAGGAAGTGAAGCTCAGCTCATGCAGCGATGGACAAACATCAGATCATTCTCACCGTTTTCATCCACAGTCTGAACGTTGGCGCCGCTCTTCAGCAGCTCCTGAACCGCATGTTTCAGACCACTACGAGCCGCCAGGTGGAGAGGACTGAGGGAGACACGGAGAACTTAGAGAGAAGCTAGCAGGAGGCGGAGCAGGAGGCGGAGCATTCTACAGCTCATTCAGACACCTTTTCATCTGCAGTAAAAGGATGTTTTAAAAGAGCCACGATTCACACAGAGAAAGAAACACATCATTAAATAAAACGATAGAATAAAGAAAATAAAATAAATAAATAAAATAAAATATGTTCTACCACTTCACTGAAAACAAATATAAGAGTTTTGTTTTTATTCAGACTCAGTACGTACGTTTGCAGAGCTGCGTTTGGAGCGTTTATGATCGATGTGTCCGACAACTTCTCCAGAATTAACAGAACACACTCTTCTTTCCCCTGGAACACACACACATTAGCATTAGCATTAGCATTAACACACACACACAGTCACCCACACACACACACACACCTAGTGGATACGTACGTTACTACAGGCCAGATGCAGGGCGTTGTTTCCTGCTTTGTCCATCAGACTGAGGGTGGCGCTGTTCAGCAGTAAATCTACACATGAACAAATAAAGAATAATAACACATTTATATGAATTAATAATAACAAACCAACTAAATAACAACACACAATTAAAAAAAAACAAAAACAAAATAATAATAAAAAGTAACCAAATAACAAAACAACCATACAAAAAAAACAAATAATAACACGTACATAAAAACATATCATTTTGAAACAACAATGTGAAAACTAAACCCTAACACACGTTGTGTTTACTATTATTAATTTTATTAATAAATAAATAAACTGTCATTATACCCAGAGCTCCCAGACGTCCTTTCTGTGCCGCCATCATCACAGCTGTACGGCCATCCTCATCCTCAGCATCCACAGGTGCATCATGGGAAAGAAGCAGCTGGACACAGTCCATGTGACCTGAGAACGCTGCAGCGTGGAGCGGTGTCCTGACCACACGACAGAGGACACACACGTCTGTAGGGTGTGTATTCCATAAAGGGGGTTCAACAAACTCTGAGTTTATCCATAAATTCTAGGTCAACAAACCCCACGATATAAACTCTGTGTATCTGATTCATTACAGCTGGTTTGAAGTGGATCAATCAACCCTGAGTATGTAAACCTTGGGTTACTGACGTGCACACGCGCCATAAAAAGCCATCATCAGTGGAGCAAAGATTACACAAACTACCATGGTAACCACCCAGAAGAGAGTGATTTATTTACCCTAATGGGTGAAATAATCAGGTATTTATAGATCAATATGAGTCCGTTCTAAAAAAAATATGACTGAGCCTGGATTCGTACCCATGACCCTAAGACCCAAACACATAACCTTACCTGCTGATCCACCGTAATGTCCAAACTATGATGTTTATACATCCAGTTGTATTACAGTTTGTAATAATGTAAAGTTAAAGTGGAGCCATAAACATGTATTAATTTAAATTGACATATTCTCCTTTACACCATGGTAACAGACTCACAGAAGAACATATCTCACCTTCAGTAATATGAGATACTCAGTTTAAACATTTCTGGAACACCCCTCTGGTCTAGTACTGTGTCTGTCGTTGTGCGTCTGTCGTTGTGCGTCTGTCGTTGTGCGTCTGTCGTCGTGCGTCTGTCGTCGTGCGTCTGTCGTCGTGCGTCTGTCGTCGTGCGTCTGTCGTCGTGCGTCTGTCGTTGTGTGTCTGTCGTTGTGTGTCTGTCGCTGTGCGTCTGTCGTTGTGTGTCTGTAGTGTAACTTGTGTGTGGTTCTCACCTGCCCTTCATGTCTCTACACTCAGTGATTCCTGAACCCATGGCGTCTAACAGGAGCGTAGCACACGCCTCATGATCGTTGGCTCTGATTGGACAAACCATCATTATTATTATTATGTATTTATAATAATAATCATATTAAAACAATACACTATTGTGAGGTTTTTTTCTTGATATAAGGAAACAAAAAACATTGATTTAAATATTTTTCCACAGACTGACATCACAACATAAAAATATTAACTCTTTAATCACAAATAATGAAAAAGGTATTTAAAAAAATTGACATTGCAAAAATTAATGTAAAAGACTTAATATAGGTTTATTTAAAAAAAAAATATATATATAATATATAGAAATAACAAAATATATTTATATATTCTTATTTGAAGTTGAGAAACTATCAGACGTTTTGTTAGAATGAAGAACTCACACAGCACAGTGTAGAGGAGTGAAAGGATTCCCACTGAGACATCGACAACCTCTCTGTTCCAACAACACCTCTACACAACCATCATGACCTACACACACACACACACACGCACGCACGCACGCACGCACGCACGCACGCACGCACGCACGCACGCACGCACGCACGCACGCACGCACACGGACTGTCAGTTTATGACACATATACTGTCTGTTATGTGTGTAAATGAATGTTGCTGCTACTTATTAGTATCATACATGATGTTCCACTAATTAATGCTTCTACATGTATAGATCTACCTTCTCCATCACTGTGTAGATCTATACTCACTAAATGTCAGCAGTTGTAGTTACCATAGTAACAGGCCCAGTGCAGAGGCGTGTAACCGCTGTGGTCCATGAGAGGGGGCGTGGCTTGAGGCTCGCTGTGAGCGGAGCATAGCAGTTCACTCAGAAAGTGGGCGTGGCCTCGGGCGGCCGCCAGGTGGATGGCGGTCTGTCCTCGATGGTCGCCTAGCAACACGGAGGCCTCCTGCTCCAACAGACACTGGATGCTCTCCTCCTGACCACACAGCAGCTACACACACACACACACACACACATTACTGGGAATAGTCAGATCCGGCACCTCTTTTTTTTTTCTTGCGCCTCATTTACTTTTAGATGTGATCTGATTAAATGTTTCATATATATTATATTATTATATATTCTTATATTACAGCTGTGTCTTTTATTGAGTTGAAATCACTGAAAATGTCATTGAAACACAAAACTGAAGTAAAAACTGAGAACGCGAGTAAAGAAGAGAGGAGAAAGTCAGGCCACGCCCCCACGCTACATTGAAAGTGTGATTATTTTTTTTTATAACTTAGTTTTTATCTATTTCAGCCAACACAGTACAGTAAGAAAATGTAGAGTTTCTCTACTACATAACCATCCCTGAATCTGTAAATATCAGGTGAAATAAAAATAAAAACAAAGCAGACAAAAACAAAACAATAACAACACAGCAAGCACCCAAGAGGTAGCAGTTAGCATAGCTACTAGCAGCAGTTAGCAGCAGCAGTTAGCATAGCTACTAGCAGCAGTTAGCATAGCTACTAGCAGCAGTTAGCATAGCTACTAGCAGCAGTTAGCATAGCTACTAGCAGCAGTTAGCATAGCTAGCAGCAACAGTTAGCAGCAACAGTTAGCATAGCTACTAGCAGCAGTTAGCATAGCTACTAGCAGCAGTTAGCATAGCTACTAGCAGCAGTTAGCAGCAGCAGTTAGCATAGCTACTAGCAGAAGTTAGAGTAGCAAGCAGCAGCAGTTAGCGTAGCTAGTAGCATCACCTGTAGCGATGATGCTAATACAGGAGAACTTGTCTCCAACAACAGGACACAGGAGGAGAACTATCCAGGAACATGAGGAGGACTCAGGGACAGAGAGAAGTTAAAGTTCTGATATAGACATTAAGACAGAGGCTCAGTTCAAAGCTAAGATGATCTGCTGCTCTAGGTTTATGAAAGACAAGGCAGTGTTTTGACAAATAAAAAGTACGCATTTTATTTTAATTTCTGCTGTTATGATTTGGTAAAGTTTGTAAATATTGTGTATTTATGGGTTGTTGTGTTCTGAAAGTTTAGTTTCCTTTGTGGCTAAATTAGCGGTGATTTAACGCTTTCCTTGGTGCTGAAACATGGCAGATGTGACAGCTGATGGATGCTCAGTAACGGGTGATTGTCCACGCTTCTTTAACGCTGACTCATCATTCTTTTACTAAACATTTAGGTTAATTTGTTGTTTGTGTTCACGTGATATTATTGGATCATTTAGTTAGAAAAAGGTGCTTTAAAAAACTCGGAACAACACCCAGTCTGTGTTCCAGGACCTGATGATTGACAGATTATAACTGACTGAAGGAGGAGTAAACACTCACCCCGAGGTGCAGCGGCGTCAGGCCGTGGTTGTCGGCCATGTTGATGTCAGCGTCTCGTTCCATCAGCAACGACACAACGTCCACATGACCTCCAGCCACCGCCAGCATCAGAGGAGTCCTACATGGATTAAACCATTATGTGACCCCCTGGTGGACGGTAGATGAACAGCACCTCAGGTAACGATCACAGGTGTATTTAAAGTCACTCACTGTCCCTGAAAATCTACAGCATCCACCAGATCTGAACCACCAGGCTCGTCCAATAGGAGACGCACACACGTTGTGTGTCCGTTCATCACTGGAAAACACACACACACACACACACATCATTCATTTATCCTGATTTTAAAAATAAAGCTGAGTCATGAACCCGGTGAGTCGTTAACCTGCTAAATGCAGCGCTGAGCGTCCGTGCGTGGTGTCCCTACAACTCAGCGACGCCCCCTGGCTGAGGAGGGAGTGAACACAGTGGGCGTGGCCTCTGAGGGCGGACAGGCACAGGGCCGTCCTCCCTGACTCCTCCCTCACGTCCACGTCTCCGTCTTTCTGCAGCAGCAGCTCCAGCGCCTCCATGTGGCCATGGTACGCCTACGCACACACACGTGTTGGACACGTTCATAGTTTACCTTTTATTTATTTATTTAGTGCACGTTAATGAACAAACATGCATGTAAACACGCCGGATTGTAGCCAAAGGCTAATTTCCATCCGTAGTCTCACGGACTAGGGTCACAAAACATTACACAATCAAATTTACATCTACAGTAAGTACATTGTTATCAATAAATTACCAAAAGCCCTTTATACAATAATCAAATTGGACTTCTCTGCATCTATTAGGGATGTAACAGTATGTAAATGTTATGGTTCTGTATAATCACAATATAATAAGCTTGTTGTTTCACTGCAAGGCTAACAGTTAGCAGCAATGCTAACAATAACAAGAATGATGGTATTTATTGTCTTACTTTAACTTGAATAACATTATAAAGTGAATACTTCCAACTAACAGATTCAGATTCTTTATCTAAAGATGAATAATTCTAATGTAATCAGAAAGACTCTTAAAGGCACAGGTACAGAAACAGCCTAATAACAATACATTCAATTATAATAATAAAAACAGTCAAAGGAAACAAACTGCCTTATTCTTTGTTTAGATTAACTTTAGGTTTGTTTTAGAAAAAGATGAACGAGTCAACATTTAAGCTTAATAGTAATCTGAGTATTTAAAGTATCCACTAATCTTTTAACAACAGTAAACGTGTGGAACGTTCTGAGTGAGTTAGTTTCTAAATGTTTACAGTTTTTAATCAGAATGAATTGTTTGTTTGACTCAATCTTTAAACTTTTCTTGTAGCTGCATCAGGTTCTATAAACTCCTCTGTTTCTACCATCCACCATGTTTCCTTTAACCTCTGACCATTGGTTCAACCGTCTGGAACCTATGACCACGCCCCAAAGCATTATGGGACTTGTAGTTTACTTACTAAGTTTTGTGTTGCTATAGCAACACAAAACTTATTTTTTAGCACAACGACTCATTATTTTATACCATGACATAACCCTGATGATATGGAGGTAATACCGCGGTATCGTCAATTAGGGTTGGGTATCGGTTGGGTTTTATCCGATACCAGTGCCTACTGTATTTATAACAGTTCTGGTGCTTAAAAAAATTAAACAATACCCTTTTATTTTCAGGACCAAATTGAACACAATATTATATAATATAATAATAATAATATATACAATATATATACAAGTAACATATGGAATATAATATTGGGGGCGGGGCACTGAAATGTTCTTTCTTATTCGGTCTGGTTACTACCATTTACGTTGGAACCGGTGCCATATTGGTACCGTGTTTCAGTACCCAACCCTATCGTCAATACGTCACATTCCTAGTCCTGACACATGAGTCAGCAGGTGGACATGTGGACCAATCAGAGGCTTTGATGGTCAGACTCACAGCCAGGTGTAGAGGACTCCTACTGGTTGATGGTTCCTGGTCTCTGGGAGACTCGTCTCTGTCCAACAACTGTAGAGAAACAACATCCATGGTCTCAGACCTGTGACTCCTCCTCCTCCTCCTCCTCCTCCCCTTGGCGGGTCCTTACCAGCTGCAGGCAGCGTCTGTGTCCGTAGGCGGAGGCGTAGTGCAGGGGGCGGTAACCCTGGAGGTCTCTGAGGGAAGCTGTGGCTCCACTCTGGAGGAGGAACTCTAAACATCTGAAACACACAAAGGAAGTTCCTGATCAGGGTGTGGACACGACGCCTGGTGGTGTGGACACGCCCCCTGGTGGCTTTTAGTCACAGTGTTTACTGATGTCACTCACAGCCCCGCCTCCTTCTCTCTCTCCGCCTGGACGCCCTCGCTCTCTGACTCCAGCCCCACACCGCGCCTGAAAACACAGCAGGTTTATAGCACAGGTTCTCAAGTGGTGGGTCGGGACCTACAAGTGGGTCACAGACCTGTTTTCAGTGGGAGAAAATGATCCTGTGCTTTTATTTTGAAGGGATTTTACTCTATTTTCTAACAGATAATACTCATTGATTGTGTTTGAATGACACACACTGAACTTTGACCTGCGGTCCAGGTCGGAGGCAGCGGCGTAGTGCAGCGCAGAGCGACCCCATTGGTCGGTGGTGTCGAGGGCGGAGCCTGCAGTCAGCAAAGTGTGTAAGCAGTGATAGTGACGACTGGCTGCTGCATAGTGAAGAGGAGTCCTGGGAAGCACAGACACACACACACACACACACACACACAGGTGAGCACTCAGCTGAGGATGAGGAGGAGGATGAAGCTCGTACCTGCCACATTTGTCCTTCCTGTTGTGATCTCCTCCACTGCTGAGCAGCAGCTTCACACACTCCACGTTACTGAACACACACACACACACACACACACACACACACACACACGAGAATTCTGTATTAGTTAAACAGTTCTTCATTATAAAATATATAAATATGTTTGCAATAATCTGAGACACTTTTTTAACACAATAAAAAAATCACATTCATTTAAATAGATCCTCCTTTTTACAAATGTCTTCTAAATGTCCTTATTAGTAGATCTATGTCTAACAAAACACATTATTATGAACCATATTTATAAGTTAGTAAAAGTCCCTAAGGAGAACTTTTCCTCTCTGCTTCATTTTTTACTACCAAACCTCAGAGTTGGAACTGTCGCCCCCTGTGGTGACGACTGTTTTTATCTTATTTCTGTAAACAAAATAGGTTTATATCGACATCTCTAACTTTTCCTTTTTTTTTAGAGAAACCAAAGCAGCACAAGTTGTTATTTTGACTGAAAAAGCTGTTAAATAATCTATAAATCTACTAAATAATCTATAAATCTACTAAATAATCTATAAATCTACTAAATAATCTATAAATCTACTAAATGATCTATAAATCAGGCTGAATGTTTCACTCCAATAGAAAACAATGGGATGTTTACAGGCAGTGGGGCCCTGTGACATCATCAATCACATGATTTCAAGATGGAGGAACACAAGTTCTAAAATTGTAAAGTAGTCCTATTTATAAAAGGTCATTAAATGAATATGGTTCATAATAATGTTTTGTTAGACATAGATCTACTAATAAGGACATTTAGAAGATTTTAGGACATCTGTAAAAACAGTGGAGGATCTATTTAAAGTTTTAGTGCCACCGGTCATTGGAAGAGGTCACATGACACCAGTTGAGCCATAACACCCACAGGTCTGAGCGTCAGTAGCTATGTCTGATCTTAACATCGTGTAAACACTAACCCTCCAGCAGCAGCGGCGTGCAGGCAGGTCCTTCCCAGGCTGTCTGGGGTGTCGATGTGGAAACCTGCAGTTACACACACGTGTATTTTTTCATCTGAATAATATCCACTGTTATGCAGGAAGTTTAGTATTATTTGAGCCATAGTATATAGTCATTTTAAAGATGTAAATCCTTGTTTTAATGAGGAATAAAATTATTTCAATTTGACCAAAAATAGTGGAAAATGTGGTGAAATGATAAAAATAGGTCAACGTAAGTGATATTAGGAGGAAAAGTGGTGGAAAGCGTTTAAAAGTGCTAAAAGTGGAAAAAAATGTGCAGAAAAGGCATTGAAATGTGGAAATGTGAGTAATGTAGCAAAAATACATTAAAAGGAACAAAAATATGGCAAGAAAAAGTGACAAATAGGTTAAAATATGGTGAGTTTGGTGTAGTTGCAGAAAAAGGGTAAAAATAAGCAAAAAGGAGCTGAAATTGTTCAATAAATATTCCTAGTTTCTTGAAGGCATCTGGAGACCACCCTACTTCAGACAGAAGGTGATCAGCGCCCCCTGCTGACGACAGGTGATAGTGGACGTTAGTTTTCAATGTTTATATTTAGTGTGAGGACATGTTGGTTGTTCTGATGACGGAGAATAAAAAAGAGCTTTTTGATGTCGAGACAAATGTGAGAGCAAAATTCTGTGACCTTTCAAAGGTCGATCCTCTGTGTTTTCTGTCTGATAGAGTTTATAAATGTTGCTCTAAAGCGTTTCAGGAGTTCTTTTGTCTGATTTCATGATGAATTGTGGCCTGAGGGCCAGAAGAACAGAGGCTGGACTGTCAGTGAGCAGATGTTGAGTTCATCATCCGCTCCAGGAGCAAAACAAAAAGCACATGATGACTCAGCAGCTCAACAGGATGTTCAAGTTTTACTGTTTAACATCACAACATTAGACGAGCAGAGCTGCTCTATCAGCTTTAAACCACCGCACATCATCACCTTCATCACTATGACGACGTCCAATCACTAAATACGGCTCAACATTCAGTAGGGAGACCATAGTTTGACTTTAAAAAAATAAAAACACGGGCCGACGTCTTCAAACTCAAATTATTCGAGGTTTCCTTGATCTACTTTGAAACAAAAAAAATACAATATAATAGATAAATAAGATGTCATTTCTCCCTTTACAACAAAGAATTAAAAATACTGAAGTCAATCACCTTTATTATTCATTAAAATATTCATTCCTTAAAAAATCAAATGTAAATCTTCCTAAAATCTGTAAATCATTGAAACAATGAAAAATAAAAAATAAAAAAACTCAAGGCTTACAGAACATTAAATAATCAATAAATATATACTTTAATAAATAACTGAAATCCCATGGTCTTATGCTGACTCAGCTTTATTCTGTCTGTTGTCATGGAGACAGAGGTGATGAGGTCTAGACCAGATGATGGAAACTTTACCTTAACTTCCTACGTTCTAACTCTGTCCTTAGTTTTCTAATCCCTCTGTGAACCTCCATGGAGGTTTTATCATCCAGAAGAAACTTTATGATGATTTTATTCATAAATCCATCAGTATTTGGTCTTTTTCAATCCATCTTTGACTTTAGTCTCTCTTCTCTTTTCCTCATGTGTGACAATTTCATCAAAACAAAGCAGCATCTTTATTGACTGCATCACGTGTGAGTGAAATTACTGTAATAACATGATATTTCCTGTAAAGAGCAACTCATTAGCTTTAGCTCAGAAACTGGTGAAATTTCTCCAATAGAAGAAATATTAGCAGAGTTACAGTCATTTAAATTAACGTGTTCCCTGTGATGCGTTCAGGGTCCCTGGGTAAACCCAGACATTTTCATCAGTTTTGCAAATCTGGCTGGACAAGACGTGAAAAGAGGACGTTTGGGTAAAACCAGATGTATGGTCGCTCTAGGTTCAGGAAATAAAACTAATTCCTCTGGTTGTTGTTAAACTGTGGAAGTGAACTAGTGCCACCTACTGGACTGGAGTCTACCTGAGGACATGAGGTGTGGTGGTCTGGGGTCCTACCTGAGGACAACAGCTTACTGCAGCAGTCTGAGTGGGCGTTCATGGCGGCCAGGTGAAGAGGAAACATACCGTGGACGCCGCGCCTGTGAATTAGAACCCATCGTTAGACACACACTAAGGGAAACCCACTGGTCTGAGAGCTGGACCGAAGCGGACCGGGTGCAGTTGGCGCCACTGGTGATCAGGGTGTTGATGAGAAGCTCGTGGCCGAAGCGCGCTGCGATGTGTAGCGGCGTGTTCCCGTCTTTGTCCACGCAGTCGATCTCCCCTCCTGGAAAAAATACATCAAAGTCTTAGAAGAACAGACAGACGTTACAGAGCCGTGCCAGGACTCACCGTTCTGGATCAGAGTCTGAGAGCGAGTGAAGCGTCCATGGACCGCCGTCATGTGGAGTGGACTCTTTCCATCTCGACTCTGTCAGTGAAACACATTCATTTACGTCATCATTTCTGTTCTTCAGACCTAGAAACCTGCACCAGGAAGACCTGGAACTTCAAAAACTAGAAAATAAAAAGTGTCCCTGAAGTGGATTTTTAAAATGACAAATCCACCAGAACCAGAAAGACAACAACCAACGATGTCCAAAACTCAGAAACAATGACCTAAAGGGACCTAAAACAAAGGGATCTAATTATGAAGAAACTGAAGAGATTTTTTACCAGAACTACGGACACATGAACCAAAGGATCAAAACCAGAAGCTGGACTAAAGGGTCTCAAAAGAGAAAACTGTAACCAAAACCCAGGACACAAACCAGAGCGAAACCATGAAACCAAACCATTTGGTCCTGGAACAGAAAATCTAAACCAAGGAGACCTGAACCAGGGGATTTGAACTAAAAAGACTAAAACCAGAGTGACTTGAACCAAATACACCAAGACTAAAGAAGTTCAGACCAGAGAACTTTAACCAAAGGGTCTCAAAACCAGTTGGTGATGGAACGTAGACCCAGAACCAGAAGGAACATTTAACCAGACACAACCACCAAAAGAAACTGGTCCTGACCCAGAAACTAAAGAGCAGAAGAACTAAAACCATCCAGATGAAACTCATCAGCCCAAAGATCTGAACCACTGATGGACCTGAAGCAGACTGTGATGGCCACGCCCACCACAGGGTGTACCTGTACGTTGACATCGGCGCCGTTGTTCACCAGGAACTCTAAACACAGCGCTCCGTGTGTGGAGGCGGCGGCGAAGTGCAGCGGCGTGAAGCCTTTGTTGTTGGTGCGACTGACGTTGGCGCCATAGTCGATGAGTTCACTGACCACAGCGTCCTGACCGTTGAAACACGCCACGTGGAGCGGCGTGTTCCCGAAGGCGTTGGACTCGTCGATCTGAAGGACAGGAACCAGTGAGACCTGGAAGGTCCAGGGTAATTGGGGGAGGGGGGGGGGGGGGTGTCTGACCTCCACCGATAGGTTGAGCAGGTGTTTGACCACGCCCACACGCCCGCTGGACGCCGCCGCGTGCAGCGGCGTGTAGCCACGCTTGTCCTTACAGGTGACCTCAGCTCCCTGACTCACCAGCAGACGCACCACGTCCAGGTGACCTGTAGGGGGCGTCGCCCCACACAAGACAAGGATTTTAAACTTGAGGCCTGTGGACCACATTCAGACCGGCACAACATCAAACACGCCCACAAAATACTAACATTATTATCTACGAGTACAGTGTCCGTCGGAAGTATGTATTCATATAGTGGGAGGAGCTTTAGTAGAGTTAATTATGTCCAAATGAGTATGTGTTTGAAGGTTAGATGTACATAGAGGTGTACATACTCTGTAGTGTTATAAAGGGTTTATTTGTGGGTGTAAAATAAAATAATGTGTGTGATTTATCTGGTTTAATTCTATGAAACATGAATATAATAAATGTGTTTGTTGTTTTTTTACTCATTTTTATATTTTTTTGTTTAGTGTATTTTTCTGTAATGTATGTTTTTTTGGATTCATTATGTGTATCTTTATGTTGTGTTTTTGCATTTTTTGTATAATTGTTTTTTGTTGCCATGGTAGCGTGATTCTGGAATCATTTTGTGTATTTTTGTATCTTTTTAGTGTAGTTACACACACACGCAGACTTTCTTTGCTTTTATAGATAGATTATAGCAGGAAAACAAAGTTTAAAACTTAAAAAACATTTTACTGTTCAAGACAAGACAAAACAAGGCAGGAACAATTTGAGAAAAGACGACAACACAAAACAAGAAGAGAAAAAACAAGACGGGACAAAATCCAGACAAGACGAGACAGGAAATGACAAGGTATTCTTTTATTGTCCCACATTGAGAAAATGTGAGTTATTACAGCAGGAAGTTCATTTACACAATGAACAATAACAATAATAATAATGATTAGTATAAATATAAATATCCAGGTAATGAAACAGTAATTATTAATACTTCATTATAAACTAAGGCACTAATTCCAGTTCATAGAAACATTTCATTATAAGGAACAACTTTTCAACTCATTTAAAAAGAACTTTTAAAATGTTGTTCTATCTCCACGCTCTGGGAAAACATCCAATAGTTAAAAGGGGGCGTGTCTTACCCATGAACGCCGCCCAGTGCAGCGCTCGACTGTCCTTCTTATCGAAGGCGTTGATGTTCGCTCCTTTAGAGAGGAGAAGATTCACCATCTGACATAAAGACAGAAAGAGAGATTAGATCTGACTGGTCGGTTCCTACAGGCTCCTCCTCCAGCTGTACCTCCGTGTGCCCGTTGAGGGCGGCGTGGTGAAGGGCGGTGCGTCCACCGCGGTCCGACACGTTAACGCTGCTCAGCAGAGGAATGATGAGCTCAGCACATCGCACGGCGTTCTTAGCGGCCGCCACGTGGAGCGGAGTCTGCCAGTTCTTATCACGGGCGTTTACATCAGCAGAGTGACGAATCAGGACATGGACCGCCTCCTGTGGGTGGAGCCACAAAGAGAGAGAACAAAGAAGAAGAAGATGGAAATAATTTGAATAAAGAGGAAGGAAAGAAGAAGAATGGACAAGAAAAAAGGAAAGAAGATAGAGAGGAAAGAAGGAAATGAGGAGGAAAAACAAGACAAGACAAAAAGAGACAAAAGGAGGAAGAAAAAAGATGATGAAAATGAAAAAGTGGTGAGAAAAAGAATGAGAGGAAAATCAAAGAAAGGAGATAAAAGGAAAGAAAAGAAACCTGACTGTGTGAAGCTACTGCTCTATGTAGAGCTGTGAGCCACATCCCATCCTTAGAGTTCACACGAGCTCCTGGAACACATCATCATCATCATCTGACACACTCCATCACATACAGAACAATATTATTATTATGATCATACAGTGTAAACATCACATCATTAAATAATAATATCACACTATCAACAATTAGAATACCATGTTATTATGTTTATAAAGAAACAGGAAAACTCAGCAGAATAAGATGAATTCATTAATAATGAATAAATAACTAATGAATCAATCATGAATAAAAGAGTCATTAACGAGTTAATAAGTCGACCTAATAGGAACCTCTAAAAATATCTGTTATTTGCAGATGACTCTAATATGTTCTATGATAAATATATGCAGCAGTTTTTAGACGCATTCACAGCAGAAAGAAAGAAATAAACTCATAACATGGTTTGATTTGAATAAATTATCAATGAATTTAAACAAAACCAAACTTACTAAATAAATATAAGTAAAAGTAATGATAAATAATACAATTTGGAGTGGGATTCTTGATCACAAAATCTGCTAAAAATAAAAATAAATAGAATTAAAGAGTTATTAAGTCTACCTGACAGGATGAGCAGTTCTGTGATCTCAGCGTTTCCCAGGAAGGCGGCGGCATGAAGCGGCGTCCGTTTGTCTGAGTCCTGAGGAAGGAACATGAATGCATCGTCACTTTCTCTCCATCTTTGTTTTTATTATTATTATTAATGTTTATTCTTTCTTGTTCCTGTTCACTGTCACTGGGTTGGGTGGTGCTAAAGGGTGGTGGGCGGGGCTACACATACAAGGACACGCCCACTTACAGTCACTCCTGAAGGAAGTTAAGAGACTACAATTAACATCAATTTTATTATTATTATTATTATTATTATTATTATTATTATTATTATTATTATCATTAATCACATCAGTTGATTAGTGACTGTTTTTAATAATGTTATTCATTAATTAATCAGTTCATTATTTGATGAATCCATGACTTTTGTCGAGTCGTGTGTTTTTGTGACTTTCTGAGGAGGAAGTACTTCCTGTAAACAAACTGTGCTGTGTTTACTTTCCACTTCCTGTCCAACAATACTTACATAACCACAGCTGTGGTTATTATAACATGTGATAATAATCATGTAGCTCCTCCCCCTGCTCAGGGTGCTGACTCCCTCTACCCACCACACACACACACACACACACACACACACACACACACACACACACACACACACACACACACACCGCAGCGTTGACGTCCTCTGATCTGTAGAGAAGGTTCCTGATCTCGTCTGAGTCTCTGTGGAAGATGGATCTGATCAACGGAGGCTGATGACAGAAAAATATCAGATAAATATCAGAAATAAAGCTCCTCCCACAGAGCCACACATCAGTCATCATTAATTTAAACATCACACACTGAATTAATAATTAATAATAATCTCTGTTTATCAGAACAAATACAGCAGGGGTGTCAAACTCATTTTGATCTAAAGTGGGCCACAGATTAAAGGAGGGGAAAAGAAAGAAATATTAACGTTAGTTAATTATTTTTAGTATCAGCTCAATTCACTTAAAAATATCTTAATTTTGTCAACATTTTTTGCGTAATGAGACAGGTTAGTTGTACCCTACTGATGATGTGTTGTTGCAATAATAATCCTTTTTGTGGAATAGTTTGTGAAAAATTGCAAGAATTGTGGAAATATTGAGAAAATGTAAACCCTAAACATATTGTAGAGTTTCAATAAATTGGTGAATACGAGAAATATCTACACCTGGATTTTTCGGTAATTTACACGAGTTTGACATAAATACAGCCTCGTCTTCCTGTTTTATTATTAATTTACATTTACTGAGTCACTCTTTAGGGTTTAATGGAGAAAGTCAGGTTCACTTAAACCTGATCTGATCCAGAATGTGCTGTTGACTTTAAAACTTCTTTATTAAAATAAAAAAGAGAAACATTGATGTATGAGAGCAGAAAAACAGACAGGAAACCAGAAGTTTACTAATGTGCTTCACTTCCTGTTTGAAACGCCTGATTCTCAGAAATATGACCACAATGTTTCACTTCTGCTTCTTTACCACCGTGCACACACTGTGCATGTGCACGCCCTAGTCTGATCATCACTAATACTGAGATAAAGAAAAATCAATAAACACATTAACACAGATTCACTTTAATTGATTTATAACAAACACACAGAGCAACAGATAATGACACTACTATGATCATAGGATTAGATCAGGTTTAATTCATCATATCTCATTAAAACATGAACATAACCTGTTTATCATCATTGATCACTAAAGCCTGAAATAATAAACTCTAACCCTAACTACGGTTCAATATAGAATTATTATTATTATCATTATTATTGTAAGTTAGAAACTCTTTTTGGGGGATACTATTAAAAGTGGAGTAAACTCTGTTATAATAATAATAATAATAATAATAATAATAATAATAATAATAATAATAATAACTTTTCTTTCTAAAATTCAGCAAAAACATTTTAGGTAATTTAGATCTTTAAAATAAAACTAATTTATTAATAATTATTCTATTATTTATCCTCTGACATAAAGTTCACCCATTTTTATTATCTAATAATAATGTTTTTTAAACTCCACCAAGACTACAATAAAGTGAATAAATCAGTTAAAGTTTAGATTATTGATTTACATTAAGAGTTTTCATATTAAACATATATTTTAAACAACATTCGGTACTTTAATCGCAGTGGTTCCGTTACCCGGTCCAGAGGTTCTGCTAACGGCTATCAGCTCATACCTGCTCGGACAGTTTAAGAACCGCCATGTCCGGTCAGCACCGGCCGAACCTGCGGGGCTCCGAGGTCCGAGCACCGGCCCGAGCTCCTCAGGCTGCCCGCTGCGGTCGCTCCACCGGCCGGCGGAGGGAGTGATGGAGGCCGGGAGAATCCCCGGACCTCTCGCTGAAAGCGACCCGGGGGAAGGATCGCTTAGAGCGGCCAGAGTCCTCGATCAACCGCCTCCGAGCCCCGGTACTGCTGGGACCGGAGGAGGAGACGATGGCGACGGGTTGAAGTCAGGAAGAGATGCGGGGAAACGAAGCTTCTTCCTCCGCAGCATCAACACTGATTGCCTTGGTGCTGCCCTCCACCGGAACACCGGTGTAATGGCAACAAATGACCAGCAGCTAAACGGTGACTGGCGGAAACGCGCACGGAAGTTACAGTTTGTGAATAAAATTATTATTATTATCTATAACCTAAATAAAAAATAGTGTGTTATTAAAGAAATATGAAACACATAAAATCAAAGAATATTCTTATCTTCAACAGCTGCAGTTAATGTGTCTTCATGGTTGTACATTTAGGAACAGATCTATTTTTAATACGTCTGTGACAAAGGACAGAAACATTCAACATTAATTCATATTTAATTCATAATCAGGTTTTATGTGAACATTTATTGTAATTTGTTTTCAAAGAAACAGTAAAAACAAAGAAGAATAAAGTATTATGTGTGTTGAATAGATTCTTATTTATCTAATGATTGGTTATTATGGTGTATCAATAATCATTATTTCACATTATGAACTGTTCTGTGGTGATGCTTCTCATCACATAGATAATGATGACTTTGGTGCTTTAAGCACTTGGAAATGTTTGGATATTTTTGATCAGTTATTTGTGATAAAATATCATATTGATTAATTATAAAAGCAGTATTAGTACTCGTGAAGCTTTGCATATTTACTAGAAACATATTTTATTCTATTAGTGACACTAAATCTTCTGCTAGTAGATCATTTAGTTTCACTAGGGTTTCCACCTTTCAGAAAATAACGGACACCTACGGTAAAGTAGAAACATTTGACATAAAACAGTGTTTCCTAAACTTTATTGCCCCATGTACCCCTTAACTTATATGTTCTACATTATTTATTAGTGTCTAAACTCTCTCCTGTGTCTCGTTCAACATTAACATTAAATTTAGGACTTTTAATTCATTTATTTCTAATGTTTTTCTCGTTTTAGGTCACGTGACTACAGCTAAACCTTACCCTAAATCTAACCCTTAAAAATGTTGCGATATTAGGGAATAAGTTATAACCTAACACTAAGACGCTACGTTCTTTTACTTCGGTAACCGTACCAATAGACACTTTTTATCTGTAATGTTTGTTTCAACCAGACAGCTTTGATCTGTGGAAACCCAGTGGTTCTCAACCTTCAGACCGTGACCCCCAAAATAAAGATTTAATTAATGATTAAATCATCAAGTCTGATCTGGTTTATTTGTAGTAAATCATATTTATCAATCATAACTTTCTAAACCTCATTATCAGATATAAAATAACAGCTGTTTATATTAAACAGTAAAAACACTATTGAGTTATTTTTGCCTTTTATCTGCTTTTTTTTTTTTTTTAGAAAATATCAATAAAAATTAGGACATAAATTAATTTCATAGAATATCACGAATAGAGTGACCCACATGCACTAATATAGAGGATCAAATATCTGTACATGAGCTCTTTGAGCCTTTTTTAATGTTTGAATGTTTTACTGAAACACATTCTAGTGTTGATGGATCACATTTCATTTGTGTTTATAAAGAACCTGTTTACACTTTAAGTTGGGAATAGTTTTATTTATTTATTTATTTATTTATTGTGATAAATACCAGAAAATATCGGCATTAATGTTTTAGTCTATATCACTCATCCCTAGTCTGAGCATTTCACCCTTGACACAATAAGAAAAATATTACATTTAAAAGCAAATAATTGTACGATTTATCATCCAATTAGTCGATTAATAGTTTCAATAATCAACGACAAGTTGACTATTAAAATAGTCGTTGGTACACGTACTATCTCACTAGTAGTACTAGTAGCAGGCTGGTTGTAGGTTCATATGAGGGGCAGTGACGTGCCGTGACCACTAGGGTTGGGTAGGCACGTTGCAAATGGAGACCACCAATGACAATTTCATATGTTTCTGCTGTCAAGTGTTAATTCAATTCAAATTAACTTTATTTGTATAAAGCAATTTCTAACAAAGTCATCTCAATGCACTTATCAAAATATAAAATTCATAATAAGAAAGAAAAAACCCAAAAAGATCCACATGAACAAGTGTTTATCATCTAACAAAATCAACATCATAAATACTATTAAAGAAACATAAACAATTATTTAATATAGCCTCCATACTCTCCAACAACATATATCTCATGACACGACAGCACATCTGTTGTTTGTGTTGGAAACACAGAAACATGGAGAAAATAACAACAACAACAACTCAGAACATCCTCAGTGAGGAGCATCCACAAAGTCAATCCTTCCTTTTGTTCCATTCACTGTAGAAAGTACCAACAATGTTCTGACCTTATCTTTGCTGAAGGTCTGGTAGCTCAGGTGTTGGTCTCCATCTTTTAAAAGATGTCGTTTTTCCTCAAAACAAAGTTTCTCTATTGTCTCTAGCACTGTTATCCTGACTGTAGTGTTATCCCGCCCACGAGCTAGAGAACGTAGCAGCAGCGGTCACATGGCATCTATTCACTAATGCACTGTGAACTTACGTATAGCATTTAGCATAGCACGGTTACGTCCAAAGGCAGATATCTACGCTGCCTTTGGACGTAAATGGTTTTCATCTTGGGGAACTGACTGAGCATGCACAAACACGTAAAAACACGTAATGAGAATGGAGGAAGAGGAGCAACGTGCCTTTGGGAGGGGGCGTGGCCTCCCTCTGCCCTACAGCGGAGTGGAAAAAAAAAAAATGACTGTGCAGCTGTTCCAGGAAAAAGCGCTGTTTAGTCATTTGGACTATGAAATGCACAAAATGCAGACACTTTCAAACTTATAGGTATTGTAGGAAAAATAAATAATTTATAATTATATTAAAATTAAAACAAATAATCAAAATATCAATTCACCCTTGGGTAGGCACTGCCTACCTTGCCTACCCTGACGGCACGTCACTGATGAGGGGGCAGTCAGACGTGTTCAGGGGGCATCATACGTTTATGCTCAGCACTTTGTTTCTCTGTGTTTACAGTAACAGTGTTTACTCATTGAATTGGGTTGTTAGCTACTGTATGTGTCCAATCCCACCCTAGAGAAGATGATTACCTCAATCAGATATCTACCTCACACCTGTCCATGGTTGTCCCACCTGAAGACTAACCTCCTGCTGTTATAGCTCTGAAGGTCACTGAGGAACACAAACCCCCTGACCACAATAAGAAAGGAGTCCCACATGGGGGGATTATTATTATTATTATTCAGATTTTATCAACCAACAACATAACATGTATCTTAACTGGATGACTTACATTGTGGTTCTGTGTTGATGAGTTCACCCAGTGGGAGGGGCCATGGGGTCCTCTGGGGTTTTGGTCAAAGTCTTTGGGTCGAATGAATTTCAACAGTAGTGGGTGTTTCAGTCTCCCTAAATAGTGACCAATCCCCTGTTGGCTCTGTCATGGTAGCCGTGGTAACCATTGAGTATGGTCCGGTGACAACAGGGGGGAAGGGGTGACGGTGGGGCTTCGGGCTCGGACGCCACCTCTGCTATGGCGCTGGAGTCAGCTGAAATGTGGTGATGGTGGGACATGGTTGGGCTGTGTCCAGAGTCTCATCCTGTAAACACATCTCCAGGTGGGGTCTAGCCCTGGATGAGGCTGTCTGGAAGGGGTCTCTCCAGTCTGCTGTGGGGCACGCCCAAGAGGGCTTCAAACTCCGCCTCCATGACCACCGTGTAGTGCAGTGACCTGTGGTGAGGTTCTTGGCCGGTGAGGACTGACTTTTTCAGATTTACAAATATTTAAACATACAGTATTTATAGAGTATCTTAAATTCACCGTTCAACTGGCAACATTGATTACTGGTTGTTTTATATCTAATATCAACATTATCTCACACACACACACACACACACACACACAGAGAGAGAAAGAGCACATTTGCGCTGCACCCTCATTGTTTTCTTAATTTGCTATTGCAATCCCACAATTCATACTCAAAAATAAAACTGTGTATTCATGGTCTTACCTTTACTCTTAGTGTCTTACACACTGATAAAACTCAATTATATTCTCAGTTTAGTCAACAGCAGAAAGGCAATTTTAATGGAAAATTATTTAAATTAAATTAATCATCAAATTCTATCAGATTTGTTTTAATTACATTTGAAGATGTTAGTTAACTACTGCTTGCAAAATAAACCTTATTTTTTCACCCCTCCAGCAAATATGATTCAACTCATGTAACTGTTACAAAAGTTGGCAACATATTCAATTCTGTAGTAGCACTTCCAGTGATGAGATAAACAAGAAACCTGTGTGTGGTGCTAGGTGCCTCATGGGGCAGCGGCGTGACTGAAAGCCTGGCTCTCTGTAGCGCGGCGGCCCCTGGTCCGTGTGACGGATGCATTAGGTGCGCTGATCCCGGCTGTCATATAAGCGGTCTGAGGAGCACGGCGGTGTTGACGGTAGGAGACCACCGTCCACTCACGCTCATATCTCCATCTATCCATAACAGGTCCTTAAAAGGCCAATACACATTAACAATGTGCAGGAACAGAGTGTAACAGATGCGTCTCCTGAAATAAGATCATGGAGTGAGGAATCATTATTTTTGAGGGGTCATTGCCCCTGTGTAGAGCTGGACCCGACTAGTAGAAGGTTTAGTTTACTAGTAGTACTAGTGAATCTAATGCAATGAAGGCGAGGCGATTAGAACTAAATCCAGCTCTCTGATTGGTTGGAATACTTTGAAAAGCCTGAAATAATTTCCCTGCCCCCTTATTAGCATATGATGCTAGTCTTTTTGCTTTACTAGTAGTGAAGAACCAAAGGAACGTGTAGTGATTGATGAATCAGTGAGTCCTGTTGCTGATCAGTGATTGGTTAAATGTGTAGAGTGTGTCAGTGTGAGAGCCAATCAAAGCCAGCGGTTGGTTTTATACACAAAGGTTTATTGGGTTAAATAAAGGAGATCTAATAAGAACAGAAGCTTTGGGTCGTACAGAGAATCAACAACAATCAACAGTGAAAGAAATGGTTCTATTAAAAGTGATCACAGCACATACTCCAGCTCACAGCGCACATACACGTTCTTGTCGTCGTTGTAAACCTGCGGGTAGTGGGCGATCAGGGCGTCCTGAGAGCCAATGTAGATGGAGTTGTAGATCTTCCAGTAAACGTCTCGTACCTTCCGGGCCGGATGAAACAAACCCTGAAAATAAAAAACAAAAAAAAACAAAAAAAAAAAAACACAAACATCAGTTTACAACTGGAAAGAATCAGTGGAAATCAAAACACCAAAATCTAACCGACAGTCTGAAACTAAGCTTCTTTTTCCTTAATGTTAATGATTTCATGGTGTTTATTTGGTGAGAGGACTACCGATGCTCAGTGACTGTATTATAGCGTCACTTAGTGGTATGGGTGGTCTGTGTGCTCTGCTATATGTACCCAGTACATTTCACAGCCTTCAACATAATACTTCAGTTGAAATAAATGTTTGATGTTTATGTTGTAATAAGCCACGCCCACTTTGATCAATCACGAATACCTTCGAGATATGGCCTCAGGAGCGACCCAAGGTCATACCCACTAAATTTGGGATAAATCTGTCGTGCCATTTAAGAGATAAATTTCCCATATTTGCAGCGCCCCCTAGTGACCTCCATTATCCAAATTTGGCACAGTCACAGTCACATGCCAACTAATCATCTCAGATGTGGTGTCGGAAGAACTAAAAGAACTAAAAACTTTACTCGTTAATAATTGGCGCATATTTTGACCAAACAAAATTATTAGCTGAGCGTTAGATCAGGTCCAACTGAAGACTCTACATGCCAAGGAGTTTGAAAACGTAGGTTTTCCAGTTTTCACGATTTTGTTTCGACAAAAGTTTAGGCGGAAATGGGCGTGGCCTCGCCCAGGTGATTCAGTGCTCTTCAGGGAATCTGTGGATATGAAGTTTTTTTTTTTTTTAAAGGATTTTTTTGGCTCTAGTGGCCTTTATATGACAGTTGCTCGACAGGAAAGGGGGTCAGAGAGAGCAGGGAATGACACGCAGGAAAGGGTCCCAGGCCGGGAATCGAACCTGGACCCGCTGCAGGTGAGGAGCTATGGCCTCTGTACATGGGGCGGGCGCTCTACCCACTGAGCTAAACACCGCCCCGGATATGAAGTTTTTGAATGTGCGACATACGATGTGGGAGTTATAGGTCAAAACCTGTTGACCTTTGTTATTGCGTCACCTGCTGGCGGACATAAGTGAGTTTTTGCGTCCAAGGTAAGCCGGGGGTTCTGGACCCACCCTCCAAAGGGCACCGCCCTCCCTTGCACGGTTTAGCCTGCAGCACCACTTTCACCAAGAGAAAAATAAAATGTAACTAAACTAATAATAATCTTAAATACAATAGGGTTCCTAGCACAACTGGTCCTAAGCATACGCGGTTCCCAGGCCCCACGGGCTTGGCTCCATAACTAGAAACGGTCACAGTAATGATAACTGAGATGCAGTAACCCTAACTGTGTGGTGTAGTTCTGACCTGTAAGCAGTACTGCAGCAGTCTGCAGGGTCCGATGGCCACCCTCAGTCCTTCCAGAGCCCCCATCACAGCCTGGATGACGTGAGGAGACGTTTCAAACACGTTGGGCCACACGTAGTTCAGCAGGTGGTTCAGAGAATCCTCACAGCCAAACCCGTACACGCCCAGAGACATGTGCTGAACCACAGCCGATGCCGTCTGACGGTGGACCAGGTCTCTGAGGGGGGAGGAGCCATGTTAGGACACCAGAACACACGCTTTACCAAATAGCAGGGAGGGGAGGGTAACCCCCAAAAATAGACCTTTGACTTCAACTCATGATGTAAATGTATGGACGTACTTTCAGGTCAAATTTACCCTAAGACACAGATGAAATCACACCTAGTGTTGGAAACAGACGGTTTAAAAAAAAAAAAAAAAAAAAAAAAAAAAGGTTTTCAATTTGCCAGAAATACTCTAGAGCAGCGATTTTCAACTGGTAGGTGGGGACCCAGAAGTGGGTCATGGACCAGTACTGGGTGGGTCGCAGACAGCTGGTCAAAAATAAACACTTAATGTCTCATGTTGGACTTTTATTTTGAAAGAACGTTTTTTTCTGACAGGCATGCTGTGAAAATACGATTCATGTTTTTTTAAAAAATATTTTAAATGTGTGTTTTCAACAGCTAGTTTTAAAAAGCTAAATTTGGTGGCTGAATTAAAAAAAAAAGTGGGTCACAATGTTTTGGCATGCGCATTTTCAATAAAAAACTGCATATTTCACCTCCAATGTCATGAAAAGTGGAACGCTATTATTCCTTGACCCACATAATGCACACTTTGTACCTCTGCTTCTCTTACAGCTATAATGACTAATGTGGGGTCAAAGTGTGATGTCATTTGTGTCTGAGGGTAAATGTATTCCTATTGTCCTGAGGAACATCCTTTCCAAAATGGAGCTTTGCATCAGGACTAAACCTCCTCACCAGGAGGAATAAATCAGAATAAAGAGGTTCACCTGTCCATCAGGGCGTCCTCCAGTAGAGGTGTGACAGCGTAGATGTAATCCTTCCCCATCTCTCCGATGTACTCAAACAGAAAGGAGAGAGACTTCAGCACGCCGTTCTGCACGTTGAGCTCAGGTACGCGGTACTCGTTCATCAGCGCCGGCAGCACGGTGAAGGGAGAGCACGTCTCTGCCACGATGGCAATGGCCACCGTGGTGCACACACGGTTCTGACGCTCCTGGACCTTCAGGTTGTTCAGCAGCGTGGCCAGAACGTCATGAGGGCTGAGGAGGAGGAGGAGTTAGACCTCAGTAGAACATGGAGTCATGTGTTAGTGTGTGTCTGGGGCGCTGCTGCTCACCCAATGGCTTTGGCGATGTATCCAAACGTATTGACGGTGGCTCTACGAATGGCCTTTTTATGAGCCTTTAACAGCTCGAGGAGCTCAAAGCAGATCCTCATCCACTCCCTGGCTGACACATACTCTGCTCCTCTATAGAATACACACACACACAATTTTACACAAACAGATACACAACACACATATTCTGCTCCTCTGGAGAAGACACAGATACACAATTATACACACACCTGTCAGCGATACGTCCCACCAGGTCGATACAGTTCTCCTGGACTTTCTCGTGTCTGTTCTTCAGGATGGGCGTGAGACGAGGGAGCAGGTCTTTAATGGGCGGAGTCATTTTGTGCATTCCTGACAAACAAAACACAACAAATCATTAATGAGTATCATGAATGACATACATATGAACATTTCAATTCATCATCATCGTCATGAAGTATTCTGATGTAATAAAGAATTTATTTTGGTACCGATGACATTGACAATGGCCTTCAGAGCTCCCAGGATACTGCCCAACACTTCAGGATATTCTTCTCCCAGATACTCATAGAGGACCACACCCAGATGACCCATCAGCTTCTCCTGCAACACACAGGAAGTGTTAGCACGCTAGGGGAAGTAGCGTTAGCGCCGCAAGGGGAAGTACTGTTAGCGCCGCTAGGGGGAGCGTTGGAGCTGCTGCAATGTGCCACACACACACACGAATGTCGTACCTCCTGACACGTCTTCATGACCACGGCGGTGCGTGAGATCAGATCTGCCGCCTGCTGTCGTACTTTAGCCGACTTGTTGTTGAGCCTCCACAGCACCGTACCACAGATCTGAGGCAGGTAGGGTTTGACTCGCTTCCCCAGAGCGTTCACCACTGTACCAAAACCATTCAGCATCACAGAGTCCTGCAGGAAGCAAAGCAGACCTTCAGAATAAAAATGTGGGGTCACATTGATGAGGCGTGATGTGTGTTTAAGGCGTCTCTGACCTCGGTGGTCTGCTCCTGGAAGGCGTAGAGGATGCCGTCGATCAGCTGCTCCTCCAGCTTGTGGTCGATGTCGGCTGCTCCCAGGTTACCCATGATCTTCTCGATGGTCTCCATCACCATCTTCCTGTACTGCTCGGCCTCATCCTTCAGGTCGTCCACAATGCGCGAGATGATCTCGGCGGCGCCCACTTTGTTGGCGAGCTCCACCGTGGTGTCCACCAGCTACACACAAACGTTACATCAGTGAACACACAGACGAACACATCTGCGCCACAAGTGGAGTCACAGCTCTCGTACTGACCTGTCTGTAGTTGCGTCTGTCCAGAGCCATGCGGTGCTGCCAGAAGTGTTTGAAGAACGGAGGAAGGATCTCAGTCTTGATGTAGTTCGCCTCCACACCGTCAGTACCACAGCACTGCTTCACCACCTGAAACACAAACACTGTAGCTCACACCAAGAAAACACTGTCTGTGTATTCTCTCCTCACCTTCAGCACGATCTTCTTCATCTCCTCGTCAGGAGACTGAAACTCTCTGATGAGGATCAGCATCACCTCCCTGGTGTAGTAGTTGGCGTACTCGGCGTCCATCAGAGGGATCAGGTACCCGATAGCTTTGAGGAACGCAGCCAAACCCTGAAGATACACAACAAGGTAACACACATTAACAGTGTAAAGAAAATCCAGCAGGGGGCGACACATCAACCAACCATGAAACTGAACCAAATAATTACATTTAAACTCAACAGCTAAACTAAGGTGGTCATACGTCCGGTTTTACCCAGACAGGTCCTCTTTTTGCATCTTGTCCGAGGATATTCGATAAATATATTACTACCAGGTACCCTGAACGCATCTCAGGGAACACGTGAATTTAAAAGACCATAACTCTGCTAATTTCTGCTCTACCTGAGAAAGTTTCTGAAAGCTAAGGAGTTGATCTTTACAGCCAGTTTGTGACATTAAGGCAATTTTATTCACACGTGACAATAAAAAAAAAAATGCTGCTTTGTTTTGACAAAATCTTCGAGAGAGAGAAAGAGAGAGAGAGAGAATATAAGAGACTAAATACTGGCAAATTTATTCCAGCAAGATTCTTTTAATAATAATGATTATGAATTGGATTTTATATAGCACTTTTAAGAGACACTCATAATATTTTTTTTAAACTTTTTGAATAATATGTTGTGGTTTCAATGATTTAGACAACTGTTCCTCAGGAAATGTACTTTGGCAGTTGACAGTCAAAACATGTTGGGAGATCAGTCTTTGTCAGAGGCATCTGCTGATCGCTTCGATGTGTCCTTGATTTCCAGCAAGTTTCTCAGTCTTCTTTTTGAATAATATGTTACAGTTTCATTTATTCAGACACATGTTCCTCACATCCTGACCATAACCATTAACATCTAAGCAATCTACGACAAAGACAGGCAGTTCTCAGTCGAAACATGTCAGGAGATCAAAGTGGATTTACTGGTGGATTTAATTCAAAAGGAAGAATCTACTGGATGTTCAGAGGGATTTGAAAACAATGAAGGAAACTTTGTGTAAATTGATGTAAATGGAGGTTTTTAGAACAGAGTATAAAGTGTTAGTTTACACTGTGTGTGTGTGTGTGTGTGTGTTCCTCCCACCTTTCCTCTGTGCTGTCGGATTCCTTTCCACAGAGGTTTGAGCACCGAGTCAAAGGACTCAATACCGTACGGAGTCGCAGCTTCAGCCAGAGCAGCTATGGCCAACGCACTGATGGTTCTCACCTTCTGCTGCTCGTCCACCAGACCTTCATACACAAAGTATAAATCAACAACACTCTTCTACATTATTAAAGTGATAAATTAACAGTTGGGGCGGGGCCTAACCGTGCTCTATGATCTCCACCAGGCTGCGTAGGTGGGGCAGGATGGCACAGCCCATGAGAATGGCAATCTGCTGGACGATCTTGATGCCCGTGTGGCGAGCCTGCCACGACTTCTTGCTTTTACACACGGCTTTGAGGAAGGGCAGCAGCGATGGGATCCCCAGCGCCGATGCCACCACGGCGAAGGCTCGGGCCGTCGTGTTCCTCACGTACTCGTCCATGTTGTCGATGTCAGGCCTCATAGTGGAGATCATGGTGGCCAGACCGGCCGCCTGTGGAGAGGGCATCAGACCCGTGTTTATCAGTTCACGCCGCCATCCGACAGCAGGTCACCAGTTAACCGTGAGCCCAGTGGGTCCATGACAGCGCAGCATGGACCCACTGGGCTCCCAGTTAACTGGTGAATGTTTACCATTCCCTTATATCCCAATACACAGAGGTGAAAGTAATGGTTTACAAGCGTTCACTGTATGGAAAGGAACATTTGCAAAATTTACTACAAAAAATATGTGTGGGGAGAAAGTAACTAGTAACTTATACTATGAGTACTATTTTACTGAGCTACTTTTTACTTGTATTTGAGTATTTTATGTACGACCTACTTGTACTTGGGTCCAATTACACTCAAGTAATAGAAGTTCTACTTGAGTAGGACATATCAGTACTCTTTACACCTGTGCAAATACATGTGTTAAAATGTCATTGATGTGAGTAGTTTGTGGTCACCACATAACAGGGAAGCCAGCTTATCTACTACACTGTTCACTGACTCAGATGGAGGTCGTTCTGTTGGTGACACTGATCAAAATTCTCCAACATTTAAATTGTCTTTAGTTTTTGCAACTCAAAATGCAAATGAGTGTAAAGTTCATCAGTGAGTGTGTTATTATGGAGGGTCAGAGTTTGTGTTGGTGGGTGTGGCCAACGGTGCAGGGTGAGAACAGACCAGCATGAAGTTCAGGTCTGACAGCTCTCGTGTTGGCGTTGATGTAGCGAACGACTAGCCCTGATGTGACCATAGAGAGGTCCAACAGGCGAGAAAGGTTCGCAGACCACAGGGTGAGAAGCTGCTGGGCGGTGCTTACCTTGGCTAAGTTAGAGATGATCTCCCTCCCTTCCACTCTGGCGTAGTAATCCTCATCAATCAGCAGCGGCTCAATCACCACCAGGATCTGCACAGCAAACATTAACGTGTGATTCAGTGTCTCTATTTTCTCCTGCTGTGGTACACGTAAAACCGCCCCCTCACCTTGTGCACGTAGGGCCGGACCAGGTCATCCAGCTTGTACAGGATGCGATCGATGACCTTGACCAGCAGGTGGCGCTCCTGGTCCTCCAGCGTGGGCGACATGAGCAGCGGCAGGATCTGGTTGAAGAGCGGACCGGCGCCGAACTCTCTGGCCTTATCGGTGATCTGACGCAGAGCGGCCTGAGGGAAGAGGGAGGAGTCGTGACCTTTGACCTTTCAAGTACCAATAGTTTATAGAAGGGCTAATTGATCAGAGATGTTAGTGTCTGCTGCTCCCAGTGCAGCGTGACGTGACGTCCACACTGAGACCAGCAGCTCCTCCTCAGAGGAGATCCTGTAGCAGGAGATTATTCACGCTGACGCCACAGCAGGCGGAGCGCTGGGTGATGGACCTGCTGCACCCCCTCATCAATAATACACACACACTTCTAATCACAACCCTTTGAGTCTTTGAAAACCATGGTTAGCATTATTTAATTTGTATTTAACATGTTTTATCATTTATTTTATTAGTGTTTATCAACTTCATTTTTTTGGTTTAAATTATAGATTTTACTTCTATTTTGACTGTTATATTTCTAATTTCTTTTCAAATTTTCTTAAATATGTTTCAGGGTGAACATTTCTGTTTTACTTTCCTTCCTTGCTCAAATTTAAAGCAAGTAGTGACAAACTAAGTGTCTCAAAATAATGGACAGGTATCATTTTAGTGATTACTTCAAGTAAATCTTGAAAATAAGGACATTTTTCTAGGTTTCAGAAATGCAGGACGAGACACAACAGGCTCAAATCTCTGTACTGTCGTAAGATTTAGCATGTCTGTTTTTGTATCTCTGGTTAAAACAACTGTTAATTCAACCACTTGTTGATATAGTGACAAAAAAAACATTCTAGTGACATGGAGCTAACCAGGAAACACCACAGGTCTAATTAATAATGTATTATTACTCTTCTGTGATGTACTTTAACATTTAAATGAAACTTTTGTTATTGTAATTGCTGTAATGGTTTTCATTAATGTTATATTAACATTTATACATAAATGGTTTACTTATCGTTACATTACTACACATTTTGATATAAATCATGTTAACTTTCAGATCAGTCTGTATTGCTTTGTTATTGTTCTCATATTTATGTTGTGATGAATATCTTTAGTGTGAAAGACATTTGGTTTGAACCCTCGTTTCTTGCGCGATGTTCATTGCGTTTCACAATAAAAGCGTTAAATATGGCGTCACATACTGACCTTCCTCATGGGGGGAGTCCCGTTTTTGATCTTCAGCAGCAGCTTCATGATCTTTCTCTCCTTCTGCTCCTCTGGGCTCAGGGTGGACTCATCCACCTCCACCTGAAACACAGATTCAACAACATTAACAGTGGCTACAGAATGGACTGAAAGAGTAATTAGTGTATTTATAAATAAATTGCCTGTGAGAACAAAAGCTTCAGATAATTTCAGATGAATCTTTTTTTTCTGAGATATTTTGGTTTATTAAAATACATAAATTAACATCTCTCTCCATCATTTGTTGTTTAAATGAGTTTATTAATTTAGTATAACTGTGTGTGAGGCTCACCAGCAGCTTGTCAAAGTACTGGATGTCATCTGGTTTGAGGAAGGGCAGATTCCCTGACGGCTGGTCGTTCATCTGCTTGGTGGTCCGATCCTCCACCTGCATGTGGAAGCCCGTCATGCCGCCGATGGGAGTGGGCGTGGCTGACAGCTTGCGGGCCGGCGTGCGGATCGGCACGTAACCGGCTGGAGGGGGCAGAACCTGAGGAGAGGCGGAGGCTCTTTACAGGCATGTTTACACCGTGAACCAACCTGAGCAGAGCACCATTGGGACGCAGCCATAGTGTCAAAACCAGATTAAACTTTTGATTAAAAAGTTAGTTTTTAAGTAAACATTCACCAAAGTGTTTTGAATTTATCAACCAGTGGACGACTCATTTTATTAGCTTTGGTTGACAAGTTATAGTTAAACCACTGTTCACTGCTGGACTTTCACAATAAAAGCATATTTGTTGTTCCTGTTTGCTGCTTTACACATTAAATACTTTAAGAAAAATTACTTTTAAAAAAAAAAAGAAAGAAAAAAATAAGAAAAAACTAAAAAAAAGAAATAAGGGGGAAAAAGAAAAAGAAAAAAAGAGAAAAGTTATTAAAAGCACATTAGCATTGAATAAAATTAAATGTACAATATTATTTTCAATGTGTTCTAAAACCCTTAAAACTCTCCAACTTGACATAGTGGGTGTGGCCAACGGTGCAGGGTAAGAACAGACCAGCATGAAGTTCAGGTCTGACAGCTCTCGTGTGGGCGTTGATGTAGCGAACGACTAGCCCTGATGTGACCACGGAGAGGTCCAACAGGCGAGAAAGGTTCGCAGACCTCAGGGTCCTCATTAACTTTTCAAAGTAAAATACCTGTGTACTCATACCTTATATCCTTCAGGAAACATGGCGTCCAGCTCGTCGTCTGTCAGGGGGCGGTTCCTCTCGTCGATCTCACGCTCCCACCTCCACGCCTGCAGCTGCTCGGGGGTCATACTCATCAGGTGACCTGTAGGGAACACAGGTTAGATAAAGCCACGCCCACAAAAACCCAACAGAAGGCGTTATTGTGGGAAACGTGTCATTCACCTGGTGTGGGCGTGGCCATGTTCATAGCAGGGGTGCCAATGGGGGTCTTCCCAGGGGTGAGCAGGGGCGTGGAGGACCCCATCTGACTGGCGGGTGTTTCGTCCCAACGTGACTTCCTCTTGCTGGCGCCAGGAGTGGGCGTCTCTCCCACTGACTCCTCCCCCCGGTCGGTGCGAGGTGTCTCGGCCCAGCCGCTGCCATGTCCGGGTGTCTCGCGCTCCGTCTTCGGGGTCTCGTCCCAGCGGTTCTTGCGGACGCTCCCAGTGGCGCCACCGTGACCTGGAGTGGCGTGGCCAGGCGTGTCCCTGCCAGGAGTGGCAGCGCCGGCTGGCGTGTGGCTGGGGGTGGGGTCCCACATGCGGCTGCTGGGTGTTGCGCCAGGCGTTTCGCTGCCTTTGGGGCGTCCGGGGGTTTCGTCCCAGCGGCTGTTGGAGGGCGTGTGTGCGGGGGTGTGTCCGGGGGTGTGTCCAGGAGTCTGAGGGAGGAAACAAAGCGAGTGTTATTAATGTTGTCAGCACTGATTGATGACGATCTAAAGCTCCTCTTCTTACTTCTGAAGAGGCGTCGGCCTGGTCCCAGCTGGACATCTTTTTGGGAGTGGCGTTGGAGGGCGTTTGGTCAGCAGTCTGGTCCCAGCGACGCTTGCGTTTAGCGGCAGCTTGGGCAGCAGCAGAACCGTTGACTGCTTTCAGGTCCCCCGCTTTGGCCTTCTCCACCAACTGCAGACGGATCTCCCTCTGCAAGAAGAACACACGGTGGTTTCACTAAGAGTCAAACCACTAACAAACCTCCGATATAGTCAGTTATCTGATCATTCACGCTTAAAAGGCTTGGAATGGATATCCCATTAATAGTAATACAATAAGTCACAATGTATGGACACATTTTTATTTCTGAAAAATCACTGGGGTAGTTGAGGAACTAACCTAAAATACCTGCAATTTAATACATTTTTGATAATGATAGATATTTTTTGATTATTCAAACCAATTCAGAATCAGTATATTGATCCAGATCTACTCCAATGTTGTCAAAGTGCTTATGACAATCTTGCTAACAGACAAATATTTTTAGTTTTTTTAAATGACCTCCATGGTGGAGGTAAATATGCTACTGAACAAGAAACCTGCGGCACCTTCTCATATTGTACAGTACGTTACAGGTCAGTGTGTTAAAGGGATTCTCTGCTATTTTATAAGTTTGGCCTAAAATCTTTTAAATGTACTTATTAGAAGATCTATGTCTAACAAAACACATTATGTCCATGATTATTCGCTAACTTCAGCTACCAGAGCATGTCAACGCACTGTTTAAGGGAGAGTAAAGGTCCCTTAGGAGAGCTCTTCTTCTCTGCTTCCTTGTCGACTGCCAAACCAGAGTTGGAACTGTCGCCCTCAGCATAAAAATTGTTGTGACTACAACTGTTTTTATCCTCTTTCTGTAAACTAAAGGTTTACATCGAAATCTTTAACTTTTCCTTTTTTTATTTTAAATTAACCAAAAGCAGCACAAGTTGTCATTTTGACTGAAAAATCTGCTAAAGGGTGTAAAAAGTTCCTAAATGATTTATAAATCAGTCTGAATGTTTCACTCCAGTAGAAAACAATGGGATGTTTACAAGCAGTGGGGCCGTGTGACATCATCAATCACATGATTTCAAGATGAAGGAGAACACAGGCTCTAAAACTGTAAAGTCCCATTTTTAAAAGGTAATTAAATGAATATGGTTCATAATAATGTGTGTTGTTAGACATACACCTACTAATGAGGACATTTAGAAGATTTTAGGTCAAACTTGTTAAAACAGGAGGCTCTCTGCTCGATGGTGAAGGTATAAATCATTTCAAGAAGAGACCAAATGGTGGGGGTTGATCAGAATCTCTATCACTGAGTGATTCTAACCTCCTCTTTGGACAGATTCTGCTCCATCATGACGTCCACGTACGACCTGACCTGCATCTTGGGGTCCGGCGTTTTGCCTCCTGCGCGAAAGAGCACCAACAAGCAGAGGAGATACGGCCATGAGCGAGGGCGCTCGTCTGAGCACGTGTACACAAAGACATGAAGCACAGAAACACATAGGCAGCTAACCCTGACACATTAGCTCTGCATTTTAACTGCTGATCATTACTAAGCTGAGTTACAGTCAAGTATGTGTGGTCTAGAATCATGTTAAATTATAATCAAGCAGATACATGGAGAGGAGCTGAGGGTAGATTAAGTGTAGCCATCACTGATGCAGGGCTCCTTGCTGCGCTCTTCAGTATACGTACACTTTCAGTGCCAAGGGTCCATCTGCAGTCAGACTTCAACCGGCAGAAAAGAAGCCTAGAAAATTCCTCTTTACCATTAGTAACACTTTGAAAAAGGGTTCGAACTCACACACAACAGCATACCACCTGTGTTGCATTGATTAACAGCACTCAGATGTAAACAAAAAAAACAAAACAAAAAAACAAAGAAAGAACAGAGAGCATCTTCTGTGAAATACACATCAGACTCAGGGCCGAGGAGTCGAGGGGGGGGGGGGCGGAGTCTGTGCTGGTGCGTTCAGGTGAGTGAGGAGAACGGGAAATTAGCCAATCTAATTTAAAAAGGAGGGCCGCTGGCAGAGCCACTGGGTCGAGCTGCAACAGACCATTACTGACCAATCACAGGGTGAGATACAGACCTGCTACGTCTAACAGTTTCCTGTCTTTAATGCATGGAACACAAGGATTCATCTTCAACTTTCCTTCTCCCTCACAAAGATACACAACATGTAACAGACGCTCCAGACTGACAGATAATTCCCTGAAAGAGTTAATGTGTCTTCTTTAAGGATTTAATTCATGTTGGTATATTTAGGAACAGATCTATTTTTCATATGTCCGTGACAAGGGACAGGACAACATGGGTAGTTTACTAGTTTGAACTACATTTATAGTTCATGATAGATTTAACTTTTTGTTTGTTATGGGAGAGTTTTACTGAAACGTTCTTGAATTGTTTTCCTCCCTGGGTTAGTTTGAAGTTTTAAAATGGAGCATCTTTGGTCTCCCTGAAGCCACTGCTTCTATTCATTAGTGTGGGCACGACAGACTAAATCAGGGTTTTTCAACCTTTGGGTCGTGTAACAATAAAATAAATTACTTATTAAATTTCTACATTTATTAATTTATTTTGCACAGTTTAACAACACAACAAAAATAGATACACAGTGCACGAAGAGGCTGAAAGCTCAAAAAGCTTAAATATAACTACACACAACTGTATTCTATACTTTCACGTTTCAAATATTAATCTAGTTCAAGTGAAAGTGCAGTATGAAAATATCTGAGCTGGCACATTATGCAACTAATCCTTATTACTCTGTATTTTTAACAGTACAACAAATGTGTTTAAATGACTAATTTTAGAGAAAAATAGTATCTGGGGTGGCCAGAAATTTATGACATAAAAATGGAGTCACGACCCGAAAAAGGTCGGGAACCAGTGGACTAGATTATAAGAAGCTAACCAGAGCAAACCATTAGCGTGTGTTGGTGACAGGTCGACTGTTGCAGTCGTTGCAGCTCCACCTCTAGGCCTGATTTATTCCACATGTTAATGTTTATCTGCTGGGTTCCTTTAAGGGGCCAAATGTGGTCAAATGAAATGGGCAGAAAAGGTGTGGGGCAAAAAATAAAAATAAAAAATAAAAAAATCGGCCAATGGACCCTGACCAATCTGACAAGCTCTCAGTGATCCCCATAACCTACACAGGAGGAGGCGCTGCACCTTAACAGAGCAGTACAGGACTGGCAAAGCAGTACTGCTGTAGGAGAGAAATTAAGGACAGTTAGTATGGGCCTGTGGCACAGTGCGGCACATCAACTTTTATTTGGCACATTTCTGTCACCGCAGCCTCACACAGATCTGCAGTGACAGAAATGCAGTCACACAACATGTTTGTACACAGAGCGCTCGCTACATGCAGGCTTCAGGAAACACTCATGATGGACCGCAGCGCACGTTGGGTGCGTCTGACCAACAGGCTGTACTATAGAAACACATTCAGGAGCATCTAATATTTTCATTATGGAGACAAAATAATACAAAGAGGTGAAACTACCCCGTCAGGACTGTCTTTGTAATATTTAACATTTGTTTACATGTTAATATTGTTCAGACTATTCATATCTGTCAGTAGTGTTGGTTTCACTACAAAAACCTGGTGGATTTTAGAAAAGAGACTGCACCCTTTCCAGTGACTAATCATCTGAGAGGATGATGAGAACTAATATTTATTGCTGAGAGAAATTAGGAAATTACAGCAAAATATTAATACCAGGAAAATAAAGAAACTTCAAGTATAATATTAAGATATCGTGCTTTTCCCCCCGCAATATTCATTGAAATTCAAGTATTACCATATCAGGTGTTATGAACTGGGGCCAGAAAGTAGTCAAACCTTTAATTTAAAGGAATACCAGCCTTTTAATGAGTGCCTGTTTCAATAGGGATAAGAATTTTTTGATCAGGAGCTAGCCTGCTAGCTCTTGGTTTACATTCAAAGGTCAGCCACAAAACTTTGAATACATTCTATTAAAAGTAGTTCATATAGAATTATAGCCTAGTTCATGATTGTTTATTTTAAAAGCATCCCAGGAGGCAGAGACACTGAAGTTGGTCAGCGACGTGAAGTCGTAACTAAACCTTTTCTGTAGTTCTGTGTATTAAAGGTTTCTGTAACACGGCTGCTGTCTGCGTGCTAATCACATGTAAACAGTTGGAAACCACACACTTGAACTTTTCTGAGTGCGTTTAAATCTGAAGCTCCTCTTAGCATCGTATCAACCCTGGAAGATGCTGCACTTTCCACTCTTTGAACGCTAAGCCTTCGACTCACAAACAGCCCGTCTGCATCCACAGAGCCTGTGCTCCAATCCCTCTGTTTACAGTGTGGTCAGTGATGCTTTCATATCAAAGAAAGACTTATTTTAATATTTTGAGTTACTTCTGTGTGAATGTGAGACCACAGGGGGGAGCACTAGGCCTAGGAAACACAGCAGAGTGTTTGTTTTCCAAGGGTTAAACCAACAGGTGTGACATCATTGGCAGTCATGGGGGAGGCACAAAGTGTGTAACCAAAAAAAACAAGGGGGAGGAAACGGGGGGCGCGGAGGATGAGGAATAAAAAGAGGCCGAAACTTACCATCTGCGAACGGGTCGAGTCGCTCTGGTGAGATGATCATCTGTCGGCGCCGTGCTTTGTACTCGTCCTCGCGCTCTGCGATCTTCTGTGGACGATGCTCTGCAAACGGGTCGTACTAAAGACAGGGGGAGGGGGAGAAACAATGAAGGTTTGATCAGGTTTTAAATATAAAAAACAATAAAGTGTGTTATTTCAACTGGTTTGTCTGGTCATGATTGTAAAACCAACCATTCCAACCAGTAAAACCTATAAATTCACCATTTCCCACCCATTTTATTTTGATATACACACCTTAAATCTATGTTGCAGGCATGTGTGTTAAATCACCTAAAAATTTTTCTTCATCTCTCAGAATTTAGTTAAACTTTATGGAATGGTTGTGATCCATGAGAAATGCACAGATCTTTGGAAGTAAGATAGCTGCAGATTTGATTTTAGTGTCATTTTTAAGCTTTTTTCAAGCTCTGTCAATTTGTTTTCTATAGAATCTAATTGAAAAAATGTATGTCAAATCAAACTTCAAATGTGATTTTCGAGTGACCATGCCACACATACTTTATCATAGCTGTAAGCTGTGCCCATCACAAAACTATCTGAGATACCTGTCCAAATTTTTTTTAAATTAAAGAATGTCACTGCTAGGAATTCACATTTGAAGTTTACGATTTGACAAAACTTTTCTGTTTCATAAACAAATTGATAGAGTTGGTTCACGTCTACGCCCTAACGACATCAGATGAGACCCACTGCCTGATTGTAATGTGCTGTTTTGTTTTAAATGCTCAGCTGAGTGACTGTGGATGGAGAACAGTTTTTTGTTTGCTCTAATCTAATCCTATTCCCATGTGCATTATTTGTCCACTGTGTAACTACCTGTTCATCAGACTGGGGGATGGCATTGAGAATAGCCACAGGAGCGTGATATCCTGGCTTCTTGGGTCCCAGCAGGCTGGTGGACGAGTCTTCTTCATCGTCCTAAAGAAAAAGAAACACGAGTCTGGTCAAATCTCTCCCAGCTCGTCTGCAAGACACACGAGAGAAGAAAAGAGAGAACAGAGAACAGCACACACTTCCTCCTTCTCGTTGGCGGCGATAGACGTGACGTATCCGGCGAAGCGGCTGTCGCTGCCTCCGTAAATTTCCTGGTCGTAGAAGCCAGTGGAGTCCAGGCCCACGCCCTCATCTCCCTCCTCCTGGAGAGTGGCCTTCATCCCCTGGATCTCCAGGATCTGAGCCTCGATGTCTGCACAGATTTTACACATGGTTTAGTAACTTAAATAATAAGCAGCACAGGTTTCCTTTCCCCTTCATTCACAATCATTCACCACCTCACGTGTCAACCTAACTACATAGTAGGGGTGTAAATCACCAGCTTCATCACGACACGATGTCGATATGTTCAGATGGCGATATGATGTTTGTCGATATCACAAAGTCGGTCACGATACGATTCACAAGCCTGCAATCGTTGTGATACATTCCCGTCTCACACAATCATTTACATATATATCAACTCCCAAAAAACAACTAAAATATGATTTGACCATTTTATTTCAAAGGTCTTTCAGGCAATAAATAAACAGTATAAACACCATTCTGTAACATTTAACAAAGTTAGGGATGCACCGAAATGAAAATTTGCGGCCGAATGCCGAATAAAATATAAACGCTTGGCCGAATGCCGAATAATACCTAATGCAGTTAAGTTTTTCGCAATTTTTTTTAATAGTGTATAAATAGCCTAAAATACATTAGTAGACATGTATTTTAAAGAAAGTAAATGTTTATTGAATACTCTGACATTTTTTAAAAAAAAAATATTCTAGTAGTCTTTGCTTTTCAAAAAAAGCACAACAAAGTTCATCATTTATATTAACCCTTCAAATAAAACAAAACATGCATTCGAAAAAAAACAAACTAAAGTGCATTAAAGTGGAGGTTGGGAGTTACTGCTTGGAGCCACAGACCCATTGTTTACACACATCAGCTGTTAGCACTCCATGCTAATGCTACACCAGCCTATGCAGCGAGACCCGACATCACTTGTAAACTGAGGAGGAAACAATGAGGATGTTTACGGATTTGTGGCTCACAGCGCTAACAACTAACTCCATTGTGGAATTTAACAGCTTGCAACTTTTACGCGGTGACGGACAACAAAGAGGGGAAAGGAGAGAGTCTGGCTGTGTTTGTTTGCAGAAAGGAGGAGCTGCTGCTGGTTCTGCAACATGCACACACTTTTCCGACTCAAAATCACTGCATGTTGTTTGATTGCGTTATTGTGTCACGCTACTATTCGGCCTTGCTTTTAACTTACCAAACCAAAGGCCACATGAAAAATAACCACATGGTTTAATTGTTTTGATTTGGTTTTAAAACGGAATAACCAAAGAACTAAGGGTACACGGATTATATTGCTACATAAATGGTTTTGATACATTTTTTTCTTCTTTAATATTAAATAAATATCTCAAGTGACTTGCAGATACTTGTTATTCAGTCGTCCTGTTTATTTACATGAACAGACGCTGTTTGTTGTGGGGAGTTATTATAAATTATCAACCCATTTACGAGGACGGACCGAATACTGAAAGTATCAGATCTCAGTTTGCGTGTCTGTGCACTCACGTGCATGCTAAACTCTAGCAAAACAACCTTCTTCAACCCAATTGTTATTATCTTAAAATCAGCATCACCACGATAGCGCTGCACTTTCATTATTATTTCATTTCCTGATATATAGTTCATCATTTTTACATTATATATTATGTGAAATCGACTTTTTCAAGATTTATATCATGTTACTATGTCATTCCCTCATTAAAAACATACCTGGAGTGTTGCCTTGGTTCATTCATGTATGTTTGAGTAATCTTTAACAACTCTGACGGCAGCCATTTTAAGTGTTTCTGCGCCCGAGTCCTCCTAGGAACGCCCCCACCTCCTAGAGACGCCTCGCACCTTTCGTCACCAGCCGAGTTACCGCCCACCGCTCCACAGCAGAGCCCCTCCTCCTCATATTCTATTCCTTAGTTCAGCCCACAACACCCGCCTCCGCAGATTTAGCTTTTCATTTACTTAATTGAAATACTTTTGTAAGAAACCCATGGCTTATGTTGTCTGTACTCATTAATGTACGCATTAAAATAAAAAATAAAAAATGTAAATAAAACTTGCACCCCTCCCCCTTCCAGCTCCGTCAAAATAGCTGCAGTCACAGCAAACAGCTGAGAGATAACTGCTTGTCGATTGGTTTACTCTGCTCAATGCAGTAGCTGCCTGTCTCTAGTTTTTATAAATGCCTCAGCGAGAAAATGTATTTTTGGATGCAAAAAAACAGCCCTCTTTTGAATGAAAATTCGTCAATGGTTGGAGTTTATCTTACGAAGTGGCTCTCGTCCCAAAAAGATCTGCTTCATTTGTTCTACTTTTCAGATGACTACTTTAAAACAAGAGCTTATTTGAAAGTGGATTAATTAGTACACAGACACAATGTGATCCCTATTCTGGACTATAGTGCTAGCACCAGCACCGGTAAGCGAGTGTGTATGTCGGTGAGAGGGAAGAGATCTCTGTCCATACGTCAGCATTCCTCACTTTGATAATCTTTCTAATGTATTGTAGCAATGTAGAAATGTAGAAAGTATCCAAATACAGTGTGAGCGTACAGTAAAACCGATGTAAACATCCATGCGTGTTTGTTTGAGTACTGAAGGGAACGTGTTCATGGACGTACCAGACAAGCTTGGAGTTTCTTAAAGAGACGAGGCGAAATCAAATCATGAACGTGTGCTACAGAGGGAAAGTTTTTTTTTTTTTTTTTAAATATTTGCTGCATTTACCAAAAAAAAATTGGGTAGCGTAGTTATTTGAGTATGCTATAGAATGGTACTATGTGCCTAAAAAAAACATGACCCCCACCCCTAAATAAAACGATGTAATATATTGTAAAAACAAATTGTAAAAACTGAATTAGAAACAGTATAGATTAATCTATTAACCGTCTTCAACAGTGTGCAGTTAACTGTAAAGCGCACACAAAGGAAAATAACTGAGAAATCTACGATTATTGGTTAAATAAGGCTAAAGTAATTCTAAAATGTACTTGCGCTATTAAATGTAACAACAGTCTTTGTTCATTACATTTTATTCATTATTCTGAACAATAAATGAAACCTTATGTATATTTCTGTATAGATGAAGAATTTATTTTTATTTTTACACATTAATTAAATTCAAAGCTCCCAGGGAGTATTTAAAGTGTTTCTCATTCTAAATGCACCGACATCTTTATTTGGAACAATTAAAAATAAACACACGCCGTTCTTTTGTTTATTTCGGTGTAGAGAAACGTTAGAAACACGGTTTCACTTCATCGCCAAATAGCGCGGAAACAGACAGGTTCGAAACAAACGGAACACAAATCATTCTGAGCCGTATGCTGATGAAGTTATTGTATCACTGGTTATTGATTATTGCCTCAATAATACGCTCCGTATCGACTGATCTATTAGCCGCATTTAACGGCGTGCAGCTAATCGTAAAGCTCACCCAAAGGAAAATAAACACAATTGGACAAATATTGGTGAAAAAGGAACTCTAAAATGTAAAATGTAAATCATATCTGTATACAAGTGTCGGTTCTACCTTTTAAGTTTGCCACACTTTAAAGCTGCGCTAACATGCTAACGTTAGCATCAGCGCCATTATGACGTGCTGCACTGCGTTGCAACAGGCCTCAAACGTTTTCTCTTAGGAAGTTAAAACGCAGCTAAACTATAGTCGAGGCGGAAGATGCAAACACAGAAACAACCTATAACATTTGCACAAACAAACAGCATCATAAAAGTCATACTCTGTACAGGAATATAAACATTTTGTAAAGGTTTACCTTCGTGCGTCTTGGCGATCTTCGCCATTTTGTTGTTGGAAGAAATAATCTAACTCCGGATGTGACGCCAGACACTATATCCTCTTCTTCTTCTTCTAATGGTTTCCGGCAGGCTGTACACTAAAAGAAGCGTAATGCTGCCCTCTTCTGTTCACTTAGAGTCACTCCATTTTAGATTCTCAAATAGAGGTTGGAAGATTGGAGATATCTCACGACTGCCTTATCTATTAAAATCGACTCTGCTCTTGATGCAAATATTGACTTTATTGAAAACACTGTCAGCCCAAGAGTTGAAAGTTCTTTAAATAACGTTCCCCTTTCAGCAGAATAACATCCACAGGCCAATAGAACGTGGGAAATAGTCTCAAGTTGACCACACTGACATAATCCATCCGGATGTTTGCCTATTCGATTTAAATATGCAGCTAGTCCACAATGCCCCAGTCTTAATCTGGTTATCTTAACTTGATTTGATCGGCTAGTTGCCCACAGGAGTCTAGTGCCCTGCACACAAGGTTGACACTTAAAATAATGCCTCCCTCTAGACTCATTCTCCCACTCCCTTTGCCATTGCTGATACACAGTAGCTTTGAAAACACTGACACACTCAGCCTTCCCCAATCGGACCACATATTCAATTTCCGTCTCGAGAAGAGCCTTCTTTGCTAGCCTATCATATATATCCTCTACTGGCAGCGGATTATTTTATAAATAGTTTAAAGTTTTTGTTTTGTAAAGTAATTCTTTGCCGATTGATGATACAAATGTATTATTACCTATTCCATCATATTTTTGCTTTTTTTAATTAACTAAAATGTTTTTTTTAAAATCTAAATTGTTGGTTGAGATCATTCAATTACAAAATGTTAAAAAAAAAAGCGTTTTAGTTTGTTATCATTATGACCATACAGAATATATTCATATCAGTTTTTGTATCAGTCATAATAGTATTATAGTATCATCATCTTTATTAGCAGACATAGGAGTCCATATAAAACATGAACAAATACATAAAACTAGGATTAAAACAGTATAAAAATATCAGAAATAGAACAATCACAGACAAGTAAGATATCACCCTATTATTTCTCAAAGACACCCATACCAGTGCCTCCACAAGGATGACTGGTATTTTACAGCACTATGACTAGTAGCACTAATATTTTTTTATAATTGGCCTATTTTTCTAACCTTGATTTTTCTAAATAATTCCAACGTGTGAATTGCTCTTCAATTTCTTCCTTTGCGACTATTTTTAACGTTATTTATTGTATTTAAAGTAATGCAGTTGTTTGTATGGCTCAATTTAGATTTTTGCTAAATAATCCATTATAAATTGCAGATATTTAAAAATGAAGCCATGTCAAAAATATTTGAAACAACGTAAAATTTGTTTGATCTAAATGCGCAGTTAAAACATCCAAAATTATTTAAATTGTGTTTCTTGAGTGATCTCTAAATTCCTTTGATTTTTTTTTTTTTTTTTAGATTCATTTATTTTTTGTTTAATTCTCGATTGTCGTATTTGGTATATTTGTTAATTTGGCTGTCATTTATTGAATTAAAAAAAAATGTCTACCTATTCTAAAGTATATATGCACAACATACCTAATATAAAAGTGTCAACGAGCTTTAATTGTTGTACTTCAGGTGAATTTGCATATTAGCAAAGTATTTAGTTTCACCCGTGAGATTTAGATTTAACATTTAATATTTCACCGGTGCCCTGTCCAGGGTGTACCCCACCTTGCAGCGGCTATCCGTACACAATATACCGACATTCTATCCGTACGCAGCGCTCCTCTTTGGCCATTTTAGGTCACGTGACTAAGACTAAGACTAAACCTAACCGTAAACCAAACCCAAACCCCTAAAAATTGTTGCAATATAGGTTATAACCTAACCCGCTGTGTACTTCGGTAAACGTACCAATAGCACCATGGATTGTCCGTACGGCAACCGTACGAATAGACACTTTTGGAAAAAAATGTGGTTTGTTGGTAAATGTTGCTGTTTATTTTAGCATTCCTCCGCGAATATTATTAATTTGTGTATGTGTGTGCGTGTGTGAGTGAATGTGTGTACGTGTGTGCGTGTGTGTGTGTGTTAACCGGCTCTAACCGGGTTCAACATCTCGTGACTCTATGCGCGTGCTCGTTCGCGCTCACATAAATGTCAACGTAGAAGGTCACATGTCGTTAGTGGGCCAATGGGATCGCCCGCCAGCCACAGTGACGTTCCAGTGGGCGGGGCCTCGGGTCCAGCTGCGCTTCAGTTGAGAAGAAGGAAAAATGGCGAGAGGAGGCCGCAGTTTGAGGACCGTCACTGAGCTGTTTAAACAGCTCCACTACCGGGGAGGACAGGCACGGAGCGGCAGGTAAACACACCGGACACTATCACCACACCAAAGTACCACGGTTGTTTGCATTTTAATGTGTTACCGTGACGTTTTTAAGCTGTGATCGCCGGTTTAGTTTTAGGAAAGTTCAACAACAGTTTACTTGGAAACCTGTAACAAGAGAATGAAAGAGTAAAGGTGTTTACCTTTATTTCATAAGTTATTTAGTTAATGTGCTTTGTTTAGAAGAAGAAAAAAAACCAATGTTTTTCAAACATTTTTCAATATTAAGTATTTTCATCTCATTAAAAGTTATTTGCTTTGTCTTCGAGCTCAGAATTTATTTTAAAAACACTACAGCAGTTTTATTAAAGTATATTGTTTTTAGAAATGACTACTCAATAAAACATAAATATCTAGAGATGATAGACAGGATTAGTTCATGGGAATAGTTCATAATAAACTGTTAATTTATTATTAATAATTAGACCAATATTTACAACGAAACCGTTATTAATTACTATTTCCTTTTAATTATGTTTTAGTTGTTGATTGTAAAATGCATTGGAATTTTTGTTTTTGCTTTGTCTCCATTTGGTACAGTGTTGATTTTGTGCTGTATTTAGTTTGATCTAATAAATTACAGAAGTAATCCCCTTTTTCCGTTCTTATTATTCTTACTAAACTGTTTTTATAGGTTTTATACCTGACTTCTGATGTGAATGAATAATGGTTTTTGAAACGATTCATGCCTTTAATTTTATTATATTACTTCATACACACCTGTCCTAGTGTAAGAATTCAATTTTTTTTTTTTTTAAAGTATTTGTTATTGATTTAAAAAAAGATTTCTGATATTAGCTTTAATTAATTAGGTAAAATGTTTTGTTAGATGGAAATTATTGTAAATAAACCAAAACTTAGCCCTGAGTCAGAGAATTCCACAGCGATGGAAGGTATCTGTTTGATTACACAACACATTATTGTAATGGTTCATTGATACGTGTACGCATTCATTCTGTGTAATCCATCCCTAGGGAGTAAACATTAGGTCACGGGAAGCATTCGGGGTTCAAACCTGTAACCATTCACCTACAGCTCCACTTTTTAAAGGTTTTTCTCCCGTCCTTTGTTACAGACGTATACCGAATAGATCTGTTTGTGTCCTATGTTACAGACCTATCAGGAATAGATTCACATTAACGTGCAGTAGGGCTGGGCAATATATCATGATTTAAGATATATTGAGTTTTCTGTTTTGGTGATATAGAAGAGTTATATCTATATATATTTTGAACTTGTTTTTATTTATATAATCACACAGTAAGGCTGCACAATGAATCACATTTTTTTTTTTTTTTTGAACACTTTATTTAAAGATTTTTCAGTTTTCTACAAACAAACATATCAAGACTCAGGGCTTGTTCAAACTTATTTTTACAGAGATTTACACCACAATGCCAACCAGCAGCACATGAGCCCCCAACTTGTGAAAAGATATCCATAAAATTAAACACATACAATACAATAGGCTGCACAACCCAACCTCTCAATGATTGAATTTGACATTATACATCCCACTCAAGTTAAAGGCAAACCTTCAACATATGCAATGAAGGGCAACCATGTCTTATGATATTTATTTATTTATCCACATAAGATGTACCTTAGATAGTCAATTTGCAAAATGAATCAAATTTTAATCGTATTTTGGTTTCTACAATTAAATTAACCTGAACGTCTGCAATTTTTATGTTTAAAACGCAGCATCTGGGGCGGTGTGTAGCTCAGTGGGTTGAGCGCCCGCCCCATGTACTGAGGCTGTAGTTCCTCACCTGCAGCGGGTCCAGGTTCGATTCCCGGCCTGGGACCCTCTCCTGCGTGTCATTCCCTGCTCTCTCTCACCCCCTTCCTGTCAAGCAACTGTCATATAAAGGCCACTAGAGCCAAAAAAAAATCCTTTAAAAAAAAATAAATAAATAAAAAAATAAATAAAACGCAGCGTCTGATGGATTTAAAACTGGAGTTTTAGGTTTTTTTTAGGTGTGGCGCTCGTGTTGAACATGTGGACACGCCTCCATGAGTTTGCACTCTAAACTGTTCACATATTGTTTATTAAAAAGTAGTTAAAAAAATACGGACATATTCCCTAAAATTATAAATAATCGTGATTGAAATATTGCAGCTGTTTGTTAATAAATGTGGCTGTGTGGCATTTTGTATCAGCAAATTTGACCCAGAATTGTTTTTCTGGTCAGATTTTGAGTTAAAAAATATCGCGATTTATATTGTATATCGCCATTTTGAGAAAAAATATTGTGATATGAGTTTTGGTCCATATTGCCCAGCCCTAACGTGTTGCTGTGAACTGAAGGATTAAAAAATGTCTGCTCCACATGTTTGGGGCTTTTTCTCACAGTCTGGTTCATATTCCTGACAAACAGAAGGAAAGCTGATGATTATTGTGTAAAACAAAGAATTTACTTCATCTTTAACATCGTTACTGCCTGGTTTTCTGTTACTGACTTGATTTGTGAGCTGGTAATGAACAATGGGGTGTTTTTGGGCCAGTCATGCTGTGAAAGTGTGTGTCATAAGTGAATCTGGTTCACGGGGTCAGTTAGTCGACAGCACGGGGGAACTTTAGTCCCAAGTCCACCAACATTAGTGAAAAGTAGATCACCTGTAGCTAACACACACACACACACACACAGAGAGACAGTGAAAGTAGGTCAAAGAGTTGCTGACGTCATCAGGCTCAGGTATGTGCGCCCCCGGCTACACCACCATTATTTAATGTACAGACCATCAACATGTCTGATCAGTCACATGTCAAAGGAAAGGAAATGAGGACAAACATAAAAAGATGTGAAATGACAAGAACATGTTTCCTCTTTTCTTTAGATTCAGTTTTAGAAAGTTAAGAAGCAAAAAGATGAGATGATTTGGACAAATTGAGTTTCTCTCCCTTTCTACACATGTTTGAAGATCAGACAAACCTTTCATCTGTCTCACAGTGGGAACGTTTGGTTTGTCCAGAAGCAGAATAAAGGATTAGAGGTCGATCAAAATATGGACTTTTTTTCCAAGATTGGCCAAACAATATATATATATATATATATTTTCAATAGTGTATAAATAGCCTAAAATATATTAGTAGACATGTTTTTTAAAGAAAGTAAATGTTTATTGAATATTCTGACATTTTTTAAATATTCTAGTAGTCTTTGCTTTTCAAAAAAAGCACAACAAAGTTTATCATTTATATTAACCCTTCAAATAAAACAAAACAGACATTACAAAAAAACTGAAGTACATTAAAGGAGAAATATGATGAAAAAAATGACTTTCTAATGGTTTATCTACAGTGATAAACATCCTTTAGCCTCATTCAGAGGAACAAAGTGTATAAAGTTCTGTTTCCTCCCTTGTTATTACATATTTTATCAAAAGTCAGCTTTAAATGAGACAGTTTGGTGACGTCGCCTACCACGCCTCCTAGAATGTTAGCTCCTCCCTCTCCAACTGTCTAACAGATAAAACAACACTGTTTAATATATAATATATATTATACTTTATTACCATTGATGTAAATACAAACTGCACTACTGTGTGTGCGTGTGTGCGTGGTATTTAAAGCTCCTCAGTGCGTCACCATCGGCTTCAGCCAATCACAGGAGTCGACTCCAGTTTCAGCCTCGTGGGTTGCTGAAGGTTAGCCAGTGTTTTAACCCCCCCTGCCCCCCCACAGCTGACGGGTCAAATATGACACACTGTCTGTGATGTCACTGCTCAGCCTGACCCTTAACCAAGCCTTTGATTGGTAACTGATCAGATACATTGATCTTTAGGATGTTTGAGTGAATCAGCTGCTCAGTCTTTATCAGAGCTTTTAGTGTTTATTGACAAACAAACACAGACAGAAGGCGAGGCTTTGTTTTCATGCTAATGCTAATGCTGATGATTTTCAGGGTTTTTCCTCCTCCAGAAACTGCTCTAAATTCATTCCTCCTGACTTTTCAGTTTGTGAAGCTCGTCCTCAGGCCCTGTTTGCACAACGTTTTGCTTCTGTCTCTGGTTTTGTTTCCACAAAGTTCCACATTCACACGACAACGTTTTCTAAATGATCTCTGTTTACATGAGCCCAATGGAAACATTACAAACTAGTAGTCCAGCCCGTCAAAAGTATGTATTCATATAATGGGAGGAGCTTAAATAGAGTTGTCAATTATGGCCAAATGAGTATGTGTGTGGTGTTAATTTAGGGTATTTCAAATGATACAACTGATTAGCTGTCCGAGCATAGAAAACCACAGATAACTGGTCTATTTAAATATTTAAATACACCAGTTGTCAAAATATGTGTCCTCACTGTAGCTATGGAGGAAAGGTGTGACAGAGCAGGGTTACTATAGCAACAACACATCATCAGTAGGTAAAACTAACCTGTCTCACGATGGTCTAATATTTCAGCTAACGCATATTTTGACAACTAACCCTAAATATGCTGTAATCAACTCCAAATTGTTTAATCAAAGTGACCAATCAGAAAGGAGGAGCCATCTATGCAATGTCTGCCCCCAAAGTGCCAAAACTCAACATCACCGCACGCAAAGAGAGCAGAAAGTGGTCTATGTGCACGATGACAGTTTTTATGCACTTGGGTTTTTGGCACTAAATAGACACTATATATGTTAGATGTACATAGAGGTGTACATACTCTGTAGTGTTATAAAGGGCTTATTGGTGGGCAGTGTTGTGCTAGTTACTGAAAAAAGTAACTAGTTACCGTTACTAGTTACTTCATTAACAAAGTAACTCAGTTACTATTTTTATGACTTATTCTCATTGTATTTTATCCTCTATGGTTTATTATGTTGGAGAAGAAACATTATTGTCAAATAGTGTATTTGTTATTCTAAGTTGATTATTTATATTAGTTAAACATAAATGAATGTGCAAAGGAAAATGAATGATTATTTTTTAATTTCAACCATATAAATCTTCATTTATTAGTTATTTTTTACTGATTTTATGCTTTTGTTCATGTACAGTACTCTTATCATGCACCAAACAACACTATAAGTAATTAATAAGTATTTCTAACTTGTACAAATACATTGCAGTTCATAAAAATAATAATAATAAAACAAGGCTTCAGTATCGAGATATTACCCAGAACCGTGATACTTTGTCTGGTATATATCGTGGTTAATCATTTTGGTTTCGTGACAGCTAGTCAGCATTTATTTGTGCTAATAGAAACACTTTACATGATTTACCACAAAGGTTGGAACCCAACCTGAGGTATAACCATCAAAATGAAGCCAGAACCATCGGCACAGAGCGACACATGACACACTAATCACCTGACCTTCATTCACTCATGTTCCTCCCCAAAGCTTTACTCATCCTGTCAGTCCCTACTCAGGGTGAAATGTGTGTGTGTTCAGGTACCTGTCCTCCTGTGGGATCCTGATGACACATTCCCCTCCTCTGTTCACCACTGTCAGTCAGAGTCGCGTCGTGGCTCCGCCCACACGACACTTCTTCAACCTATCCAGCTCCTTCTCCAAACGAAAGGAATACTCAGAGCGACGCATCATAGGGTATGGACCGCTCTCTGCTAGCTTAGCCATTAGCTATATACAGCTTAACCAGGTGGACTCCTGCTGTGACCTTTGACCTGACTTCCTGTCCACAGGTACTCCATGCAGGAGATCTATGAGGTGGTGTCTGGGGTGGAGAACTACCGTCTGTTTGTTCCCTGGTGTAAGAAGTCTGATGTGATCTTTAAGAGGTCAGGTTTCTCTAAGGCTAAGCTAACCATCGGGTTCCCTCCTGTGGTGGAGAACTACACCTCCCTGGTGACCACGGTACGCCCCCACCTGGTCAAGGTACACACACGCACACACATGCACACACACGCACACACACACACACACACACACACACACACACACTCACACACACACACACACACACACGGGGTGTATTTGATCAAAGTGTTCTCAGTAGAACCAGACTTATGGTTTAAACCTGGTTCAGCTAAGCCGTCCATGACCACGCCCCCTTTTACCATTTCATCAAACTCTTCTCAGCTTCAATCTCTCCAGCTCCATGACAACAGACCATGGGAATCTTCTACAAACTGCTGCTAGTGGGAAAAACTCACTTCATTCTAATATTTAATAACAACTATTACAGTGCCCGTCTAAAGTATGTATTCATATAGTGGGAGGAGCTTAAGTAGAGTTGTCAATTATGGTCAAATGAGTATATGTTATAAGGTTGTATGTACATAGAGGTGTACATACTGTACTCTGTAGTGTTATAAAGGGTTTATTTGTGGGTGTAAAATAAAATAGTGTGTGTGATTTATCTGGTTTAATTCTATGAGACATGAACATAATAAATGTTTGTTTTTTTTTACTCATTTTTATATTTTTTTTGTTTGGTGTGTTTTTCTGTAATGTATGTTTTTTGAGTAATTTTGTTTTTGGAGCCTTTTTGTGTGTGTGTGTGTGTGTGTGTGTGTGTGTGTGTGTGTGTGTGTGTGTGTGTGTCTGGGTCGTCCAGAAGTTAAATAAAATTGTGATGATGATGTAATAAAATGTCTCGTTGTGTTCCAGGCAGCATGCTCAGAGGGGAAACTCTTCAACCATCTGGAGACGGTTTGGCGGTTCAGCCCCGGTTTGCCTGGGTACCCTCGAACCTGCACCGTGGACTTCGCTGTAAGTGGCTGTTAGCTTAGCGCTGTTAGCATCATCCTTTCACTACAGGGAAACCTAAACAAGGAGTTACTGGTTTATAATATGGATCTATTTTTATTAGATATCTAATGTAATAAAAGTAACCTGTAGATAGGACGTTTATTAGTGAATGTGTGTAATTAGCGAGCGATGCTAACACTCTGTAATGTTTGTTTCCTGTCAGATCTCGTTTGAGTTCCGCTCCCTGCTCCACTCTCAGCTCGCTCACGTCTTCTTTGATGAGGTGGTGAAACAGATGGTTTCAGCATTCGAGCGCCGCGCCGCTAAGGTCTACGGCGCCGAGACGGCCATTCCTCGAGAGCTCATGTTCCCCGAGGTGCACTAGACGTAGCCCACACACACACACACAGGGAGGAGGAGGAGGGGATCTGTAAACGCTGACACTGCTGGACAACAATCACACACACACAGTGGAACTCTCCTGTTACAACATCAGTTTGTCACCATGGAGACGTTTTTTTTTTATTCAAATCGGCTTCATTTCACGCCAGGACATTTAAAGTGCATTAAAGGAGCCATATCCATAGCAACGGTTTGTTAGCGGTCATAATGTTGTGGCTGTTTGTAAAATAAGATGTTATTTTATCAATAAATCCAATTTCACTTTGTACAAACTGTTACTTTGTCACTAAATGTCACTTTGTTACCAAGTAGGATCTTATTTTGTAGCAAAATAAGACGCACTTTTTGTACCAAGGTGTTACAAACTAACACGTTTTAATACGATTTCTTATTTAATATGAGTAACATCTCATTATACCATGTGAATCTTTTTTCAGGAACTTCCTGTTTCAAAGTAAGAGGTTATTTTGGAACAGGAAGTGACTGTTTTTCTAGAACAAGTCGTAGCTTTGTAGCAACAAAGATGTTATTTTGAAACTAAATATATTTATTTCAAAATAAGATGTTATTTTATGACAAGAATGCCTTAACAGTCATGTTGGCCTTAAAAAGTGAAGCTAATGTTGCTAACAGATGATCACGTTAGCGACGCGTTGCCAGATGCAGCCGATCAATCCCAAACAAACGCAGTTTAAAAAAACATCTGGGAACTCGTTAAGGGGTTGCCAGATGTGGCCGGTAACTACTGCCAATCAGGTGGTACAGCTGGTGTTGAAATGGGCGGAGCTTGTTACTCCCCATGTGTTGAATTTGAGTTGGTGAGGAGCTTTTATTTTGAAGAGTTAATGATTGATGATATTCTACGTTTTATTTTATTTTCTCTGGCTAAGTTTTGACTCCTTCCTCTAGATTTAAAGTTGTTTTATTGTGAAAGGTGAAAATGTATCTCACGTGGAAGTTTTTTTTTTTGTTTATTACAGAAAAAAACATTGGTTCAATTTTATTTGTGATTTCCTTTTAAAAACATTAACATTTTCTTCAGACGTTTAGTACTCAGTATATTAGTCTTAACATTAAAAAGCTACATTTTACAGTATTTATTTGCATAACTCATGCAGAGAAGTGTCCGTTCACGTTTCTTCTGCCTGAGTGCTGAGGAGCCAGGCATTGTGTTGAAATCTAAAGCTTTGTGTGTCTCTTATGGGTGTGGAAAAAGGACTCTACATGTAAATATTGTTGGTGTTTAATGAGTTAATAAATATGGACTGGTTGCATGATTCATAAAGTATTTTTGCTAAAAAAACAAACGTGTTTTTTCTTTCTCAACCTGCACCTCACACACTGACCACCAGAGGGCAGCAGTGGTTAGTTAATCATTAACCAGAAGAAAAGGGAGTTTAGTTCAAAAATCTAAAATAGATGAATCCACTAGTTTTCCTCAGACACATTTAGGGTCAGAGGTCAACAAAGAAGTAAACTGACTAGGTTTAAAGCTGTTACATAACAGGAGGGGGTTGACCTTTGACCTTTACAGCCTCATCAGACTGAAACACAGGAAAAGTTCACACACTTCCACAGGTTCACTGCTGTTCTGATCAAACTGGTGTCCATGTCATCTGATGACTGACACTAGTTCACATGATCACCACTTGATTTCCTACACTGGTTCAGAGCCGTTTAGAGAAAGTTGTTCAAAATTAACTAATAGTTCCAGGAAGTTATTGGCGGGCAATTCAAATCCATTGATTCAAGTGACATAACTGCATTGATTTACAATATTTATACAGTACACTGTCATATGCACACGTTAATTATTAATTAGTTAATAATGCATACGTTAATGGGTTTAGATATGCAGATATTAATAATATCCAATATGATTATTCAAAAATGCATCACAAACTGTCTACTCCGCTCTAGCTCTGTTGCGCTGCAACAGTTAAATGCTCACTTCCTGGAACGGAGATGTAACTGTCAGTTTCTGGAAAACAGACCAACTTTATTAAAACACCATGTGTGAACTGAACGTGTGTTCTCCAGGTGTCGTGTTGACCCATGAACGCATCGTTAGGATTCATAAAAATCCAGTGTCACTGATAAACATCCAGAAAAGTAAGAACTTTTAGTTCTGATTTCACTTTATTACAATAGTTCACTGTAAAATAATGCTCCTGGACTAATTAATGACTCTTCTTTAATTGATCATGTGACCTGTCATCAGTGACTGGCCTTTAGTAACTTAAGTTATTAACTAATTACATAAATAATAAGCAAATAAATAAACAACTACAACTTACTGGTAGTTACTAATTTAGTAATTAAAGTAAGTAAATTATGTAGAAAAATAAGCAACTAAATGTACAACTTACTAATTAAGTAACTAAGTAATCAACTAGGTACTGTAGGTAACTAAAATGGTAAATATATGGTAAGTATAGAACTACGTAATTAATTAAATAAGAAAGTAACTAAGGGGGTGTCGTGGTTTCCCCAGGTGGAGATGTGAACGATGAAAAAGATGTAGTGTGGAAAAAAGGGATCGTAGAAACTAGCATGCATAATAACACAAAGTTTATTAACACAAGCAGAATCAAAAGAACAGGGCTGAGGCAGAAGCCCTGTGAGAGCAGCCGAGGTCAGATTTACTCTGAAGAATCTTAGCCAAAAAAGGCCTATATGACTTGAGACCAATGGGAGGAGTCTAAGGCTTTAGCCTTAGAACAAAGAAAGAAAGCCACAAACTTTCACACCTCAACAAATGGAGGAAGAACCAACCTGGGAACAAGAAACTTTCAGGGTTCACAAATGAATCAACATCCAACAGTGGAGTTACAGAGATAACGGGCAGGGGGTCACAAATAAAGCCATCTGTTGACATCTTATACTCAGCTTGAAGTGAAGAGGTATATTGCATAGAATGAATAACACTTGTAGTTGACAATGGGTGATATGAATGAGAACATTCTGTTGGTTCTTGAATTATCTGAAGAGTGGCATTGAACAAACTATATTTGCAATCTAGATTTCTGCAAGAACCATTCCAATAATCCTTCATTTGTGACTTTTCAAACAAATACATATTCTTTGATCTCATTTTGAGGGGGAAACAAACAGCTGGTATTCTTCCAACATCCTGAGTCACCTTTGGGGGTGATAAAATCCCCTGGGCTCCGCATGGGTTCGGAGCCCAGAGTTTGAAAACTTAGCAAGTAAACATTGATTGATTGTTTAATGTAACAAAGAGGTGAGAACAGGAACGAACCTGTTCTTTGATCCTACTGTTCCTTTGCTTGGCCAGGAGGGGGAAAGTGTCCCCCCTTGGTCCACATTTACACTTCACAGAGAGAGAGACAACCTTCTGTCTCCCATGCTGAGGCTAGTATAGTATTTCAGCCAAAGTTTAATTTAGATGATTTAATTCCTATCACATGTGAAACAGTCAATACACCTCAGGGGTAACTTTGTTGTTCCTGTGGTGGAATGAGAAATAATGCTCCAGGACTAATTAATGACTCTTCTTTAATTGGTCATGTGATCAGTAAAGGATTGTGTTGTTATCTCACACTGATGAAGGTCTGTGATGATGATGATGATGATGGTCCAGGTGACGCCTCGCTACGTTCACACTGCTGTCGTATCAGCCTCTGACCTGAACCAGAGACGGACCAATCAGAGACAGAGTTGATGAATTCGTGTACCCTTCATAATTTGGTCTTTCAGTTTTAAAACTAAATCAAAATAACAAATTGTGGTTATTTTGTTTTACTGATTTAAAACCAAAACAGAAAAACCAAAAACCAGATAAGCTGTGTTTTTCTGTTTTAAAATTAAATGTGATATTTTGGAAGGTTTGCTCTGATACAGAGTCAGGATGTCCTGCACAGGGAGGCTGCTCTGCACACACCAATCAATCAATCAATAGATGTGTATTAATCTATTGATAAGAATGATGGACTGACAATGAGGAGTCCAGCAAAGGACGACAGGATCACAGCCTCTCTCTCCTCACGCCTCGGAGACGTGCACATGGATCTGTTGCCATAGAAACATCATAGCATCACACACACATTTGTTTTTTAATCATTGAGTTACATCCAATCAGAGCTTTGAATCACTGGTCACATGACCAAGTCAAAACCAAGCGTTAAATTGAACTATTCTACACTAACTCACCTACTTAGTTATTTACATTTACCTAGTTACTAACCAAATTAATTAGTTACTCACTAGTTGCTTATTTAGAAAATTACTAACATATTTCATTACTTAGTTACTAAAATAGTTACAATGGGGCAAAAAAGTATTTATTCAGCCACAAATTGTACAAGAACTCCCACTTAAAAAGATGAGAGGCCTGTAATTTTCATCATAGGTATAATTCAACTATGAGAGACAAATGAGAAAAAAAATCCAGAAAATCACATTGTAGGATTTTTAATGAATTTATTTGCAAATTATGGTGGAAAATATGTATTTGGTCAATAACAAAAGTTAATCTCAATACTTTATAATGTACCCTTTGATGACAATGACAGAGGTCAGATGTTTTCTGTCAGTCTTCACACACTGTTGCTGGTGTGTTGGTCCATTCCTCCATGCAGATCTCCTCTAGAGCAGTGATGTTTTGGGGCTGTTGCTAGGCAACACGGACTTCCAGATGGAGGGAGATTATCAGTGTCTTGTATGTCTTCCATTTTCTAATAATTGCTCCCACAGTTGATTTCTTCACACCAAGCTGTTTACCTATTGTAGACTCACTCTACCCAGCCTGGTGCAGGTCTACAGTTTAGTTCCTGGTGTCCTTTGACAGCTCTTTGGTCTTGGCCATAGTGGAGTTTGGAGTGTGACTGTTTGAGGTTGTGGACAGGTGTGTTTTATACTGATAACCAGTTCAAACAGGTTCCATTAATACAGGTAACGAGTGGAGGAGGAGCCTCTTAAAGAAGAAGTTACAGGTCTGTGAGAGACACAAATCTGGCTTGTTTGTAGTAAAAGTTCATCATGATGAATGTAAAAGAACATCCTTTATCAGCTCAGGGGCCACATGTGGCCCTCGGTCTAATGTTGTGCAATAAAAGCACAAAATGACTGACATATACACAACAAAATATAATAAAGGACTATGAAAACACACAAAAATAAAAACACACAAAACAAAAATAGAGTTAAATAAAAATATACTGAACAACAAAAATGCATTAAATGACAAAATAAAATTCAAAACATGACAGAAAATACAAAAAATGACAGTAATCTAATGTTAAAGAAGACAGACTCACTGATCACATCTCCGTTAACACTGAATTATTCAGTTTGTCTGATGAGAAACCAACAGGTTGTAATATATCACTTCACCACCAGGGGTCACTGTGAGCCCCACACAGCCTGTGGACACTTAACAGGATTCAAACTAAATAAAGTCAGAATTATGAAAACACTGAGTGTGTGAGTGGAGATAAAACAAAGAAATAAAGCCATATTGAAGCAAAGGAGGATTTATTTAAGATTGAAACACTGTTAGCTTTAGGTTCACACGCTCAACAGGTTTAAACATTTAAACAAAGTGTTGGTAGAACCTGAAACCAGAAAAGTTACCAAAGTAAAACAACTTTAATTCATAAAAACACTAAAACAGTCTTCTGTATTAGATGCAGCCGTAAGTCCCGCCCCTTTCTTCTGACGCTTCTTCTTCTTTGCGTCTCTGAACTGTGGCGAGCTGAGGAAGGTGGTCTCAGTGAACTTATCTCCACGACGCATTTTACTGTGAAAGGACAACGGGATAAGTTAGCGTGGCTAACTGCTGGTGCCCCCTGCTGGGGGCACTGAGCAGGTGTAACTCACCTGTTGAGCGTGGGCTCTCTGTAACTGACCACGGCATGACGACGGCGGCCACGCCCCCCCACCTCCCCCTCAGGGGTTGTTAGCGTGTTGGTTAGCGAGGTTAGCACGCGCCCTGCAGACAGACACACACACGTCTCATATATCAATAAATATTTACACTGGATCTGCTCAATCTGGTGTCTGTGTTACCTGGTGACTGACTAATGAACACTGTCACCAGCTGATCTAAAACACACACAGAGCCCCTACCATTGAGTATTGACTAGTTTACAGTAGCTGAGCTCTGTGTGTGGACGTTATTGATCATTGTGATTAATACAGAAGTACCTTTAAAACATCGTTACCATGGTGATTTATCAAAGCTTCTAAATAATGAGTTTAGAACTTCCTCTTCCTGTTAGGGCTGTACATGACCCTGACGATACGATATAACCCGATACTAAACAATACAATAACCATTGCAATAATCAGTAATTACTAATTTCACCTTTACAAGTACAAAATGGTATGAAATACAATATATTTCATTTTTTAAGACGTGAGAATGAGTGAAAGGTAACGAACTGTAATCAAGCACCAATATGAAAAACAAGTGGAATGTTTATCAAACTGTCAAATCACATCTTTTAAAAAATGAATTAAACTTCTACAACAGATTCTGTTAAGTTCTTAAATTCTTTTTAAAAAAAGTAACTGCATACATCTATTAAAGTGTCCAGTAAGTTTTATGAAAATAAAGTTCAATCAACTTCATGGAGCGGGCGTTTACGTGCTATGCTAATGTTAGCGCAATTAAATGGTTTTTTCGTTAAAAAACGTAGACATCAGACATTTTTTAGATCAATACAGTTATAGGGTGGTGAAATATTGCGATATATCGCCGAATCATTTTTCTTGCACCCTCACTTCCTGCCTCAGCTGTAAGCAGGAAGTGAACCAGGCTGTGATTGGACGAGAGAATACTCCACCTAGGGAGGCGTTGACCACGTGCTGAGTCGTCCTCCAGTTTAATGTTTGTCTGTGGGGCGTAGCCGTGCTGACTCCTCCTTCTTCTCGGTGGGGCGTAGCCGTGCTGACTCCTCCTCCCTCTCTGTGGGGCGTGGCCGTGCTGACTCCTCCTCCCTCTCTGTGGGGCGTAGCCATGCTTACTCCTCCTCCCTCTCTGTGGGGCGTGGCCGTGCTGACTCCTCCCTCCTCGCTCTGATTGGGTGTCAGACCTTGGTGAAACTCAAAGGTCTCCCTCAGGGTTCTGCTCCTCAGGGGTGGGCTGAAGGTCCTCCTGCACAGAGGTTTGGGTTTGTCGGACTCAGGGGGCGTGGCTTGTTTCCCCTCAGGAGGAGGCGGAGCTCCACAGGTGTCCAACTGTTCCTCCAGGTTGGTGATGGGGTGAGATGAAGGTTCCATGTTGGAGTCTTTGTTGAGACCTTTTTTCTTGGTCCTCCTCTGTGGTGGCTCCGCCCTTTTCTGGGCCCTCACTTCCTCACTGACGTCAGATTGCGAAGACTTCATGTGGAGATGATCAGGAGGAGGAGGCGGAGCTCCACAGGCTTCCTTCCTGTTGGTGTTGGAGGACGATGAAGGTTCTTTTTTATCTTTGGAGCTTTTCATGGTTCCCTTCTTCTTCTTGGTCTTCTTCTCCACACTCCTCCTGTCCAACAGTCCAGGTTCTTCTTGTGGTTGCTCAGCTTGGAGGTTCTCATCCTTCCTCCATCTCTGTGTTTCCCCGTGTGGCGTCACCACTGAAGCTCCTCCCACCCACGGCGGCGGCTCATCCATCAACATCTCAAAGTCACAGTGCTCCTTGCTTTGATCAGGGGTTGGAATTTGGTAGAACACAAAGGTGTCCCTCAGGTTTCTGCTCCTCAGAGGGGGGCTGAAGGCGTGGCCGACGTCAGACTCAGGGGGCGTGGCTCGATTCCCCTCAGGAGGTGCAGGAGAAGCTCCACAGGTGTCGTCGGTGTTGGGGTGAAATGAAGGTTCCACATTGGAGTCTTTAGCGAGTCCTTTCTTCTTCTTGGTCTTCTTGGTAGAGCGTCCTGGTTCTTCTCTTCTGGCTCTCTTCTGTTTCTGAGTCTGGGGTCCTGAGGCAGGTTCTGGGGCGGGTCCTGGGGCGGTGTCCTGGGTCAGAACTTCCTCCTGAAGGTCGGGGGTCACAAACTGTTCCTCAGAGGCCTCCCAGGACCTCTTCCCACTGCTCTGAGCGTCCACCCTGGCGTTGGGTGGCTCCTCTGAAGGTGAATCCTCCTGGGGGACCTGGTCACTGGAGCTGATGAGTGCCACCACGAAGGTGCTCCTGCAGCGAGACTTGCCACTCCCTCTGGAACAGGTCACAGCTCTGGTGGGCTGGGGGCGGTCCTCTGGGCCCAGCAAGTCTGGGTCCGGGATGGAGACCAGGGTATTCCTGGGCCGACTCCTGGACTTCCTGCAGGTGATGCTGGTCCTCTGAGGGTCTTTGAAGTAGTCATCCAGGTCCAGGTCTGCTGTGGGGAGGGCTCTCTGCTCCGGGGGTCTCAGTTTGGGGATACGTGACAGAGCGGTTCTCATGAAGCGAGCTTTGGGGGCGGAGCTTTCAGGTTTCTCCTCCTGGTCCATGTGAGACAAAGCAGGTCCAGTCCCTGAGCTGGTCCTGGTCTCATTCTGAATCTTCTTCTCCTGTCGTCTGGCTATGGTATCCACGGTAACAATGTCCACATCGCTGCATACCGTCATCTCCATGCTGCTGTTCAGCAGCACCGTCTTCTCTGGCCTGCTGCCCTGAGGGGGCGGAGCTTCATCGGTGGAGGCTGCAGGAGGACACACCTCCTGACGGCTCTGAGGGACCAGAATGGGCTGAGACAGGGCTGCTGAGAACCGCTCCACCTCCTCCCTCAGACTGATGGACGGACGAGACGGTCCCACCTCCTCAGAGCACCGTTGATCTGCAGCTGAGGAACACGTTAGAGATGCTCAATCAGTAGCAGAATGAGGAGGAGGAGGAGAAGAAAAAGAACAAGGTTTACCATCACAGACGAGCTGCTCTCTGACGTTCATCACTGAGGTTCTGATGGAACCACGAGACTCTGGAATCCTGGAAAAGATTCAGAGTCAGAGAAGAACAAAGACCACACTTCAAAGATCTCTCACCTTCCTGGTGCTGGACTGTCCTCATGCTGACCTGATGAGGTCCTGTTGTCCTCTGAGCTCTGAGAACATGAGGAGAACATGAGTCAGAGTCCTGTGTTTTTATGAATAAATGTGTAAAGGAACCAGAGATGTAGAAGGTGATGTGTGGTCCTCACAGTGAGCAGGTCTGTGGCTGAGCTCAGCTGCTCCATGGTGTCCCTCTGCAGGTTCTTCAGGATCATCAGCTGAGGAACATTGGACACATGTGTTACACACAGGAGGGCAGACCTCCAGAACAGGAAACTACTGATCAATAATTATAGACTACCAATCGTTTTAAAGATGTCTGTAGTTTGGTCATCGCTTTGTTCAGTACTGTTGTTGTTTTGTGCATTTTTAAAGTCTTTTTGTATGTTTTTGTTGTGGCCTTTGTGTATTATTTGTAGTTTTGTGAGTTTTTGTCTGACTTTTGTCTATTTTTGTCCTACGTTTGTGTGTTTTTGTTGTCGTACCAGCCTGCGGTGTTTGTAGTTCCTGGAGGCGAGCTGGAAGCAGAGCGCCTCCACCTCTTTCTGCATCAGCCACACCTTCTTCTCCAGCTGACGGTTCCGGTCCTTCTGGGCCTCCAGGGCCAGGGCCAGGGCCCTGTTGTTGGTCTGTAGGGAGACCTTGAAGAAGGATGAGGTGTCTGCAGACGGAGGAAAGGTCACATAGTGAGGAGAAGAAGAAGCTCCTGTAGAACGCTCTGACCGTGCTGCACACACTCACTGAGGATCTTGTTCCTGATCTTGTTGGCAGCGGTCGACGCCTTCTTAGACGCCTTCAGAGGGTTCATCTCTCTCAGGAAGAACATCGTCTTCTTCACACCTGAAACAAGACCTGGATCTGCATCACTGGAGCTCAACTACACACCTCACCTCATAATTTATGCAATTGTTACATTTTCATTTAATTTCATAGAAAATAATCATCTGCATGTTTTACGAGCTACTAACAAACAGCTTTTAACTAATCATATAACAGTTAACGCTTGAAAAATGTAACAATTGTTTTATATTTTATGAAAATCCACCTTGTGTTTTTAAATATATCACATCATGAATATCATACACCAAATCTGCACCACTTAAAAACACGTGTTTTTAATTAATTTTTATTAGAAGTATTATGTGGAATACTTATTTTATGCAGCTAACTTTCTCTACATAATCTTTTCATTTATTTCTTTTGAGTTCTTTCTGGATTTTTGCAAGTTGGATGAAACAAAATTTCTTTCACAACAAATGTTGAAAATGTAATGACAAATAAAATCTACTAAATAAAAAGAAAACATTTCATCTATCTCTAAAAGCATGGACTCTTATTCTGAATTAAAGATCCATGTAAACCATCCATTTCTTAACCTCCCACTTTTCTATAGACATACTTCCAACTGCACTAGTATAATCAATTCTACATATCAGGCGCTTAAAGTTACTAAAATACCTTCCATGTTAATGTAACCTATTATTTTATCTACTGTTTCCATGGAAACCTGTCACCCTCCACGGTCACAGAATCGGACGGGTCACGGATTTCACCACAACACCAACTCGTTTCTCCAACGTCGACTCACACCGACCGTGATTAACGAATTAAACTTACCGGAACTTCACAGCAGCCGCATTTATCTCCGCTTTAAAAACACCAACTCTCGGTACAAACCGCGGCCTACGAGATAAACTGGTTAAATGATTTAAACTAGTCTGTTTAGCGGCAGTAATCAAACGCCGTTTAGATTTAAACGGAGCTACGTCACAGCCAGGGGGCGGGTTCAAATCCTCAGCGCCAATCAAAGTAGAGCTTTTGACAACGTTAACTTTTTATCATTTATTATTATTATTATTATTATTATTATTATTATTATTATTATTATTATTATTATTATTATTATTATTATTTATCCATAAATTGAATGTGGGTAAATGAGCATTTTTAACATTACTCTGCCCTCTAATTATATGTAAAGTAAGTGAAGTTACAAACAATATCCAATCTTTAAATTTCCTTGAGTTTCTGACCAACTTTCATTAAATTTGCCAAAAATGTATGATATAATTTTAATAAAATTCCAGGATTTTCGAAAAGACAAAGATTTCTTTTGCAAAAATATGTGATTAAAAATAACTGTCATCAGGTGATAAAAGCATGGCGAAAACTGTGTGGCCTAGCAAATAATGTGGACATTCATTGAATTTATGTATTTGGAAAAGCTGAGATATCTACAACTGAATTATTATTATTATTATTTTTTAACAATAATTCATGTTTTTTGTAATTCCAACTTTATCCTTTATTTAGCCAAATATGAAGCTCTAAACCAGGGGTCTACGGTCATTAAATTGCAACCCACTTTTTTTTTAGAATTCAACCAAACAAATTTAGTTTTTCAAAATAGCTGTTGAAAACACGCAAATACAATAATTTTTCAAACATAAATTTATATATTTTCCTTTGCAGAAACATGCATTTCACAGCATGCCTGTCAAAAGAAAAGTTTCATTCAAAACAAAAGATAAGTTCAACATGAGCGACGTAAAGTATTCATTTATTTTTAACTAGCTGTCTGCGACCCACCCAGTACAGGTCCATGACCCAATTTTGGGTCCCGACCCACCAGTTGAGAATCCCTGCTCTAAATCTCTCCCTTCTGGAAGGAGGTTTCGGTCCATCAGGACCAGAACCTCCAGACACAAAAACAGCTTCTTTCCCTCTGCCACCATCCACATGAACACACCCCAAGTCACCCACTGACCCCCCCCCCCCACCCGATCACCACCTCCATGATGACATTATCTGCTGCACTGTATACATATATATATATATATATATATATATATATATATATATATATATATATATATATATATATTTATATTTATCCTATTTATCCTTTATTCTCTATCTATCCTTTATTTATTGCTCATCCTTTATATTTATCATTATTATTATTATTATTATTGTTGCTGGGTAGTTCTTTGTTTTTTTTTTTTTTTGTTGTTTGTTTTGTCCACCAACTACCGAGACAAATTCCTTGGCATCCCACTCAATATGTATTAAAGCTTTGCTGGGAAAAAGACTAGAAGTTTGTGAAAAGCTTTGAGTGAATAAAAACAGAGCAGGCAAAATAATTTAAAATTGACCAATTAAAAGTGAGTCCTATAGTGCCAGTGTCAGCAATCCCATCGTGGATCCTTCCAGATGCAGATGTTGATTTTAAGTTATTAGACCAAGATAACAGGAGAAATGCACAGCAATATATAAATAGTTATTATTGGTATGTGCAGGTTTATACGGATGCATCTAAGAGTTCATCAGGTAGAGTGGGAGGAGCATCTGTCATTCCAGAATTTAACAATTTAGCATAAAGGGTTAGTGAGAGGGTTTCAGTGTATACAGGAGAGATCACAGCAATATTGATGGTATTACAGTAGGTAGAGGACGTTAGGCCTCAGAAAACAATTATTTGTTCAGACTCAAGCGCATCACTTTTAACTTTAGGGTAGAAAGGTTATTCTGGTCTTTTTAGATGTGGGATGAGGGGGCCTGTCAGTGGGTTTCTATGGTTTCCAGCACACAGTGGGGTGAGTGGAAAGTCACAGACAAGAAAGCAAAGGAGGCCACAAAGCATGGACATAATTTATTAAGCTCAGCAAAACAGAAGTGAGGGCTATTATCAAACAGTGGAGAAAGGAAAGGAGGCAAAAACAATGGGAGGAAGAGAGAAGAAGACGATGTTACAGAATACAGAGGAATGTTGGGAAATGAGAAAGAATAAAGTCAAGACTAAGGTTTAGTCACACATGGCTGAACGGCACATTATATAAAATAGTGAAGCATGATATGGTAGATGTAGCAGTGGGAAGACTGAAGTGAAGCATGTTATTTTTGAATGTGGGAAATATGAAATAAAAAGAGCAAGAGGTAGTTTGGTTAAAAATCTTGAGAGAATCAAAAGCATTGGAGTTTGGAGATATTGAGGCACAGGTCTGAGAGTAAAGAATATGATTTATTTTGATATTAAAATAGGTATGTGGGCTAGAATATAGGACGTTTTTTGCGGGAGTGAAGTCAGGCACTGAGATCTACACTCCTCATCAGTTGGTGGCGGTAATGCACCATGTAGTTGTTTGCCAACCACCAAAAAACTCCACATAGAAGAAGAAAAAGATCCTATCGATTGCTCTGGGCTTGTCTACTGCGGTCTGCTCCTCGGTGCCGACAAGTGTGGTTGATTGCTCAGGGCTGTCGGTGGTTAACGGTACTCTCCTGTCGGTATGCCGTCTGTCGGTCTTTCACACTGACTGGTAATTCACTCACTCGCTTCTGACTCATTTCTGTCCGTTTTTATCCACAAGCACAGCAGAAAACGTAAGCTAGTTAGCATTAGCACTGAGGCTAAAAACAAAGCGGAGCATCTACGTCATTGACGCCGCTGTTTCGCTTCATCTGGTGTCCCTCCTAACTTGTGCTATTTGGTGACATTTGTAAACATCTGCATCGGTTCGTTGTTACGAACACCAGCTGGTCACCAGATTACTTGGACATCAGCTGACTTATAACACCAGTTAGCTTACACTAGCTACATTCATCTTAAACCGTCTGCAGTTGTTTTAATACACCAGCTGTTCAGAATAGAACACTAAAGTATGAAAACTTCATGTTGCTATAGGTAGAAAAGATAAGGTGTGAAGAGTGTTTTATATAAAATAAGCAGGAAATTATGTTTGCCGGCTAACTGTTATTAGCCCGGGAAGCTAACTGACTGTGTGTGCGTGTTGACTGACAGGTGAAAACTCAGCCGGTGTTGCGTCATAAAGGTAAAGTCAGCCAAAAGGTGAGCATCGGGAGCACGCACCAGCGGGAGCGCGCCCACTTGTCTTCAAAATGTGCTCCTTAGTAAATTAAATGACAAAAATATGAAAGATTAACACTTATAAATAACAACCAGAGGTGTAAATAGTTGAATAGTAGTCAAACTAAAAGTTACTTGTTACCGCCCACGTTTATTGTTGGTAATAAATCTTGGTACGGGTCCCTTACATACAGGAAGCATCTGATGTAGAAACTTAAAAAGGAAGAAACACAATCTACCACAATTGGATCTGAATTTATTTTCCACAAAGGCATCTGTAGAAAATAAAATTAATTCAATTCAAAATAAAGTTAATTCTCAGGCTCTAAGTATAGATACATTTATTCACTCTAAAACTGAGAAAATAACCTCCATTCAATTATGTTTTGGTGCTGTACATTACGTTTAATCTGATTGGTCGGCTTTGATGTGATACATTACGTTTAATCTGATTGGTCGGCTTTGATGTGATACATTTGATTGATGTCTGGTCATTTCATTTTTTGTAGTTTCACAATGTCTGTTGATCATTTTAAAACAAAAAATAATAATTTGCTCAGTAACTGGTGGGTGTGAAAATGTAATGAATGACTTTACTTCTTTTAAAACATTCTTAAGTACAAGTAAAATTACTGATTTAGAAATATGCTCAAAAAACAGTACAAGTACCTATAAAAGCAACTCCGTTACATCAACGTGAGTACTTGTAATCTGTTACTTTTACCTCTGGATTAAAACATTATTACTATAGATTTCAGTTCCTCCACATTCCCAAATTCAGTGATTTAACCTGATATAAGATGAATCTTACAATCCGTTTATGCTCATTGTTCATTATTTTTCAATCACAAATTGTTCAGAATAACTCATCATTTTCCACAAACCCTGCATTTTTTTTAAACCAAGTGTTACATAGAAATTATACAAATCGTTTAAATTCAACAATTGTTATCATCAAATACTAGACATGAGTCTTATGGCTTTATGGTGAAAATCGTTTGTCGTACTTGTGACGTAATTCTGCTAACAAACAAAATGACTGTACAGTTATGAGCTCCTTGTTGGAGGTAATTCATGTGTATAATAATAATAATTCATTCATTCTCTAAATAAGCTTTAACAAAACTTTCTCCTAAAACAGAAAGTCTTTATACATCTACACATGCGCGCTCCCGCCTGCCACCTACTTCCTGGGGATCATTTTAACGCACTGCAGCCGCAGCGCGTGTGCGTGTGACGCCGCGCCCCGTTGTGGTCACATGACGATGAGAGCGTGATGCTCTCCACTTCCTGTTCGGTTTATTTCATCAAAACCTGATCCGATGGATCCAGAACCGGTTCTGTTCTAGTTCCGGTCCGACGTCAGGACTGGACGGCTACGTGAGCGCGCGTCGTGCACGTGCTTGCCTCAGTGAGTGTTAATGATTTCATGTTATTCTCAACGTGTGGGTCGAAGCCCAAAGCTGGGTCTTAGACTAGACAGGGATTATGCTTTTATTTTGAAGGGTTGAAGTTCAGATTTTTTACACCAATGAGAAGTTTTTTCTTTTTTTAAATGGTTTATTTTGCAGATAAACACTGCATTTGTTCTTTAATCTTTTGTTAGTTAAATATATCCATGATGGAAGAACAAGCCGTAGCAGGAAACGTTTTAGCAAAGATGGTAAACGTTAGCGCTGTGTTTGGGCTCAGACTGGAGTACACAAGTCTTTCTTCAGGAAATTAAACTAAACTAAATTAATTAAATAGTTTTATTTGCATTGATCCAGGTGGGCAGATCTATTTTTCACATAAATTTATGTCATCAGTAAAATAGCTCTGATTCTGATAAACCAGTATTACACTCATATTACAGATGAATTATGAAAAATGATCCTTCTTACTCTGGATTTAACCACATGGAGTCTGTTATGAATAAAAGCAGGTACTTCACAAATCCAGTGGTTGTAAACTTCCAGTCCTTTAACTTTTCATGTGGTCCATAGTGTATGAGATATAGATGTAAAGACGAGGTCGTTCACAATGTCAGGATAAGTCACTCCTGGGAAATATCTTCATTCTATTTGTCAACAGGAACGTTGTAGGGGTCATTCCCACTGATCAGACCTAGCTTCTCCTTGTATCGACTTCTCTCAGCTTCTGGTAGAGTGTCATCATAATCTCTGACATATTGAGGTCAAATGGAGATGACCCTCGACAATGGTTTATCACATGGGCTGCTTTCAATCAGTCAAAAATAACTATTAATCAAGTAAACACACCCACACAGGTGCATCCGTATAGTGTCGTCATCTTCCAAGATGGCGCTGGGTCAGTGACATCAGTAGCAAGGGCCTATACAACTTTTTCACTTCCGATACGATACCGATTTTGCAGCCTTGTGTATCAGCCAATATCGATATTGATCCGATACGATATCAGCACAAATCATACATACTTTTGACTTATTTTGTAATGTGGAATGTTAGAAAAGGTTTGATCATGTGATGTTAGTCAAATAGAGAACAATAGTTACTGTGTTAGAGTGAACCACAGACATCTATAGGTAGACGTGCTGGAGCTGAACATTTTATCGAAGCGCTTATATCTGTGATTTTAGATGTCGTTCGATAAAATCCGATATTCGTTTTCTGGCTGATGTCGGACCGATATCAGATATCAATATCGGATCGAGACACCTCTATTATCTGCTCTCTATTGATTATTTAAGTATTTAATCGATTATTCTTCCCCACTGAAAGTCAATTACAATTGCATTCTCAATTACTAAAGTTAAATTACAGAAAATTCCAATTACTGATCCTTGAATAAATAACCTTATTAAACGTAACCTTCCTCTTGTGTTAGCTTTCTGTTAGCATCCATAATGCTAAAGGCTCAGTTAGACCCATGTCTTAAATCAGCTGTAAAATACACTAATAAATATGATCAATCATCTAATGAGTTTATCTTTTATTGGTTATGTTGTTCGGATTCCTAATCAATTAATTTATTGGTTTTATTGTTTTTAGTGTGGGCGTCTGAGCCTTTTTTCTGTCACTATACACATAGATTTAATTTATTTATTTTTAAAGTGATCCACAAAAGAAGTGACAGGTAGTGAGAAAAGTTGACATAAACACATTTTATTGATTGTTCACTATGTGTAAGACAATTAGATTACAATCATATTAGATTACAATTACAATTGAGCCAAACCCTGGTTTCTGTGCTCTAATGTTTTTTAATTGTATTTGGCAATTGAAAAGCAGTTCTTATTATTTTTCTTTCTGCAACTCCTGTGGTGACATACCAGTAAAAAGATCGGTAGGGGTCAAAGTTCGTGACATCACAAAAAATAAAAAAAATGCTTTTTTCCCTATAACTTGGCCACTGGTACCATTGAACAACATTTGCTTTCAATGTGTAACCTTAACCTTTGCTCAAGGTCTTATTTAAGGTCAAGGTCAGTCTTCTATTTTTATTATATTATTAATTTCATTAGTAAAAAGAACAAACTTATCAACAAATCCAGATATTGTACCTATTCACCAGGCGAATACAGTTCTTGTCTAGTTTTTTAATGGCTTCTCCTCAGGCAGACCCTGAGTGTCATGGCCGCTGACAATAAATGGTCATCCTCGTCGTCCACCGAATGGAGCGGCGACCCCCCCGTCGTCTCTCCGACCAGCCCCTCTCATCTGACTCAGTTCAAGCCTCTGACCCCGGAGCAGGACGAGCCCCCGCTACGCTCCGCCTACAGCTCGTTCGTCAGCCTGTTTCGGTTCAACAACAGAGGTGAGGTCAGAGCAGCTGGTGTTAAGGTCTGAGTGGTGATCATGTTATGTTGTGAGCTAGAGCAGACAGGAAGGTTAACCCTTTGTGTGTTTGTGGACAGAGGAGGGACGTCTTCCCTCTCCGGTGTCGGACAAGACTGACCTGTCGTCGCCCTCGCCGCAGTCAGAGAGGCGGAGCTGGTCCGTAAGCCCCTCCCACTCTGTCCACAGCTCCAGAACGCAGCGGAAACAACATCCTGAGCTGCTCAGACGCACATCCACCGCCTCAGGTGAAACACGCACACACACTCAGCGGTGGGAAGGTGTGAGGCTGTAATGCTCCTCCTCCTCTGTGTGCTGCACACTTTTTATTTAAAGCTGCTGCCAACGATAGATAATATTTTTAAACTTTGTTTTCATTCTCTATTGAAATGTATATATTATTTATATATATACATATTCATTCTGCTGTTTTCATGGATTGAAAGTTGTTGACAAAACAGTGTTTGATGTTGAAATGCCTGAATATGATTTTAATATCTCACCGTGTAGCGTTGTATCACAAGGAACACCATAAACAATAACATTATACAGAGCAATTCCTGGTGTGGGTGGGGGTGGGGGGGGGGGGGTTTCATAATCATAACATATGTTAAAAAAAACAGACCTTTACACAAATGATAAAGTGCAAAATATATTACAGTATACAAAACCTTAGTAAATGAAAAATTATTTGACATGAATGTGTAGCTCCAAATCCTCAGCACCATGTGCTACATGTTCGGGATACAAGCATCTAACATGAACATTATAATATTCTGATATTTCAAATACTAAAAATGTAAAAAGAAAAAAAAAGAAAGTTTTTTAGCAGTGTGAGATGTATTTTAAGGTCAAAACGTGTTATTATACTATTAAATAAAGTTAATAAAGGTATGAAAGTACAACACCTTTAAAACTAGGACTACAGAGAACTGCTCAGGATTGTGAGAAATGTAGGATTTTAATGAAAACTACTACGTAGCTTGAGTATGTGAGCTCTGAGGAGAACGTACAGGACCTACGTTCCACTAGAGAACATTTGAACCTTTAGAGTGTGACAAACACCAGCCTTGACCTTTGTTGAGCTGAATGAAATGACACTTCTAACGTGTGTGTGTCTGTGTAGATGTCAGCAGGAAGTCAGACACTCCTCTCAGTAACCACGACCCTCGTACCGCCGTGCAGCTACGCACCGCCCTGAAGAGGCTGAAGGAGATCATGGAGGGTCGCAGTCAGGTACGATCAGTGCTTAATCTGTCAATCATCAGGTCCTGGAACAAACGCCAGGCGTTGTTTCTGCAGAGAGACAAAAAAGTCACACAATCCATTTATTTAAAGCACCTTTTTCTAACTAAATGATCCAATAATATCACATGAACACAAACAACAAATTAACCTAAATGTTTAGTAAAAGAATGATGAGTCAGCGTTAAAGAAGCATGGACAATCACCTGTTACTGAGCATCCATCAGCTGTCACATCTGCCATGTTTCAGCACCAAGGAAAGCGTTAAATCACCGCTAATTTAGCCACAAAGGAAACTCAACTTTCAGAACACAAAAACCCATAAATACACAATATTTACAAACTTTACCAAATCATAACAGCAGAAATTAAAATAAAATGCGTACTTTTTATTTGTCAAAACACTGCCTTGTCTTTCATAAACCTAGAGCAGCAGATCATCTTAGCTTTGAACTGAGCCTCTGTCTTAATGTCTATATCAGAACTTTAACTTCTCTCTGTCCCTGAGTCCTCCTCATGTTCCTGGATAGTTCTCCTCCTGTGTCCTGTTGTTGGAGACAAGTTCTCCTGTATTAGCATCATCGCTACAGGTGATGCTACTAGCTACGCTAACTGCTGCTGCTTGCTACTCTAACTTCTGCTAGTAGCTACGCTAACTGCTGCTGCTCCACAGAAACGACCTTTACCTCAGGCTTAGCTTCACTGATTGGCTTAAAAGAACTAAAATCACATTTTAGACATAGCATGGGCGTGGCCTGACTTTTTCCTCTTTTCTTGACTCGCGCTCAGTTTTTATAAATTAAATGTTTTTTTAATGAGGTCCTGGATCCAATCAAAGTGCCGGTCAAAATCTGGGAGGTGCCGGATCTGGTTCTGGCAGGATCCAGCACAAATTAAGCTCTGAGTACGACTACTATTACACACACACACACACACACACACACACACACACACACACACACACACACACACACACACACACACACACACACACACACACACTAGATGCTGATTGGCCATTCTGATGAATGGATGAATGTTCACACACACACACACACACACACACTAGATGCTGATTGGCCATTCTGATGAATGTTCACACACACACACACACACACACACAGGACAGTGATTTGAAGCAGTACTGGATGCCTGACAGTCAGTGTAAGGAATGCTACGACTGTAACGAGAAGTTCACCACGTTCCGTCGCCGCCACCACTGCAGACTGTGTGGTCAGATCTTCTGCAGCCGCTGCTGCAACCAGGAAATACCTGGGAAGTTCATGGGCTACACCGGTGAGCATGCTGAGTCAGCAAAACGCCATGCTAAGTCAACGGTTAGTGGGCGTGTCCAGGAGTTAACTTTATCTCTCTCACTCTGTGAATCCAGGAGATCTGCGAGCGTGCACGTACTGCCGTAAGATTGCACTAAACTATGCGCACTCTGCTGACTCCGCCTCTCTTGGGGAGGAGCTTAGCGCTCTGTCTGATTCACCACTATCTGTGTGTGTGCTGGAGCCCAGCGAGCCTCGCACGCCCGTCGGAGGACGAAAGTCCAGCAGGAACATCTTCCTGGAGGAGGACCAGACGTGGCAGAGGTACGATGACAGTCCTAGGGGCAGTTTGCATGTTCTCCTTGACGGTTTGTGGGTTTCCTTTGGTGTCTCTGCACACACACACACACACACACACACACACTCTTTCCTTTCAAACTCGTAAAAGTGCAGAGAGCCGACAAACGCTTCTTGTTGATGTTGAGCTAACATTGAAATATTGACACTAGCTGTATTTCCATCACAGGCTTTTCAAAATAAAAATAGATATTTCCAAACTTTGCACAAAGAATAATTGTGCTTTAAACGTGTTTCCATTGAAGGTTGTTTTGGAGCCTCGTAACACAATGACAGAAAATTACACAAAATGACTCCAAAAACACAAAATAACAATAATAAATGCACTAAATGACTTTAAAAACACATATAGTGACAGATAAATACACAAAATGACCAAATATTGACTCCAAAAACACGCTAAAGGGCAACACTAATACACAAAATTACCAGAACGACTACAAAAATACACAACAGGACAACAAATATACACAATTCCTTTGTCGCCCAGAAAGAACCCTTAAGGACACACCAAAGTGATCAGCAGATGCCTCTGAGGAAGACTGACAGTTTGCAGTTGAAACATGTCAGAAGATCTAAGTACATTTCTTGAAAAAAGTTGCCTGAATAAATTAAACCTTAACATATTGTTTAAAAAAAGAAGACAAAATTAACTTGGTGGAAATATTTGAACTAGTTAGTTTTTACGCATTTCCCAGCTTAATGGAAATGCTAGTGAAGCTCCGCCCCCTCAGTGACAGAGAGCAGAAACAGACTCTGCTCCTGCCGTTCAGTATTGACTAGTTTGCTAAAACATAGATAACATTGCGATCTCCAAAGTCTGTTGTTTAATGGTAACCAGGACGATGTGAAACCCATTTAATGATGAAATATGCTAAAGGAGTGAAGGGCAGAGCTGGTGAACAGGTAAGAGTGAGTGTTTAATCAGCGTGCTCAGCGTGATTCCCTCTGAGCCACTCTCCTCAGACTGTGTTCTCTCTCCCTCTGTGTCTCCTGGAAAAGAAAAACTCCTGTTGGGATGAGGAAGACGTGAGTGTCTCTGCTTCTTTTCTCCCTCCCTCCGTGTGTCTCACTCTGACTCTCTGTGGACCCCCCCTCACCCACTCTCTCTCTCTCTCTCTCTCTCTCTGTGTGTGTGTTAGGATGATCCATCAGGAGCCTCAGAGCGGGGGTCTCTCCTCACGCCTCAACGCGCTGACGGAGGACGTGGGGAAGTCACCTGCCAGGAAAAGGTCAGTGAGTTTCTGACCATCAGGGCCTGGATTTTCACAAGGTTAATAAAATTCATCCAGATTTGATAATCCTTTTCTTTTTTTTATCCATAATCACGTAATCCATTTTAGTTTTGATCCGGTTTTCCAAAGCAACAGCAGATTAGATCAATCTGATCCAGATAGAATACATCTGGATAACCAGAGCTCATCTATGTTTTATGAAGGGGCTTCAAGCCTTTGGAGACCCTGACCAACCTCCTGAATTCTGTTAGAACCAGAACCAGCAAACAGGACGTGCAACAATAGTTAAACACTATTTCTGATTTAGATTTGTTTTGGATTTCTAAAACCAGTGACGTCATTGCTTTATTATCCTGTTTTATCATTGCATGCATCACTAAAAATAATATAAAAACAAAACAACAATGTTTTTGATTGTGATGAATAAACATCAATTAGTGACAAAATTAAATATATTATTTATGGTAAATATTGAGCTGTTTGGGTATTATTTAATTAGGCCAAACTCTTTCTACTTTGCTGTAGGTCTATACTGTTATAACCTATAAACACTAAGTCTATACTGTTATAACCTATAATCACTAAGTCTATACTGTTATAACCTATAAACACTAAGTCTATACTGTTATAACCTATAAACACTAAGTCTATACTGTTATAACCTATAAACACTAAATCTATACTGTTATAACCTATAAACACTAAGTCTATACTGTTGTAACCTATAATCACTTAGTCTATACTGTTATAACCTATAATCACTAAGTCTATACTGTTATAACCTATAAACACTAAGTCTATACTGTTATAACCTATAAACACTAAGTCTATACTGTTATAACCTATAATCACTTAGTCTATACTGTTATAACCTATAAACACTAAGTCTATACTGTTATAACCTATAAACACTAAGTCTATACTGTTATAACCTATAAACACTAAGTCTATACTGTTATAACCTATAAACACTTTAGGTCTATACTGTTATAACCTATAAACACTAAGTCTATACTGTTATAACCTATAAACACTTTAGGTCTATACTGTTATAACCTATAAACACTAAGTCTATACTGTTATAACCTATAATCACTAAGTCTATACTGTTATAACCTATAAACACTTTAGGTCTATACTGTTATAACCTATAAACACTAAGTCTATACTGTTATAACCTATAATCACTAAGTCTATACTGTTATAACCTATAAACACTAAGTCTATACTGTTATAACCTATAAACACTAAGTCTATACTGTTATAACCTATAAACACTAAGTCTATACTGTTATAACCTATAAACACTAAGTCTATACTGTTATAACCTATAAACACTAAGTCTATACTGTTATAACCTATAAACACTAAGTCTATACTGTTATAACCTATAAACACTAAGTCTATACTGTTATAACATATAAACACTGTAGGCTGATGGATGAACTAATATGTTGAAGGCTTTACTGTATGATCCAAATATAGGATTATTTCATACATCTTTAAAGGGCATGAAATCCACTCTGAATCCACCTTCTGATGGGATCATTTTAATTCACATTTTCTGGATCAAAGGGATCCCAATCCTACTAAAAAGTTCTGAAAAACCAAAATTACGTGATGCAATTTATTCGTTTTTTCTTTTGAAAAAACCTGATTTCAAGATTTGATCAATCCATTATCCAGAATCCAAGCTGATTACTTTTCAGGAGGTCAAACTGATGAACCAAACGTAACAAATTCAGAGTGAAGTGAAGCCGTTGGATGGTAAATATATGTGGTCCTGTTCCTCTCAGGTCTGCCAGTGTGAACAATCTCTCTCTGGACCGCTCAGGCTCGTCCATGGTCCCGTCCTACGACAGCTCCGTCAGTCCTCCAACCAACCGCGCTGTGTCCGGGACCAAGAGTGGCTCCAAACTGGACCACAGCGAGGAGGAGAGGAAGATCCTGCTGGTACCCTCCTCCTCCTTAAAAACACTGGTAGTTCAGTGTGTGCTCCTGGTGAAGCTCACGCTGCTGTGATGTTATAATCCAGGACTCGTCTCAGCTCAAGGACCTCTGGAAGAAGATCTGCCTCAACAACACAGGGATGGAGTTTCAGGATCACCGATATTGGCTGAGGACCTACCCCAACTGCATCGTGGGAAAGGAACTGGTCAACTGGCTCCTGAGGAACGGCACCATCTCCACCAGGTTAGTTAGTTAGACTAAACTAATATATCTCTACCAGGTTAGCTTAAACTAGTATATATCCACCAGGTTAGCTAGTTAACCTAAACTAAACTTGTGCTTTTCAAAGTGCAGGTGTGGCGCGACAAACAGGAGGACATTTTTGCAATTTCATGCCAATCTTCTTAAAGTTTTTTCTTTGTTGACAATAACGATCAGTAACACTAAACAAACAAAGTATTAATGAGAACCTAAAAATGTATCAGAAATACAAAGAGCATTAAATGATTTAGACTGCATTAGATCAGGACCAGGAACTAAATGTGAAGTGGAACTAAAGTGTAAAAATAATGATTTACGTCAGCATCTACTTCACATGGAGGGAAAATAAACTTAATGTCTGACTTAAAAAATTAATTAATTGCTTTTTAATTAGTTTTTTATGCTGATTAGTTTATTTTAGTTTTTGAGTTTTTATTTATTTATGAAAAATGTTTCTTGTTCCCTTTATTATTGATTATCAGGACGTCTTTGGAATGAAAGGAGAATAATATAAAACAGAGGATCTAGACTCATCGGTCGTGAACTTTTTGTTTTTCACTGGACAAAAACAAATAAAAATGCAGTGCTTTTATTTTGAAGGGGAAGACTAGAGGGTAGTAATTAATCTTGATCTCAGGGCTCAGGCCATCGCCATCGGTCAGGCGTTGGTGGACGGGCGCTGGTTGGACTGCGTCACTCACCACGATCAGCTGTTCAGGGACGAGTACGCCCTCTACCGCCCCCTGCAGGTGAGTTTGCACACACACACATTCACACACACACACACGGGGGCTAAACACCGAGGCTTTAAATGCTCTGACACCAACTTCTGTCCTCAGAGCACCGAGTTCTCAGAAACGCCGTCCCCAGACAGCGACAGCGTAAACTCTCTGGAGGGACACTCAGAGCCGTCCTGGTTCAAAGATATTAAGTTTGACGACAGCGACTCAGAGCAGCAGGACAACGACTGCACAGCACCTGGTACGACGTAGTCTCACTACCTGGTTCTTTACTGGTATTTAACAAACACCTGTGTGTGCGTGTGAAGCCTCCAACAGTCCCAGTAAGAGGACGTCAGTCAGCAGCTTCCACTCTGTGGCTGACAGTGACTCCGCCTCCTCCATCAATCTCAACATGGAGCAGAACAATGTCAACTTCCACATCAAGAAACTCTCCAAGAACCCACACGTGTCGTCCTCATTCGCCGAACAGAAAGGTGAGTTTACAGGTTCTCATATTATGCCCCTGATAGTCCTGTTTGGAGAATAAAGTGTGTGTGTGCGTGTGCGTGTGCGTGCGTGCGCGTGTAGAGTTCCTGGTGTCTGAGGACGGAGGACAGAACATCGTCATCAGCGACGCCTTCATTAAGGGTAGGAGCTCAGCAGCTAGCTGCTCTGTGATTGGTTAGTACTGAACCCATGTGACCCCTCTGTGACCCCAGAGTCTCTGTTTAATCGTCGTGTGGAGGAGAAGGCCAAAGAGATGTTGTTCACTCCACTGGGATGGCACCACAGCTCATTGGACCAGCTGAGAGAGGAGAACGGAGAGAAGGCGGCCATGGAGAGGCTGCTGTGAGTGCACACGCCCATCCTCACCTTTAACTCCGCCCACAACCACTTTCACTTTACCAAAAAATTAGATAAATTATTTTTTTATTTTTAATAAATGAAAAAACATAAGTAAAAAAAAATATATATTTTTTTTTATTTAAAGAAAAGTGGAAAAATATTTTTTTTTAAATTTAGAAATAACAATAAAAATGAATAATTAGATTTTATTATTTCTAAAATAAAAAAAGGTATTCATTTTTTTAAATCAATAAACGTATATATTGTTTTATTAATATTAATAATTTATTAATTAATTATTATTTTTTATATTTTACTATTTTGTCTTAAAAAAAACTTTATTGTTCGGGGACAGACCAGTCCCACATGCAGTGACGTGCCGTGACCACTAGGGTTGGGTAGGCACGTTGCAAATGTAGACCACCAATGACAATTTCATATGTTTCTGCTGGCAAGTGTTAATTCAATTCAAATTAACTTTATTTGTATAAAGCAATTTACAACAAAATCATCTCAATGCACTTATCAAAATATAAAATTCATAATAAGAAAGAAAAAACCCAACAAGATCCACATGAACAAGTGTTTATCATCTAACAAAATCAACATCATAAATACTATTAAAGAAACATAAATAATTATTTAATATAGCCTCCATACTCTCCAACAACATATATCTCATGACACGACAGCACATCTGTTGTTTGTGTTGGAAACACAGAAACATGGAGAAAACAACAACAACTCAGAACATCCTCAGTGAGGAGCATCCACAAAGTCAATCCTTCCTTTTGTTCCATTCACTGTAGAAAGTACCAACAATGTTCTGACCTTACCTTTGCTGAAGGTCTGGTAGCTCGGGTGTTGGTCTCCATCTTTTAAAAGATGTCGTTTTTCCTCAAAACAAAGTTTCTCTATTGTCTCTAGCGCTGTCATCCTGACTGTAGTGTTATCCCGCCCACTAGCTAGAGAACGTAGCAGCAGCGGTCACATGGCATCTATTCACTAATGCACTGTGAACTTGCATATAGCATTTAGCATAGCACGGTTACGTCCAAAGGCAGCTCTCTAGGCTGCCTTTGGACGTAAATGGTTTTCATTTTGGGGACCTGACTGAGCATGCACAAACACGTAAAAACACGTAATGAGAATGGAGGAAGAGGAGCAACGTGCCTTTGGGAGGGGGCGTGGCCTCCCTCTGCCTTACAGCAGAGTGAAAAAAAGAAAAAATAGAATGTGCAGCTGTTCCAGGAAATAACGCTGTTTAGTAATTTGGGCTATGAAACGCACAAAATGCTGACACTTTCAAACTTATAGGTACTGTAGGCTATTGGAAATGGAAAAATAAATAATTTATTATTGTATTATAATTAAAACAAATAATCAAAATATCAATTCACCCTTGGGTAGGCACTGCCTACCTTGCCTACCCTGACGGCACGTCACTGCCCACATGTTTGGTTAGCTTAGCATGTAGCGGTGCTGGCTGGGCAGGGTTCAGATTGGGTCATTGTACTGATGATGATGATGATGATAACATTCCTCTCCTTCCTCCTCTTCCTCAGCTCTGCCAACCACAGCCACATGATGGCGCTGCTGCAGCAGCTGCTCTACAGTGAGTCCCTGTCTCTGTCCTGGAGGGACATCATTGTCCCCGTCGTACGACAGGTCGTTCAGACGGTGCGACCAGATGTTCGCAACTGTGACGACGACATGGACATCCGCCAGCTGGTGCATATCAAGAAGGTCGAGGAGAACCCCCGCCATACATATGCCTAATGTACAGTTAGCATAGAGATAACGTACAGTTATGTACATATAACACAGAGATGATTAACAGTTAATGTAGATATAGCTTTGAGATTACATAGAGATGGTGTAGTGATATCATATAGATAGTTACAGTTACCGTAGAGATAATACACAGTTAATGTCAAGATAATGTAGAGATAATGCACACTTAGGGTTAGGTTCTGTTCCAGTTAACGTAGAGTTAGCATAGAGATGACATCAAGCTAACATTCTTTTAAAAATGTCAAAGGTGTGAAACTGTGCTTCAGATTCCTGGAGGGAGGAAGTTTGACTCGATGGTGGTGAACGGCTTCGTTTGCACAAAGAACATCGCTCACAAGAAGGTGAGATATGGCCTCAGCAGCTGAATATACTGTATGTATAATTGTAATGATTTTAATCAAAATGAAAAGAGAAACACATTTAAAATACTTGATTAAAACCAGATTATAAGAATTATTTTGATTTAAGAAGTTATTGTACTTGTCGTTAGAAGATCCTTTTGTTAGATGTTGAATGTTTAATTTTAAAGACTCTGAGTGTTGGTGACTAGTTCAAACGAAGGGAAATAAATGAATTATGTAAATAAAGATTAATACATAGTGAAAGTATAAAGGGACAGGTATAAAGTGCTGCTCTGTTATTTCATCTGTTCTTGTTGTTGTTTTTGTTTCCAGATGAACTCGTACATTAAGAACCCAAAGATCCTCTTTCTGAAGTGTTCCATAGAGTACCTGTACAGGGAGGAGACTAAGTTCACCTGCATAGAGCCCATTGTGCTGCAGGTGAGTCATCGAACCAGCCAATCACAGAGCAGGACTCCTCCTCTTCCTCACTGTCTGTCCTGTTCTCCAGGAGCGTGAGTTCCTAAAGAACTACGTGCAGCGCATCGTGGACGTGCGTCCCACTCTGGTTCTGGTGGAGAAGACGGTGTCACGTATCGCTCAGGAGATGCTGCTGCAGCACGGCATCACGCTGGTGGTCAACGTCAAACCGGTGAGGAACACACCTGGTCCTGGTGTGATTAAGGTTAACATGTGACCCTGTGACCTCACAGCAAGTCCTGGACAGAGTGAGTCACATGACTCAGGGAGACCTGGTGATGTCCATGGACCAGCTGCTCACTAAACCCAGACTAGGAACCTGCAACAAGTTCTACATGCAGACCTTCACCCTGTCCAACAGTAAGACACGCACACGCACACACACACACACACACAGGCCCTCATTTATCAACCTTACGTGTGTAAATGTGAGTTCACATTGTGTCGTACGACAGGACCCTCAAACATTGGTATCTGACCAATCCCAGCGTAGAAATGATCATGTGATGATAAATGTGCATGAGTCCAATCTGATCGTACCAGCGGTTGATAAATGAGGACCATGAAGTCATTGACGACTTGTTTTTCTTGTTCTTCTTGTTTTCCTCTCCTCAGACGAGCTGAAGACTCTGATGTTCTTTGAGGGCTGTCCTCCTCACCTCGGCTGCTCCATCAAGCTTCGTGGGGCCTCCCAGTATGAGCTGGCACGAGTGAAGGAGATCCTGATGCTGATGGTGTGCGTGGCCTACCACTCCCAGCTGGAGATCTCCTTCCTCATGGACGAGTTCGCCATGCCGCCCCTCCTGTCCCACGGCGCTGCCCTGCCCTGCCTACTGGAGACTCCTCCTCACCATGAGCAGGAGAACCCTGAGAAGGAGCCAGAGGAGGTTCTCCAGGACAAGCAGGAATCTGCATCTCCCTCTACCTTCATCCAGGAAGGAGGAGAGCCTGGGAACACCAGGACCTCCTCCCCGTTCTCCTCTCCTCCTGTCCCTCCTCTGTCCATCTGTCCTCCCTTCATCATGGAGGACGAGCAGGACACAGACACTCTGACCACGGAGACCCTCAGCGTGGAGGAAGGAGACGGATCACAGACCCCCAAACTGTTCAGGGACCCCCTGCAGGACGATACTGGCATGTTTGTGACGGAGCCGGTGGCGTCCTCAGAGGACCGCCTCAAGACCTTCTCCTCGGTGTTCAAACAGGAGCTCCACGACATCATCCTCTGTATCTCACCCTTCATCTCCTTCAAAGAACCCTTCCTCCTCACCACAGCCGGCATGCTCTGTCCCAGCAGGGACTACTTTCCTGAACAGGTAGAGATGTACTCTGTCCCAGCAGATACAGGATGAGACATGAGAGGAATAAAACTAGAACAAATTATGAGATGAGAGAATGAGAACGTGATGGACGTTGTCACATGAGAATAAAACGATCATAGATCATAGATCCTCTCCCTCTGTCCTCCAGGTCTACCTGTCCCCGCTCCTCAACAAGGACCTGAAGGAGTTGGATGGACGTAGGAAGAGGCAGCTCCTCAAAGAGCCCGCCCCCTCCTCTGTGCTGGCCAATGGCAGTGTCCCCTGGAGGTCCTGCCCCGTGCTGCCCTGTCACTGTCTGACCAGCACTCGCATGGTGGAGCAGCTGAGCAGCAGCAGGGACCTGGCCCGCATGCTGGCTGACTACCGGGCCAAGGGCGGCCGGGTCCAGCAGAGGGAGCATGGGGACCCCTTCAACGCCCCAGGGAAGCCCCCACTGAGGAGTGACAGTGAGGAGGAGAGAAACTGCAAACTCAATGACATCAGCTGGGCCCCCAAAGTCAGTTTATCATCAGTCTGAGCTTTGTTATATACTGGTTTATACTTTGTTATATACTGGTTTATACTGGTTTATACTTTGTTATATACTGGTTTATACTTTGTTATATACTGGTTTATACTGGTTTATACTTTGTTATATACTGGTTTATACTTTGTTATATACTGGTTTATACTTTGTTATATACTGGTTTATATAGCAGTATACACCAGTGTGAGTTGTTATTTGTGGTGTGATTGTGTGTTTAATTCTCAGATGGACTGTTTGAACCCCATCAACCACCAAAGGCTGTGTGTGTTGTTCAGCAGCTCATCAGTGCAGTCCAACAACACACCCAACCCCTGTGTCAGCCCGTGGTACGTACACACACACACACACACACACACACACACACACACACACACACACGGGCCATTATTGTAACAAAATTATCTGTGTGTAATCCAATCTGTGTCTGTATTTACATCTGTATGCATGTGATAATGAACCGGGACATTCTATTGGCTGTCTCTATACACATGACTTCTGGAAGATTTGGCTAATGCGATCTGTAACTTTTTGAAACTTGCAACTTATGCAATACCGCTAGAAACCACTAGTGGTCACTGGTACTAAGTGACTGTCACACTTTATTTTAAGTTTTATACATAAGGCTGACATTATCATGAATAATGTGTCTTTAACGGGATCCTCTACCATTTTTACAAATGAAATTTAATTAACTTTTTAAAATGGGACTAGTTTAGACTGTGCACCGCCATGTTGAAATGATGTCATTGATGATGCTAATCACACCTTGCAGTCCATTGACTTCTATATGAGGTGAAGCATTCAGGATCATTAACAGCTTTTTCACTCAAAATAACAACATGTGCTGCTTTGTGTTGCTCTAAAAATCTGTAAAAGTTAAAAAATTTGATGTAAACCTGTTTTGTTTACTGAGAGATGATAAATTAAAACTGTGACCCGAAACAATCTGTGACCACAGGGGGCGACATCATAGATAGAAATCACAAAGTGTTTTACAGTAAAAAAAAATTGTTTCACAAAACAGAATAAACAGTGATTTACAAAGATACAATATAAGACAGTCCTTCAAAATAAAGAAAAATATAATTCAATGTTAACACCAAGTTAATAAAAGAGGATAATTAAAAGCTTCTCTGTATAAAAGTGTCTTTAGCTGCTTTTTAAAGGAGTTAATGCAGCGTAGAGAGTTGTTTAATTTGACCTGCTGTGCTAATGCTAGCACTGGTGCTGCTAAGTGCGTCACAGACACAGCATTACTTGAGTATAAAGCCTTGTTGTGTTTGTGTGGCTAAATGTTTGGACACGTGTTATTGGGGCACAGATCCCTCGAGCAGGACTTACAGGTGACCAGCTCACCTCTGCTCTGCAGCAGCTTGTGTGTGTGATGTCATCGCAAATTTGCGATTGAGGTACGTTTGTTTACGGTGGCGGCGCAGATTCTAAAGAATTGTTTCACTAAGAACCAGTTCCCAAACAAAACCGATTAACGATGCACATCCCTAAAGGGGGAGGGGTCTAGTAGGGTGAGGGTAACAAATGACACATTATTTATGCTAATGACATGTCTGACTTGTGTAAAACGTCTAGTAAAGTGTGACCCAAGTGACAGACCCTCCATTAATTTCCTCCTCTTCTACATTTCTGGAGATGTTTGGTTGGCAACGTGTGTTATTAATATGTTACTTAATGTAGTTATATTACGTAAATACGTATATGATTTATAAAGCTGTTTTTTTTTCTAAAGTGTTGTATGAAGTTGGCCTTTGATTGGATCATTACGCGTTACAAGGTTCAAAAAGTTACAGATCTTATTTGCTAAATGTGTTCCAGAAGTCACGTGTACGTCCCGGTTTGATGACACGCATACAGATGTTGATACACACATACAGATGTTGATACACACATACAGATGTTGATACACACAGAACAGATTATGCATACACAACTTCTTTTAAAAATCATAACTACACACACGGATCAAGATACAGACACACAGGTTGTATTACTCACACACAAATGGTTTTGTTACATTAATGACACACACACACACACACTACAGTCTGGAATGTAGAGTTCAGTAAATAGATCAGAGTTTTTGTTCCTACAGGATTGTCACTATGGAGTTTTATGGTAAGAACGATCTGTCACTGGGAGTGTTTCTGGAGCGCTACTGTTTCAGGTCAGCCTTCATCATCATCATCATCATAGTTAGTCTCTGTGTGTGTCTCACAGTGGGTGTGTCTGTCTCTCAGGCCGTCCTACCAGTGTCCCAGTAAGTTCTGTGAGACTCCCATGGTCCACCACATGCGTCGCTTCGTACACGGTTCAGGCTGTGTTCAGATCGTCCTGAAGGAACTGGACTCTCCTGTTCCTGGATACCAGCACACCATCCTCAACTACTCCTGGTGCCGCCTCTGCAAACAGGTCCTTCCCCCTCACATGGTCCAAACAGGCCCCGCCCCCTCAGCTCCACCTTTATTATTAATATTAAATATAATGATAAACAAAGATCACATGATCCAAACACGTTGTTTATTATTGTGGAACATACTTTACTTTCTTTCTCCCAGATGAAGGTTTGTTGTTTATTATTGTTTACTGTGTGTTGTTGTTGCTAGGTGACCCCTGTGGTCCCTCTGTCCAATGACTCCTGGTCCATGTCCTTTGCTAAGTATCTGGAGCTGCGTTTCTATGGACACCAGTACAGCCGTAGAGCCAACGCTGAGCCCTGTGGTCACTCCATCCACAAGGACTACCACCAATACTTCTCCTACAACCAGATGGTGGCCTCCTTCAGGTCCTCAGTCCATGTTCTTCTGTTTCATTTCAACTTTACTGTTTATGCTGTTATTTATTTTTATTTATTTCTTTTTGTAGTTTTTTTAGTGTTTTTATTTCATTTTTTGTCTTTGATCCTTTTTTGTGTTTGTTTTCTTTTTAATTGTTGTTTCTTTTGTTTGTTGGTCCAAGCTGTAATCAGGGTTCATTTCTCCTCTCAGCTACACCACTGTGCGACTGCTGGAGATCAGTCTCCCTCGTCCAAAGATCCTGATCAGGAACCTGGGACCATCTAAAAGCAGCCTGCTGCAGGACCTCAAGGACTTCTCTGTGAAGTAAAACCTCCTCCTCCACATTAAAGCAAACAATAGAGAAATTAGCTGTTTGTATAGGTAGCCATGGTAACAGTGTGTGTGCTCTTGGCTCAGAGTATCTCAGGTCTACCAGGCCATCGACGACCGCCTCACATCACTGAAGACGGACACATTCAGCAAGACACGAGAGGAGAAGATGGAGGACCTGTTCGCTCAGAAAGACGTATGTAGAAGTGTGTGTGTGTAAACGTGTGTGTGAATGTGTATGTAAACGTGTGTGTGTGTGCTGGTGGTTCCAGATGGAGGAGGCGGAGCTAAGGACATGGATAGAGAAGCTCCAGGCTCGTCTCCAGTCTCTAGATTCTTCTCAGCAGCTTCAGACGCTCCTGGAATCTCTGGTGATGAAGAAACAGAGTCTGTGTGAGACGCTGCAGTCATGGAACACCAGGTGAACCAGGTGGAACCATCAAAACGTTCTCCTGGTCAACTCACACACGTTCCTGCTTTGTTCTCCAGACTCCAGGACCTGTTCCAGCAGGAGAAAGGACGCAAACGTCTGTCTGTCCCCCCCAGTCCTGGACGACACCGGCCCAACAACGACGACTCAAAGGTAGGTTACCAGTTAACCAAGTTACCAATGGCCTATACTAACTTAGCTAAGTTAATCTAGTCATTTACTAATTAAACCAACTCACTAAGGAAGGACATTTGCTTGGGTTAGAGGAAGGTTTACTAGTTAAACTAAGTTGTCCTCTCCTGTGTCCTCAGAGCGCTCTTGAATCGTCTCCTCGGAATTCTTCTCCTGTGGTTCAGAACGGAGACAAAGGTGAGTGTCACTGACTAACTAGTCCTAACCATCAGCTGCTCTGGTTTCCATGGTAATCCTGACTCCTCCCTCAGAGGACCGTCACCTCAACACGCTGCCGTCCAACACCGTGCTGCCGTCTCCGGCCGATACCGGTGCGGAGCCGCTCACTCCTGGTCCGTCCTTCTCTGAGCAGGACTCCATCAGTTTACCAGAAGGTCAGACACTAGCCCCTCCCCGTCAGCTCTCTCACATGCCCCGCCCCTCACGCTTCTGTCCCGCCCTCAGACGTGTTTGACGGTCACCTGCTGGGCTCCACCGACAGCCAGGTGAAGGAGAAGTCCACCATGAAGGCCATCCTGGCCAACTTCCTCCCAGGGAACAACTACAACCCCATCCCAGTGCCTTTGTGAGTGACTCCGCCTCCTGTGACTTGTGTTTACCCTGTGACCTCTGACCCCACTCTGTCCTCAGTGACCCTGACAAACACTACCTGATGTACGAACACGAGCGCGTCCCCATCGCCGTGTGTGAGCGAGAGCCCAGCTCCATCATCGCCTTTGCCCTTAGGTGACTCCGCCCCCTCAAACACATGGGAACCAATCACAGTCTGTGTCACAGACATATAAAGAATAGATCTGTTCCTGTCTCTGCAGCTGTAAGGAGTACAAAACGGCCCTGGACGACCAGTCCAAGGCGTCCAGTGCAGGGAGTGAGGAGGGGGGCAGCAGCGTGGGAGAGAGCTGGACCAGGGGGAGCCCTGCCCGGCCCGGGGAGGGTGCCCCGCCCCAGCAGAGCCGCAGCAGCAGCGAGGGAGAGCCCAGCAGTGAGTGGTTCACTCACACCACATCTGACTTTATTTATAACAAAACAGGAAGTACAAACCTCTCCTGATGACCTCATTGTGACACAGGAAGTGTCCAACAATAAACATTTCAACCTTTTGTGTTCGTTGCAGAGGACGCTGACTCAGCAGAAAAGCAGAAGAAACAGAGCCTGAACTCTCACTTCGAGCTGCGTGAGTGACCAATCAGAACAGAGTCGGTACATTAAATATAAGAGAAGAAGAAGAGTGATTGGTTTTGCTTAGCACATAGCAACCAGCCCCATATGTTTTGGTTAGCTTAGCATGTAGCGTCATGTATGATCAGATTATCTGTAGTTGATGATCTTATTAAATCTAATATTCAGTGTAGGGAAATATAACTGGATTATTAAAGCAGTGTGTGTATGCGTGATTCGGTCTGACTTCAAATGCACTTCCTGTTCTGGTTCTCAGAGTTCTCCGATGCTAATGCTAAGTTCTACTGTCGGATCTACTACGCCCATGAGTTCCACCGTATGAGGGAGGAGGTGATGGAGAGCAGCGAGGACGACTTTGTGCGGTCGCTGACTCATTGCGTCAACTGGCAAGCAAGAGGAGGGAAGTCTGGAGCCGTTTTCTACGCTACTGAAGGTCAGAGTTCCTCCTGGAGTCGCCCACGCCCACAGAGCCTGTGTATACATGGCCCTGAAGTGCAAAGCACAAACGCAAAAGAGAGAACACAAAAGAAAAAACTCAAATGTGTTGGCGTTTTCTTTTTGCGTTTGTGTTTTGTTTGCATTTTCTTTTGTGTCTTCTCTCTTTTGCGAACATGTGCTGCCCTTCAGGGCCACCATACGTGTACGATCAGCTGACACAGCGCTGACCTCTGATTGGTCCTCTCTCACAGACGACCGGTTCATTCTGAAGCAGATGCCTCGTCTGGAAGTCCAGTCCTTTCTAGACTTTGCTCCTCATTACTTCACCTACATCAGTGGAGCGGTGCAGCAGAAGGTAAGAGAACCTGTAACCTCCCCTCCCTGTGAGGTTCTGAGTGCGTCCCCTCTCCCTTCAGAGACCCACGGCGCTAGCTAAGATCCTAGGTGTTTACCGCATCGGCTACAAGAACTCCCAGAACAACACGGAGAAGAAGCTGGACCTGCTGGTGATGGAGAACCTGTTCTATGGACGCAAGATGGCTCAGGTTTGACCTTTGACCATCACCAGAGGTCACTGCACACAGGAAGTGACACGCTGCGGTTCTTCCTCAGGTGTTTGACCTCAAAGGTTCTCTAAGGAACCGCAACGTGAAGACGGAATCTGGGAAGGAGAGCTGTGAGGTGGTTCTCCTGGACGAGAACCTGCTGAAGCTGATCCATGACAACCCACTGTACATCCGCTCCCACTGTAAGGCCATCCTCAGGGCCGCCATCCACAGCGACGCCTACTTCCTGTCCAGCCACCTCATCATCGACTACTCACTCCTGGTTGGACGAGATGATGTCACTGATCAGCTGGTAGTGGGAATCATTGGTGAGAACGTTTATGTTTAATATCAGTAGCCCCGCCCCTTTACTCTTTGACCCTGCTCAGCCGAAGTCGCTACATGCCGAGCTAAAAATGTAGGACTAGTGGCTACATGCTAAGCTAACTAAAACGTGTAGAATTGGTGGCTACACATTACACTATCAAACATGTAGGAATTGATGCTACGTGGTAAGCTAACCAAACATTTAAGACTGGTAGCTACGTGCTAAGCTACCTAAACATGTGGGAAGATGTTTTTTCATCTTTCAGTGAAACATCTACGTGTAAACGTGTCTTCATGGAGGATTTGGTTCATTTTTGTACATTTTTCTGACTACAGATTATATCCGGACCTTCACCTGGGACAAGAAGCTGGAGATGGTGGTGAAGTCCACTGGGATCCTGGGAGGTCAAGGTAAAGGCCATGGTAAAGGGGGCGGAGCTAAGGCTGTAATCTGAACGGAGTGTGTGTTCTGCTCCTCAGGAAAGATGCCCACGGTGGTTTCTCCTGAGCTGTACCGATCCCGCTTCTGTGAGGCCATGGACAAATACTTCCTGATGGTTCCCGACCACTGGACCGGCCTCGGCACAAACTGCTGAGTCATGGTTCTAACCCTGTAAAGCGCCAACATTCCAATGTTTTTATTTCCTTTATTAGACTATTATTTAATGATTGTACAGAGATGATGTAACTATTAAAGAGAATTAACCACAAACACCAGGAGTGAATAATAACATCTCTTTTATTAACAGACATCATGAAAATGTCGACAGTAACAAAAGTTTAGTCCATAAAAAAGTGGGGGTGTCGAGGCTCCTCCCACTAAATAACTTAACATAGACTGTTGCGCTGCGATCGTGAACGGACATTGATGCCGAAGGGCGGGGCTTATGGATCACATAATACAGAGAATCAAAAGAAACCTCCGACAAGCGTCTGACGGCTAACATGGACCAATCAACGTTACAGATTCTCTAACACCTAGCCTGGGTTCCATTATCATTGGGGGCCGAGTTATTTAGTGACAGGAAGCAGTTGGGGGAGGAGTTATGTACAGAGGGAGGGGGGCTCATAACCATGGATACAGTTTTCCACCAATCAGCTGCCTGAGGATGAAACCCCATCGTCCACAAATAAAGTTATTGTTTTTGTTCGTAAAAAAGAAAGTGATGTCATTCTCGGCAGGAAAATATGATCTTTAATGTGATGTAACGTCACAACTCATTTGATATTTTCTGACTCTTGGTTTGTTTTAATGTTTTTTGCTGCGATCATTGAAGAAAACATTTCACGCAGCAGGACAAACTATTTACTGATGTACCAGTGAAATATGATCCGTCATACCACGGTAGACCTCATGGTGGCGCAGTGACCAATGAGGAAAGACAGGAAACTGCTTTGATCGTGATCATCTGAGCATTTTATTTTGGTAAAGAAACTAAACTGGTTCTGGGTGAAAAATAATGCAGACTGACTTTTTATGAAGTTTGGTGAGAATTTCAGAATAAATTGCTTAAGTTGTGCACAAACGAGTCAAAATTGATGTTTTGTGGCACTTTTTGTTGATTGTAAACTTTAATATGTGGACGTCAGGGGTCAGACAGAGTTTAGGAAGGAACCTGTGTGTGTGTGTGTGTGTGTGTGTGTGTGTGTGTGTGGGGCAGTGTTTACGCCTCGCTCTCGGCGGTGGCGGGGGCGTTCGGAGGCTCCTCCTCCAGGATGGGGACGATCAGGTTGTCTTTAGACATCAGGTTGTACTTCATGACGAAGCGTGTGAAACGGTGACACAGGAAGGTCTCGTTCTGCGCACACACAAATACACACACTGTAACACACGTGTGTGTGCCCTGAGTGAATGGTGTGATCTGACCACATGGTTATCAAACCACAGAAATGGTTCCCGTGTGTCCTCCTTTGATGTGCTTGTGTTGCCATGTTGTGAAGTGTGTGTGTGTTGTGGCTGAGCTCACACACTCACCTCGTACTTGTCGAATATCTGGCGGTGGTGGAAATAGGCGTGAGAGAATATCCTGTAGATGCGGCGGCACACAGAGCCTAGCTTAGCCACAGACGACTCCTTAATGCTCACCCTGCACACACACACACACACAGGTTGTGTATCTTTCAGGTGAGGGAGAAGGGAACTTGATGTTTCAGATGTTTTGGTTAGCTTAGCACGTAGCGACCAGGCCCATCTATTTCTGTGTCTGACTGAATCGATAAACCTAATTTCTAATACAAGTCTTTCAAATTAAAAACACAGGGTTGTCCTGCGTGTCCCAGATGGTGTTGGCTCCTCCCACTCACTGACCTGCTGGGGAAATATTTGTTGCTGTTGAGGAGACAAGCAGCTCCATCCAGCGTGTGCCTGGTGTAGTCGATAGCTGGACACTACACAGACACACACACACACACACACACACTTTAGCTCTGAGCACTAACAAAAGAAGAAAAAAAACAAAGAAGAAGAAGTAGAGGAACCTCTTTGGGCGTCTTGTGGGCGGCGCAGAGGAAGATCCACTGCTCGGTGGCCGTCATCTGGGTGCACGTATCAGGGTGACACTCACTCTGTGGGACAAGCACTGGTTATTTGACACCAGCATCACTGAGCATGTGCTCTAGATCTAGTTTTCTATCTCTGTGATAAACGTTTAGTCTCACCTGTAGTTTAACGGCCAACCCGTTGAGCTCCAGACAGAACTGCCTGTGGACAGATGGAGCATTGATCAGTGATCAATGATCAATAATCAGTGTGAGCACTGCCTTCTACTACCTGAGGTGCTCGTATTTCCACACGCCCTCATCCTGACCCTCTGGAGGCTCCAGGATCTTATCTATGTTGGAACAGTCTGAGCGGATGTTCTGTTGGATGTACTGAAACACAGCGTCCACCAGGGGTCAGCACTGAGCTCAACATACACAGTTTACGTTAGAGGCTCTTTTTCATTCATAATGTCTTTTATTTTGGTAGTGAAATCATTGGGGTTTAAAAGACCAGGAAAATCTGCAGTCAATTTCTACAGGAACTAAATGTGGAAATTTCAGGAAATATTCAAAAATACAAGCTTTTCATGCGAGTGATTTATTGGAATTATTTGAAAATGAAAGAACTGATGCTGGAATAAATTTTACTGTTAAAGGACAACCTTTAATATGGAAAATGTTACTTTATTTCCCATAGAAAGTTTCTAGCTTATGGTTTTTTTAATTGATTATTTTGAATAGATGCTAATATTTATAAATAAATATTTATATGATAAATTTATTGATGCAGACTAAAAAGACAGTGTTAACATTAGCTCACCTGTTGGACTATGTTATTGGTAGCATTAGCATTAACTCACCTGTTAAGATTGTGCTAGCATTAGCTCACCTATTGGACTGTGGTAGCATGAGCATTAACTCACCAGTTAGACTGTGCTAGCATTAGCATTAGCTCACCTATTGGACTGTGCTAGCGTTAACATTAGCTCACCTATTGAACTATGTTATTGTTAGCATTACCTCACCTGTTGGACTGTGCTAGTGTTAGCATTAGCTCACCTGTTGGACTGTGCTAGTGTTAGCATTAGCTCACCTGTTGGACTTTGCTAGTGTTAGCATTAGCTCACCTGTTGGACTGTGCTAGTGTTAGCATTAGCTCACCTGTTGGACTGTGCCAGTGTTAGCATTAGCTCACCTGTTGGACTGTGCTAGTGTTAGCATTAGCTCACCTGTTGGACAGCTAGCGTGCTGTCCATCTCCTCAAAGGACTCATCAGGCCAGTTGTAGAAGTCCTAAACACACAGAGATCACAGCTGGTTAGTTTAGTTAACCTGTTAACTAGTTAGCTAAACTAGCAGCACTGCTGTCATGTAAATGATTTTAAGTTTATCATAAACCAACTATTAGACCTGTTAATATAACCAACATAAACCAACTAACCAAGTTAACTCACCTAGTCACACATTAACAGAAGAAATGAACCATCCACAGGTTAATGAGAGTTAATAAACATAATAATGCAGTTAAAGGTGCAGTCTGCAACTCTTATAAAAGTGACTTTTTGTCATATTTATAAAGCTGTCACTATGTAAGGACAGCTTTATATTAAACTAGAAGTTTGTGTGAAAAAAACAGGCTCAATAAGCCCCGCCCCCTGTTGCTCCTGCAGCCTCTGGCAGATTGCCAGAATGCACCGCGACCGAGAAAAAAGAACCAATCAGAGCCAGGATTGTGTTTGATGGACTGTCTGACAGCTGTTGCTCACAGGCCCCGCCCCTTTCTCTGAGCTAGAGCACCATCTTTTTAACAGTGTATGGTCTGCTGCTTGATTTACATTATGTTTGAGAGAAGCGCTGCAGTAATATACTTTTAACAGAGCATGTTATATTATTGTGATGTTGCTGTCTGGCTAACGTTAGCTTGTTAGCTCCTCTGAGGGAGGGACTTTGGAAAGTTTGGAGGCAGGGCAAGAGAGCAGCAGGGAGGGAGGGAGGGAGGGGGAAACGAGGGATCTGAGAGTTGCGGACTGCACCTTTAACTAACCTGTGTGTCTGTCCTTTAACCAAAATAACTAGGTTAACTAGCTCTAGGTTGGAAGTACTTTAAACACATTAGTTAGACTGCCCATCAACCTTAACCTCCAACAAGTTAAATCATCATTACAAAGACTAACTAACCCATCTATAACTAGCAATAGACCTGTTAACACAATAATACACAATAAGCATCAAGTCACTGATAGTTACCTGATAACCAGACTACAACTAACACTAACACGATCACTCATATTAGTTAACTAATGGCACTCGTAATAACTAGTCAGGTCAGATTAACCATAAGAACAAACGCATCAGTAAAAGTTATCCAACCCTAACTAGTCTAACTAGCTCTATGAGCAGGTTATAGGATTACAGTGATGATTGAGTGGGTAGTTAGTGTTAGGTAATGGTTAACTAACCCAACAAAGGGACTTTAACCTACAACAATAACAGGTTAACTAACAGGTCAGCTTAGCTATGGGTTAACTGACAGGTAACCATAACAACCACTAACTAGCTGTATTAGGCTAACTAGCCGTTAGCTCAGGCCCATATTAGGACTAGATGGGAATGTGGTGGATAATAATGTGAAGGTGAGTTTGCATTGGTTAATGAGTTACTAATTATAAGATATCTAAATAATGTTAAAGCTCGTTAGCTTCATGACGTCAGAGAGGATGCGACTACTTCCTGTGTGTGTGTGTGTTACCTGTCAGTATTAACACACATTCTCACACACGCGCACTCACTCACATACGCGCACCTGTGTGAACAGGTTCAAATCGGTTCACAGACGTTAGTCCGGACCTGTCACCGTCAACAACAGCCCAGGCATTAGACGGAGCCCGGGCTAATGTTACCACTCCTTCCTGATTGGGCTGTCCGTCGCTAAAAGCCGGGGAAACGTCCCGCGGCCTCGGACACCGCGGGGCGGGGGTCCGTGGCAGTGTGTGCGGGGCTTATTCAGGCAGCTCCCGGGCAGACACTCACCTTAGCCTTAGTCCCAGGCCGGTTCCTCCGGAGAACTGCAGTACCCTCCGCCATGACCATCGCGACAGAATGCCCGGATGAGCCTCAGCTACAGTGACGGAGAAACCCGAGTGAAGCCGAACGGACACGAACATCCCCGAAGATCAGTGTCAGCACGACCTGTGGGACTAAAAGGGTTGGAAATATGGGGTACAAAAAAATATCATTAAAAATAATTAATTATATAATTGAATAAATAAATATATAATTGCACAAATAAATACATTTTTAAATATTTGTTTACGTTTTTACCATATTTTTATATTTATTTATATTCCTCAATTATGCATTCTTTTTATATGCATTTATTATAGTTTATTACTAAATAAATCATTCACGTCAAAAATTCCCTTATCTGCCGTACTCTCAGATTCAGGGCTTTTAAATCATTGGTTCTGTCCCAACCAGGGGCATGTGTGCACAAAATAAGGGCTAAACATTCAATTCAATTCAACTTTATTTATATAGCGCAAATTACAACAGTCATTTCAGTGCGCTTAACAAATTATAAAGTTCATAGTAAGAAAGAAAGAAACCAACAAGATCCACATGAACAATTCATTAATCATTTTGTATCTGTTAAAATATGTTTTCGTCTTTTTTCAAATCCGACCACAATCACTTGGTTTTACCTCAGGTGACAGATTGTTGACAGATAACTGGATTTAGTTAAATAAATTATATTTGTAATTAATACAAAAATCAGGCCCGTTGATATGGGGGGGCACGGGGGGGGGGCGCTCCGCTCCGCCCAGCACAAGCATTGTGCCCAACCACTTGTGCCACAGGTTTTTCATTTTTTTATTTTAAAAAAACAACGAGAGTTGTCGTGTGTTGGCACACAGGTGCTCATCCATGTCAGAGGGTGATGTCATTAATTTCTCAAAGACATTTTAGTTAATATGCAACGTTTATCTATAATGTTAATTTCAACCAGGCAGTTTTGATCTGTGAAAACCTCTGACCCAGTGGTTTTCAACCTTCAGCCCGCGACCCCCAAAATAAAGGTTCCAGAGGCTGAGGAGTGGACCCCCCTGTAGCTGAAGGTGGTTGAACACAGATGTGTGTGTGTTCTGGATGAACTGTAACATCATTATAGTGTAATGTTTTTTTTTTAAAAAAGCTAATTGTTATAAAAATGTGAAAGTGTTTTTACTTTATGCCAATTATCAAATGAGTGCCTTTATATCTGAGCCCGTTTTATTGAGTATGGAATTGTCAGTGATGCTAAAAAAAAAAAAAAAAAGTAAACTAATAATTGTGCCGACCCACACTTTTCACAGCCCCCCTAAAGACTGAATACAATGACTAAGTTGAAGATGTCGCTAAATCAATGAGTAATAAAATATAAAACTAAATTAGTTTATAGTTGACACGATTCATGGTTTCTCTGATTATTTTGCTTTCTGCTGGGGGCCGGATTGGATGCTTTAAATGGCCATGTTTGGCCCCCAGGCCTCTAATTTGACACTTACTTAAAACATGAAACAAGTGCTGCAAATGCATTTTATAGCTTATCTAAAGTAAAACTATCTATAGTCGTCGTTCCAAGCACTTCATCATAGTAATGATACTGCCCACTTTTTAAATCAAACTGACATCTAATGTGTAAATCTATATGAACACAGATATAAACCTAGTAGAATTACCACATCCAAGTAGTTTCATATCAAATCATGAGAATTAAACTAAAATGATCTAATGCTGGTTGTATGAAACTGAATTTAAACCGAAATAAGAGACTCTTTGACCGTTAAAAATAAAACATTTATTCAAATTCTGTCCCAAAGCAACTGTTTAATTAAAGTAGATGTTTAACAGACTTATCACTGCATGTGTGTGAGACAAAACCAGAACAGTTGTTTATTTGTTGCTTTGTTCACATTTGTTTAGGATACAAATTAGTCCTTGTAAAGGTAATGTTTGTACTCATTACTTTAGAACTGTGTGTGTGTGTGTGTGTGTGTGTGATATAAAATGGTTATCACACAGATCAAAGCAGGGTTCATGGTCTGAATCATAAACGTTGTCGGCTTTATTCCAGTAACAAAAACATGATTGGAATTATTTACAGTCGGAAAAACGTACAAAAGAAAAAAAAAAAACACAGAGAAAAGTTCACTCCACATATTTTCCCAGGATGTCACCGTCACGGAACAGGAAGTAGTCCTGCAGGTGGAAGCAGACGTTAGTGGTACATCAGTTTAGAACTAAGAGAGCAACTTGTACAGGGATCATAACAACATTCTGACATGTTAAAGTGTTGTGAAGAATCCAAACCACCACATTGTGTTTGTTTACATTTGAACAATGTAAACAAACATCTGTGGACAGGCGTGAGACTTATAGTCCAGATAATTCTGTTGACAGTAACTGAGCATCACCTTGTCCTCCAGCACCACCTTCGTTCCTCCGTACTCAGGAAGCAGAACCTTCTCCCCAACCTTCACACTGAGCGGCTGCACAACACCTTTCTACGCACACACACACACAATGTTGTTGTTTTGGTTTGACTGGTGATCATGTTATCTTGTGACTGGTTTCTGATTATCATCATTGTGTGTGTGTAGTTCACCTGGTTAACCTGTGGTTAGCTGCTTTCTATTGGTGAACCTGATTAAATACCTGGTTAATAGCTCCTGGTCCCACTGCGACCACGGTGGCCTGCAGCACTTTTCCCTGAGCTTTGTCTGGCAGCATGATTCCTCCTTTAGTTTTGGTCTCTGCCATCAGACGTTCCACCAGGACACGGTCGAACAGAGGGAGGAACTTCCTGAAGGCCTGATGGTGACAGGAAGTAGTAGACATTTTATCAACAGATAGCTTCATTACTGTGTTGGAGTCTGTGCACAGAAAAGAGATTAGAACCATGTTTACCAGTGCAGCACATGGGGAGGTAATGGGTGGAAAAGACTTAAATGAACTGGATCAGATTCATCTTTGTTAGAAATGTATAACAAATAGTGATAAATTATATAAATCCTGCATATTTGTTCATAGATTGGCTTTATTTGTTATGTTAAGTGTTGTGGTTAGTTTCAAAAAGTCATAGAAGGTGATCATGATGATTTAGACGTTAAAAATCAACGTGTTGAGCTCAGGCTGTGAATCAGTGACTAAACACACACGAGTTAAACATTTGTCACACACAGATTTACAAGGACAGCTGCAGTCGGACAGAGACAGATGGGCAGGAGGACAAGGTTGTCTGGAGGACAAGGACTGGGAGGAGGGGCTTTGTTTACACAGCAGATCAACCAACATTAAACACCCTTAGATCAGCTCAACAACGTCCTTAAACCTTTTATTTCATTACATTCTAATCTTTTCCTTACAATCACACAATTTAACGACTTCTTACATTCCTATTTTAATTTACTTTAGAAATACCTTTATTAGCATTATTGTTGTGATAAATATTCTATTATCTCAATTGTTCCTCATTTACAGTCCTGTGGTGCTGCTGGAGATGAAATGATGAATCAATGTGGGCCCAATCACTGTTTAAAGCGTAGTCACAAGATGACATGTTCACCAGTCAAACCATAACACCAACTGTATCTAAGATAGCATGATGACGAGCTCAGCCATGACATTAATAAGCCAGGAGTACCAAGAGACAGTCACAGGATAACATGATGACCAGTCTATCTATAACACTATCAGACCATAAGCTGATTGAAGGAAGGATCACAAAATAACATGATTACTAGTTAAGCTGTAACACAGAGACAGTCACAGGATAAGATGACGACCAGTCCAAACGCAACACTAATATACTGTCACCTAAAAGATTACATGATTCCCAACTGATACGATCAATAAATAACTTTGAATCAATTAAAAATGGTAACATTTTCCTCCCAAAATGTTTACTCTATAATAGAGGCGTCCAATAATATCTGCCCACCGATATTATCGGACTAACGTTAATATAGAATCTGCTGTTAATTCAACATTGTGCAGATTTTGCACTTTTTATGTTTCAATAATGTGAACATAATAATAATGATAATAACATATTAGGTATATGCAAAATAACCATCAACTGATTTATACAATGGATAATGTCTTCTCTGTATAAAATAAAATCCTAAATAAATAGTAACAAGAATATGAAATTAATAAATATGTATTAGCAGAATTAAAATACAAAAAATAATGTGCTTATGTAAATAGATACATCTAATTCATTGCATGTAAATAATATCATGTAATTACGACTTTTTTAATCAAAGCTGTGAATTATTATAAGTAAAATTATAATGTTTAAACGTCTTATGAACCTTTGACAATTTTTAATTTAAAATAAATATGCTTTTATTAACACGTGCACAAAGAGTGAGTACTTTGGCAGGAATTTTAATCCTAAACTGTTTGTTTTCCAAATAATAAATAAATAAATGCTCCCGGATCGTTGAGTCGCGCTTGTATGGATGATTTGATCCGAATCAATGATCTGATTAAAGTGTTACATGAAGGTGTTTGTCTCTCTGACCTTGTGGATGGACGACGTTAAACGCAGCAGACAGAGCTAGCAGCTGCTAATGTGCGTGTTTACGGCTAAATACAAAGTAAATAACTGATATAACACCTCAGACTGTGAGCAGAGGATATAAATAATAAGTTAAAAGCGTTAAAATAAAAAAGTCTTACCATTCTGAGGACGTGAGAGAAGACTGAGCCGGCGTGTCTGACACTGACTCCACGTGAGGAAACCTCCAGAAGGCGCATGCGCAGTAGCGACACGACCTTACTAAATGCGCAAAACCATGATTAAAACTGCGTTTAAAAACAACAAAAAACCCCAAAATACGGTGAGAAAATATTAAATGTATTTTTTAAAAACCAAATGATTATATAATAAACTTAAATTGGCTGTTTAATGTGAGCGTAATATTGCACAATCTCAACTTTGACCTTTCCATCCTCCAATGGCACGGCAGGAAATTTCTAGAAGCCTGCGCCCGGGAACGAGCATAATCATAATATATACACAAATCATCCGCTTAAAAACAACCGTAGCGCTCTCTTTACGCACATTTAGCACTTTTAAGTGTTTGACTGAGTGTTATGTATCAGGATTTGTTTTTGTAGGGTGTGTATTAGACGAGTTTAGTGAGAGTTGTGTGTGTTATGCGGTTCCGGGGCGGGGCGGACGTAAGAGTCCATGTGCGGTGTCACAGTTATATCATTCAGTGTCCGAGCAGCAGCAGCAGCAGTTGTTCATTCAGCCTTTTCAGCTCCTCTCCTCCGGCTAGCAACAGGTGAGCCATGAACACACGCACCTTTAACACATTTATCAACCTTTATTCACATTTATAAACCTCTAGTCACAGCCATTCATCTGCACACGTCGTGTTAAATTTAGTTCGTGTATGTGCGGGACCGGACCCGTTTCACTGTGACACAGCGGATTTTTATCACCGATAAACGGTTGAATAATCTGTGTTACTCCCGTTTCAACTGGTATTTACTGGAAACGGTTGGTTTGATCAAACTTTACAGGTGTCCGCACGTTTTGACCTTGTCACGCGCCCTGAAGAACCCACGTGGGTAGGGTGGGAGACCGGAAATGCTTCCCATCAGGGATAATCTAAGGTCACACAAGGCATAGGTTTAATCCAGTAAAAGCTGATTGTGTGATTTTTATTTAAATTATTAAAAGTCCTGAAATTTCAAAGTCATGATCACAAGATGCAAAAGTCAGAATTATGTGATGCTGTAGTTGTAATTTTGAATTAAAGTCTGAATAATGACATGAAAAGACCTGATGTGTCAAAACCTGATAACTAATCCAATCCTTACACCCGCTGGTACAAAACCAGACTTCATTCTAGGTTATACAGCCCTAATTATTGGATATAAAGTATCTGCTCTCTATCATGTGTTTAGAATTATCATAAAATTAATGTTAGAATATAAATAATAATTTATTAAACACCAAAGTTGTATTTTTTTCACTGTTGTGCCCTCTCTGTCTCCTCTCCTGCAGTCATGTTTCGTTTGCCCACGGTCATGAGGCAGGTGAGGCCCGTGTGTAGAGCGCTCGCTCCTCATCTGACCCGATCCTACGCCAAGGACGTGAAGTTTGGCGCCGACGCTCGAGCTCTGATGCTGCAGGGAGTCGATCTGCTGGCAGACGCCGTGGCCGTCACCATGGGCCCCAAGGTTGGTCCACCCAAAAAATAACATGTAGCACTTAGCAGTCACAAGATAACATGATCACCAGTGGAACCATAACATCATCTGCTACAATGTGTCAGTAATGAGTCCAAAGATAGCTTGGTTACTAGTTAAACTAAACAGTCTGGTGCAAGTGCTCAATGTGTTAACTTGTCACAACATAGCATGACCGCTAGTAGAACCATGACACCTGGAATAAACACCTAATCTGTCAAACCAGTCACAATAAATGTGATTACCAGTAGAACTGTATCACCAACTCATGAAAGTGCTCATGTCAGAAACATGTCACAAGATAACATGGTCACTAGTTGGAGCCTAACACCGACTTAGTGTCAAAGTTCAGCATCTTCCAAAAGATCACGTCGCTCACACACAGGCACCGTGCTGATGACCTTGTGCTGGTTTCAGGGTCGTACTGTGATCATCGAGCAGAGCTGGGGGAGCCCTAAGGTGACCAAGGACGGGGTGACGGTGGCTAAAAGCATCGACCTGAAGGACAAGTACAAGAACATTGGAGCCAAGCTGGTGCAGGATGTGGCCAACAACACAAACGAAGAAGCCGGCGACGGCACCACCACTGCCACCGTACTGGCCCGCGCCATCGCCAAGGAGGGCTTCGACAACATCAGCAAAGGAGCCAACCCCGTGGAGATCCGCCGCGGCGTCATGATGGCGGTGGAGTGTGTCATCAATGAGCTGAAGGAGCTGTCCAAGCCCGTCACCACCCCCGAGGAGATCGCTCAGGTAGGAGGGGCTTAAAGGGGGCTTAGAGAGATTTGATAGGAGGATCTTAGAGAGAGGGGCTCAGGTAGGAGGGGCTTAGAGAGACTTGGTAGGAGGAGCACAGGGAGGAGGGGCTCAGTAAGTAATTTTTACTTGTAAAGCACTTTTCACAGATATGAACCACAAAATGCTGTACAAACATTTCAGTTTCTTACCGTCAAAAGAAACGTGAAAAGAAAATCACATACAACATGGGAGGACAATAACGGGAGAACTGTGGGTTGCCATGGGAGGTACCCCTTATTTAGATGAAAAGTGGGAGAGTGGGAAAGGATTTCCAGCCGCTGGGGGATGCAGCCACTTTCGGGTGCGCCATGACGCTTCCCTAAGGCCGGAGGGGGGGTGGGGGGCGGACAGACTCCAAGTTGGTTTCAATTCCGCGTAAACGATCCAAAAGCAGCTCCTGCTTGTTCAGTTCATTCATTACATGAGTCTGAGTGTTGAGAGCCCAGCCCCATCCTTCAGAAATGACTGGCAGCCTTCCCAAAACAGTTGCCATCATAATACGGACTTTGCGATTGGTCGGAAAGCTGCCAGCTTCAATCAGCAGCATGACTGCTAACATAATTTTAATCATGTAGATGACCTCCACGTCTTCCATGTAAAGAATCGACAAACAACTCACCACTTGTTCTGAGGGTCCAGTGCATATCCAGCTGCAAATGTCCTGCTTGGACATGCAGACTCACCACTGCCCGATCGTTTTGTCAAAAAAAAAAATTGTCAATTGCATTGAGATCAATTCCATAATTCCAGTTTTGGATGAGAATGCAAAGAGAGGCTCCTATTATATTCACCAGATATGGGTGGGATGTGAGGGAGCAGAGAAAAATGTGACCGCCTTCGTCGAGTAGCAGAAGAGAATGCTCAGGTAGGAGGAGCTTAGAGAGGCTCAGGAGGTTTCTCTGTATTTTTGTTTGAACAACCACACAAAGTTTACAAATTGTGTCATACAACACAATTTGGCAGGTAAAATAATGAAGTAAATGGATGTCTGTGGTCTGAGTCATCTTTCTTAAAAGAGAACTCAGAAATAAATATAAATAATGAACTTTATGAAGTGAGTCCTTGTCTCTCTGAGGCTGAAAACTGTATATTAAGATAAATGTGAATGAAATAAACATGGAAAAATAGAGAATAAATATATTTCTTCCTTTGAGGTTCATATCACCCTCTTTTCTATGTAAGTTTCAAAATAATGATCATACAACACAAATGAAAATTTACTGTAGTTATAGTTGATGCACTTACAAATTAAACTTAGATGAACCATAGACTGTAAAAAGAAAGGACAGGACAAGCTCCCTGGTAGTGAAGTTTTTGTTAGAGCTCCCCCTGCTGACTGGCTGCAGTATAGGTCATAAACCCCGCCTCCGCAATGATAACAGATGGGATGTGGGTCATAATTTTTTCTAAACCTAAACTCTGCTGTGATCATTATTTATTATCACCCTACATTGTGTTCAAGTGCTCATTTTTCTGTGAACTTTGTTTTAAATCTGTTATTTGAACAGGATTTTAACATCATATGACAATGATTGACAGCCTTGCATCTTGCGTAGCTCTCTCTGTGATTAGCAGTTACGTCGTGAAGGAAAGCTGAGACGCCATTTAAATTTTCCGTTCAGTTTTTTCCTCTTTTTTGAGCTGTAAAATGAGTTGTTCTGCAGTAAACTGTTCTAAGGGGTCTTTGTAGCATGAAAAATACTTATGTTCTTGGCGTAGGTGGGCTGTGTAACTCATCAGGGCAGTACGCTAAATGGGTGGGACGTCTTTCTAGGGCTCCTCCCACCAGACCCTACTGCGGAGACTCTGGCTCTAAATGATGTCAAATTTGCAAGATGGCAGCTCCATATTTTGGCTTTAAGAACGTTGAGTGGAACAGATACAGTGCACGCCCTCTGAGATGGACTTAAAGAAATTTCTTAGACAACCTGAGCTTCTTTTTTCTGCTCATTTCCCACAAAAACCTTTTATCTTCACATTCCAAATTAAAAAACTAATCAAATCTTCTCAAATAACAATGACTATATAGAAAAGAACAAGAAGACTCTGCTGAACAGGGTTTATGTATTTAATTCTGATCTTTTCTTTCCTATTCAAATTAATTTATAAAAAATGATCCGAGGTTAAGAGGTTTTTTAATGTTTTATTTTGTAAATCTTGCAGTGGGAGGAAGTAATGCTGATGTTTTCCAGGTTGCCACCATCTCTGCCAACGGAGACGTGGAGATTGGAAACATCATCTCCAACGCCATGAAGAAGGTCGGCCGCAATGGAGTCATCACCGTCAAGGTCAGGGCTGCTCTTACTTCCTGTTTATAAAATAAAAGCCTCCTTCTTGCCTAACAATGGATGTTGTGTCTCAGGACGGGAAAACTCTACACGATGAGCTGGAGATCATCGAAGGAATGAAGTTTGACCGCGGTTACATCTCTCCTTACTTCATCAACACGGCCAAAGGTCTGAATAATAACCTAGCACACACACACACACACACCCACACGCTTTACTCTACAAGGAACCATTTAACCTCATCTCACCTGGATTAGTCCTCCTTGAGCGTTAAAAACATTTTCTATGAAGACAATACAGTGTATTGCATTATATAGAGTTACAATTATATAGAATGTTTAATTTAATTTATATTGGTCATGTAAATGGAAACTTAAAAACAGTTAAAAATAAAATAAAACAGTATCTTCATCTTCAAATTCTTACACATCTCAGTTTATATGAACACAATGTTTATAAAGTAGATTTTTATAGTTAATTTATATGAAAGTCTATAAAAAGTAACATGAATATGATAACACATGATCATGTGATCAACACATGCTAATTACTCATTTCTTGCCACACATAAAACATACATATTTAACCTGTACATTGGTGGTTAAATGAATCTGTTCCCACACAATTAAAATCTGTATTTTCTTCCAGAAATAGTGTTTTTGTTGGTTTAGTTTCTTACCAGGGATTTAAAACTTAAGGTTAGTCACAGGTGGAGGAAAGTTGATGGTCTGTAGATGTTGTAGGAAAGTGCTGAGTCATTGTACAACGTGATTTATTTTAGGTTAATAAATTGTTATATCTTGATTTCTTTTGTCATTAATCATTAATAGACTCTGTTAAAAAAAAAAAAAAAAACTTTATTTCAACAGTTTTTTAAAGCTATAGGGAGCCATTGTATAAGAGTCAAAGAGCCACATTAGGCCCCAGAGCCACAGGTTGCAGACTTCTAAGTTAGAGGAACTGTGTGTGTGTTTCAGGTCAGAAGGTAGAGTTTCAGGACGCCTACCTCCTGCTGAGTGAGAAGAAGATCTCCAGCGTGCAGAGCATCGTTCCCGCTCTAGAAATTGCCAACCAGCACCGCAAACCTCTGGTGATCGTAGCGGAGGACGTGGACGGAGAAGCTCTGAGCACGCTGGTTCTCAACAGGTGGGTCAGCAGAGCTTGGAAGATCTTAAAATTAGATCTGGACCCAGAAACCTAAGTGTGATCAGGACAGAGTAGGGCTGGGCAATATATCAAGTTTTCCTTTTTTGGTGATATAGAAAATTACAATATCCCCTTTATCAATATTTATTAAAATACTCGTTAAGTGTCACTGCTTCTCAGAACAGCATAAAAAGCAATGTTTATGAATGTCCCATTGTTTATTTTTGGTGTTTTGTACATTTTTCTGTAATTTTGGACTTTTTTCGGAGTTGTTTAGTGTATTTTTTTTGGTATGTATGTTCTTGGATTTTTGTTTTTCTGTTATATATTTCTCTTGTCCTGTTGTTGTGTATTTTTCCATTCATTTGTAGGTTTTGGTGTCCCTTAAGTATGTGGTCTTTTGTGTATTTCTCTGTTAATTTGTGTTTTTGTTGTAATTTTGGGTATTTTTTGCTGTTATTTTCTGCATTTACTCGTGGGTGCTGCTAGTTGTCCATGATTGTGATACACGCACAAGTTACAAAATTTTTTTAACCAATCTTAAAGCATCGTGATGTTGTTTTAACCTTTGACATTTTGCATCAGCAAATTAAACCCTGAATTGTCTTTCTTTTCAGACTTTAATTGAATTAAAATTGAGATTTATATCATATCGCCATTTTGTGTGTGTGCGCCCCCCTCAGGCTGAAGGTGGGACTGCAGGTGGTGGCGGTTAAAGCTCCAGGGTTTGGTGACAACAGGAAGAACCAGCTGAAGGACATGGCTGTGGCCACTGGGGGCGCTGTGAGTCTGAAGGAGCCATGGTGGTGTGTGGTTCACGCTTTAAGCCCCGCCCCCTGACCCTGTGCTCTCTGTCCTCAGGTGTTTGGTGACGAGGCCATTGGGCTGGTCCTGGAGGACATCCAGCCCCATGATTTTGGTAAAGTGGGAGAGGTCCAGATCACCAAGGACGACACGCTGCTGCTGAGGGGGGGCGGCAGCCCGGCCGAGGTGGAGCAACGAGCCAATGAGATCGCAGAACAGCTGGAGAACACGACCAGTGACTACGAGAAGGAGAAGCTGAATGAGAGGCTCGCTAAGCTGTCGGATGGAGTCGCTGTGTTGAAGGTACCAAGAAAGCCAACGCTTTAGATCATTTACAAACGTTTTTATAACCAACGTTTGCTCATTAAAGCTAGGGTAGGTAATTTTCTCCAGATACACTTTAGAAGTTTTTGGTTGAAGTTGTCTTTATGTCCTGACAGAGATGTAGATCTTATGTTATCTGTAGCAGCTGTAAATCTTTAATAACTTTGACCAATGAAAAGACTTCTTTTTTTTTTTTTTTAAACCAATCACGTCTCCCTGCTCAGATTAGAAGTATTAGGGTTGTTTATCTCTTTGGGATAGACTATTCAATTCAAAAATTATATATTTAAAAAAACTAACAAAACAGAATGATTCAAACCGATTCTATGGTTATATTTGGTAATATAAACTTTAATCTTACATTTTAAAATAAAGAAACCAATTCTTTAAAAGATGACATTCTTATAGTATATATATATATATATATACTGTATATTTATATAATATAGTATCAAATTAGTAAAAGACCGTGTATCCATGTAAAAAGACAAATAACAGAATCATATGTCAAATGCATTTATTTTTAGACATGGACCCAAATAAAGACTAGCTAAGTTGGTTGGGATAATATTAAAAATTAACAAAAATAAATAAAGAACAGATGTCTTGGCTTTCAGTCCAATCAAAAATAGAAAATAAATAAATAAAAATGGTGCATTATTTACAGTAAACTGTCACATTACTTATTCTGTTAGTATTTCATTATCATGAAAAGCCATAAAACGTGTTATTGATGCCGTAATATCTTTAGCTCGCGAAGTTAGCGATAATGTTAGCGTCACCCAGTGTGTGTCATTAGCATTAACGACGTGATTCTGCTGCTTGTTCTGAGGCTGGAGAAATTCACCGTGCTCGATGAGTCGGATGCTGTTGGATTGTGAGAGTGGAGGAGAGGATGGATCACATCTAAACTCTTAAAACTTCTCTCTCAGATCGGAGGAACCAGTGATGTGGAGGTGAACGAGAAGAAGGACCGTGTGACTGATGCTCTGAATGCCACGCGGGCGGCGGTGGAGGAGGGAATTGTCCCTGGGGGGGGCTGTGCTCTGCTGCGATGCATCCCAGCGCTGGATGGCCTCCAGACATCCAATGCTGACCAGAAGATTGGTGAGTGAGGGTTGTATGTTCTCCCTCCTAAGGCTTCAGCTTAGTGAACGGTGGCTCTGCCCCCTTTCAGGAGTGGAAATCATTCGACGAGCACTGAGAATTCCCGCCATGACCATCGCTAAGAACGCTGGTGTGGAGGGTTCACTGGTGGTTGAGAAGATCCTCCAGGGCACGTCGGAGATTGGGTACGACGCCATGCAAGGGGAGTACGTCAACATGGTGGAGAAGGGCATCATCGACCCCACCAAGGTATGGTCACGCCCCCTCACCTGCTCATTGGATAGGACAGTGTTTCTCAAATAGGGGTACGCAATGGCACTACAGGGGGTACAGACAGGAAATATTAACAAATAATCTATTCAGGAGCCACAAAATCAGGGTTTTTCAACTGGGTCGGGAAATTTCTGTTACTTGAGCCTGAAAGGTTTGAGAATTACTGGTAAAGTAGATGCAGTGACTAAAGACTCTCTCCACAGGTGGTCAGGACGGCGCTGTTGGACGCGGCTGGCGTGGCGTCGCTGCTTTCCACCGCGGAGGCCGTTGTCACGGAGATCCCTAAAGAGGAGAAGGAGATGCCAGCGGGAATGGGAGGAATGGGCGGGATGGGTGGAATGGGAGGAGGAATGGGGTTCTAATGCCTTCCTTTGACTTTGGACGAACTGAACATCGGCCGCGTGAAACCTAAGCTCCGCCCACCCAAGCTGACTGACTTTATTCACGCTGGAGCCGCACACGACCACAAGACGGATACAAACCAGAGTCTGGGTCTGATTTAACTGGAGAAGATGATTCCATCCACCTTAAACGCTTCATTTCTGACGCTTAACAAGTTACACTGAAAACGTAAAAACTTGAAACACATTCTGTTGGAATGAAGCGCCATCATGGTTTAATCAGATTAGGGGCGGAGCTTAACAGTCTGTCATTGTCTTTGTTTGATTGTTTTCTATTTCTTTTCTACACGTCATGGTGGTGACTTAAAGGTAATTAAAGTGTTTTTCTTACAGACAAGTGTTTTCTGAATGTTTACTCTGCTTTTTCACCATGTTACGCATGAAGCGGCCAGCAGGGGGTGGTATTCCTTCACAATATTTTCCATTTAAATGTCAAAATTAACTGATTTTTTCTTTGTTTTTTTTTAATTTAATAAATTGAGATTGTCAGAGTTCAGATTTGTCACTGCTTCACTTTAACTTGGATACACTCTCAAAGCGTAATGTGTTCTGTATTCCATTCCTAATTTACTTGGAGCAGGAATTGACAATCCTCAGGCCTATCTCATGGGCTCTTATTTTGATAGGGTGATGTTTGTGAATGGTTATAAAGTGCTTTAAACGATCTGTTCCACGTCACAAATAATTCTATTTGTAACTTATTACTAGAATACTGAAAAACAGCTCCACCCACTGGTAGAGATCTGAAAGTACAGCACTCCTTACCCTAAAGCTGCCTTCAAAATAAAAGTTGGGTTAAGGACTGAGGTGTAGATTATGCAGTATATTTATATATAGATCAAACAGTAATTGTAACTCTACTTTTTCCACTAGTGTCTGAATAGGTGAGTATTCTCTTTGAGGTGTTTTTACTGTCTCTGATGGACTGAGTGGGCGGAGCTTCCATGTTGTTCTGCAGTCATTGTGCAGTGGACTATTGGACACGGTACTAGTCCTTTCCTTTGTCAGTGCAATGGTGTCAAAACACCAAACCAGGTAATTATTGATGCTGTGTTTCAGACACAGATCCATAATTCTCAGTGTGTGTCATCAGAATAACAAAGATCTGTTTGTGGAACTGTGCTATAAAAAGCCCTGGAAACATGAGCAGCCTTTCACACGGAGACCATGGGCAGGGTAGGTACCATCTCATCTACATCACTGGAAGCTAGTGTCACATCTAACTACAGACGTTCTTCTTTCTCGGCTCCGTGTGACTCCTGCCACTTTCAGATCATCTTCTACGAAGACAAGAACTTCCAGGGCCGGAGCTATGAGTGCAGCAGCGACTGCTCGGACCTTCACTCCTACTTCAGCCGCTGTAACTCCATCAGGGTGGAGAGCGGCTGCTTTATGATCTACGAGCGGCCAAACTTCTCGGGTCACCAGTACTTCATGAGGAGGGGCGAGTATCCAGACTACCAGAGGTGGATGGGCTTCAGCAGCTGCATCCGCTCCTGTCGGATCATCCCAGCGGTGAGAACGCACTCATCACAGAGTCTTGGAGCTTCATCAAGGCAGATAACATGGAGTTCTACCTTTTTTCCTCACCTCAGAAGCTTCTTCAGTTCATAAAGTGGAAAAGAACTGACGAAGTGTGCAAAGGGTCCTTCTGGTTCTCAAACAGTCAATGAAACAAACAATACTTTAAAATTTTATACAAAAAAGACAATTTGTTAAAGTGAGACTTTTTTGAATCTGGTTTAGTGGTACAGACTTAAAACGGCTTCATCTAAAAGTCAGAGGAATCTCAGAGATTGGTTTGCGTGAGCGATGTATCTAAAATATCTTTGTCAAGGCTAGTTTTCCTCTAAAAAATATTTCAGATTCTTCAGTTTAGAAGCTGGAGAAGAACTGAACTCATGAAGGTGTCACTGGTTCCCAAACCATCAGCAAGACAAGTATCACCTCTAAACGGTATTCAGACTAAACTACAACGTATCTTAAAAAATAAAAGGGCAACGATGTAGAAAGCGACCGTTGTGTAATAAGACAGAAGGGCTTGGATCAAGGCCCAGGCCAGGGTTTCAGCTCATAAGCTATTGGTTGTGGTTTGCCCCCCGGTCTTAAGGCAAGACTTTTAAATTTGTTCTAAAGGCAGCTTCAACTCAGTCTGTTGAACTCTCAGATCGGTCCATGTGTACATCATAGCGACAAAGACTGTTCACTTCCTGTCCAAGTAGCGCCTTCAGTCTCTGACACTGGAGAACCAGAGAATGGAGTCATTCTGGTTCCTGGACCAAACTCCAAACCTGCCAGTGTGTTCAGACCAATACAAGTCATTGCATTTCAAAATAAAAGTCCCTGCCATCAATGACTAGACCAATTTATCTCGCTGCTATATGTTTGTAAAAAGACACGTGCAGGTTTCTGAACGACGGTTCTACATCATCTGGAACCATGGTCCTCGTAGCTCTGTGAGATCATTAAACCATGACTAACTTTTAAAACAATAGCCCATAAAAGACCAATAACTGATCAAATTGTTTTACCATGAAAACTAAAACCCTGGTGAACTTTATTCAACTGCCCTCTTAATACCGCGCCAACATTGCACAAATCCAATCCTACGGTTGCGTACTTTGATATTTTCGTTGTATGTGCACTGATGAGAGTTCTCGCTCATTCAGGTCCTGGTTTCATCTCAGAGACTTCTTTAGTTCCACTGGTCAGTTACCCGTTAGTCTTGGACTATGTTGTTGTTTTGGTTACAAAGCAGAATAATCAAAGTCCTCATTAGGTATGGAATGATTAAAGTGCAGTTATCTCTAACCAGTATCTAGTTTAATCCCTGGTTACCGGTTAGAGAAAACCATTCAGGATTGTTCTGACATGGCCTCAGACTCTAAACCTACATGACCCAAGTGTTTGTGGCGGTGTTGCACCTTTTTCTGTGATGGTAAACTTTTAAACAAAGCTGTAACTTCTCAGTGTGACATTTGCAACATCGTCTTCTACCAGCGTGGCCATCTTATATGACCTACTGGGCTGGAGTGTAAAACCTTCAATATCCAACCTTTTGGTTCTCATTGAACTGGTTTGAACACCAATGGTGATTTCTGAACTACACTGGTGCAGAAGCAGGAACATGTTTTGGTCTTTAGGTCTACTAGATTGAACCTGACCTGTGTGACTGATCCTTTACTAACTCACAGAGTCTCTCTCCTCTCAGTACCGCGGCGCCTACCGGTTGCGGATCTACGAGAAGCCCGACTTCAGCGGTCACATGATGGAGTTCACAGACGACTGTCCCTGTGTGTCCGACCGTTTCCACCACCGCCACGTCTACTCCTGTAACATCATGAACGGCTTCTGGATCTTCTACGAGTACCCCAACTTCCGGGGCAGACAGTACTTCCTGCGGGCCGGAGAGTACCGGAGGTACCGAGACTGGTGCGCTACATGCGCCGTGGTTGGCTCTTTCAGGAGGGTCACCGAATTCTAGCCATGACGATAAACCTTGCTGTACATACCAAGCACTTTGTTTATTAAAGACATTGAGTTTTTAACCCCCACTGTCCAGTCTTTTTATTCACTCTGGGAAACACTTTTCCGGTAGGCCTTTCAAAATAAAGGAGAGCCAAAAACCTTTGGTTAAATAATGTCTATGAAGCACAAAGTCATTGTTGAAGTATCAGATCCAACCAGGAGGACTTTCCTTACTTATACTAAACTTTGGAATTAGATTAAAGTGTTTTTTTTTTTTTTTATTAAAAATTGTTGTTCATTTCTTTTGGTGATATTATGATGGTTTTGCTGTTTGATTGGTGCCTTTTGTTTAGCAGTATCTCCATCACTGTGAGGATTACATCATAAAACAGTTTGATAACAAGATTATGAATAATTATTAAATGAAAAATCTCCAATATTTTTGCCGATATCCAATGTACCAACATTAACGGTTAATTGTTGTATTTTCCGATATTAACTGATACTAATTAATATACAGATAGACTTTTAATGTGATACTCAACTGGATGTATTCCATGTCAAACAAAATCTGTGCAAAATAAAAAAAAAAGTAATTCATCAGTGATGGAGAAAGTGCTATATTTATTTTTGGTGGAAAAACCAAGAATATCAATCAATTTTACTTGTTTACATGTGACCCAGCATTAATAATGAAATTACAAGATTACAGTTTCATTTATCAGAGGCTTTTATCCAAAGCGACATAAAACATATGCAGTTAGGGTTCAGGGCCTTGTTCAACATTGAACAGTGATGGTTCAGGTGGGATTAGAACCAAACACACTGTGAAAGGGATGTTTGTGTAACTAGCAAATTAAATCTCTTTGAATGAGGAGGACATGTATAAGATATTTATTATGATTTATGGTTACAGAACAGGGAGAAAAGGTAATTAAAAAAACATTTTTTAATTACATTATTTAATTTAATTTAATTCAATTCATCCATCCATGTATTTTCTCACTCACTAGCAGAGGTGTAAAGAGTACTGATATATCTACTCAAGTACTGTACAAGTAAAAAGTAACTCATTTAAATATTACTCAAAGTAGTTACGAGTTACTTTCACCCCCACGTTTATTGTTGGTAATAAATCTTGGTACGTGTCCCTTACATACAGTAAACATCTGATGTAGAAACTTAAAAAAGAAGAAATTAAATCTACCACAATTAGAACTTAATTTATTTTCCACTAAGGCATCTGTAGAAAATGAAAGGTTTGTCACAATGGACAATTATTTCAAAAATAAAATAGCACCAATAAATTAAATTTAAAAAAAAATTCATTCTCAGGCTCAAAGTACAGATGCATTTATGAACTCTAAAACTGATGTTTTACCTTTAATCTGATTGGTCGGTTTTGATGTGATGCATTTGATTGTTTTCTGGTCATTTCATTTTTTGTAGTTTCACGATGTTTGTTGATCATTTTAAAACAAAAAATAATAATTTACTCAGTAACTGTTGGGTGTAGAAATGTAGTAACTAATTACTTCTTTTAAAACATACTTAAGTACAAATAAAATTACTGATTTAGAAATATACTTAAAAAGTACCTATAAAAGCAACTCAATTACAGTAACGTGAATACTTCTATTACTTTCATCTCTGCCCAACTGTTTCTTTTTTCCAGGGTGGTGAGGTAATTCAATTTAATGTCATTTAATTTAATTTAATTGAGTTTTATTTTATTGTCAGATTTTTATGCTACATTATGAAATTATCCAACATTTAATTATATTATTTTCTTTTTAAAAGAAATGAATTATATAATAAAATATATTATTATGATGATAGTTTCTGTGTGAATGTAACTGTGAAGGTTTTCTTGTCCTTATCCAATTGTGTATGTGTGTGTGTGTGTGTGTGTGTGTATGTTTGATTCGTGCAGATTCTCCTCTCCTCATGTATGTCCATCCTGTCCTGTACCAACACAAAGCTTGTGCTTATCACACAATGCCAGCGGCCTCTACCAGAAACGTATGGACGTGGATCCTTTGTGTCACATTTATAGGTCCTGTTCAGCAAAAGTTATAGTGCTAGTTCATCAGCTTTTCCCTTTGAACAGCAGCACCGGGTGGCCCCTGGGACCCTGGACGCTGCATAAAAAGGCCCGGTAGCCCTGAGCCTTCACAGCACACTGAACCTTCCGCTGAGAACCACCTGAACCAGAACCATGGGCAAGGTATGGGTCCAGAACCAGAGACCCTCGGTCTCTGACAGACCACTGACCTCCACTGACCTCCACTGACCTCCACTGACCCACTTCTCTGTTCCAGATCATCTTCTACGAGGAAAGGAACTTCCAGGGCCGCTCCTATGAGTGCATGAGCGACTGCTCCGACATGTCCTCCTACCTGAGCAGGTGTCAGTCCTGCAGGGTGGAGAGCGGCTGCTTCATGGTCTACGAGAGGCCCAACTACATGGGGAACCAGTTCTTCATGAGGAGGGGAGAGTACACCGACATGCAGAGGCTCACCAGCATGGGCATGATGTTCGACTCCATCCGATCCTGCAGGATGATCCCATTCGTAAGCAAACATCTGTCTATCAGCGACCTTTCCACCACATGGTACCAACACTGCTCTACTGGGTTTTTATTGGGTCTTCTTCAGAGGCGTCTGCTGTTCACTTTGATGTGTCCTTATTGAAGAGATCAAAGTACATTTCTTGATGAAAACCTTAACATATTATTCAAAAAGAAGACAAAATGAACTTGCTGGAATTACTACTCGGAAGTCAAGACACATCAAAGCGATCAGTAGATGCCTCTGAGGAAGACTGGCTGTTGACAGTCAAAAACATGTCAGGAGATCAAAGTAAATTTCTTGATAAATAGTTGAAACCCTAACATATTATTGTAGATTGTCCTGCAGTGATGTTTCTGTGTGTAACTTGTAGTTAGTTGTAGTTTTCCATCCTGGGCCTCGTTTTTCACCACGTTTCCTTGTGTTTCGTGGCCCCACAGCACAGAGGCCAGTTCAGGATGAAGATCTACGAGCGTGATAATTTCGGAGGTCAGATGAATGAGCTGATGGAGGACTGTGAGAACATCCAGGACCGCTTCCACATGTCCGACTGCATGTCTGCCCACGTGATGGACGGCCACTGGCTGATGTACGAGCAGCCCCACTACAGGGGCAGGATGATGTACCTGAGGCCTGGGGAGTACCGCAGCTTGATGAACATGAGCACGAGCAGCATGAGGGTGATGAGCATGAGGCGCATCACTGACTTGTGCTAGGCTAGCTACGGTGTGTGAGACTGAAATAAAGTGCATGTGTCCTTCATAAAGACCTGTCCACGTTCTCTGATTCCAAAATCCACAAACCTACAGCTGAGGGTCTCAACCTGTGGGTTGGGACCCAAACATTGGTGGCAAACCACCTGTTGTTGGTGGATCATTAATATTGTGCTTTTATTTTGAAGGGGATTTATACTGATAACAATACACAATTAGTTGCAATACAGATTGAATTTGTTAAAAAACCATTTAAAGTCAGGGATTGGTTTTACAATCTCGTTCCATGAATAAAAAACTTAAATTCATCATTTTCTTTCTATAATAATAGTCTAAAAGTATCATCTATTCTGTAACATTTCATCTTTAATCCAGATTTGAAAATTAAACCAAAAGCGTTGTACTTTAGTGCATGACTTGGTCTGTGGTCTCACAACTGCACAAGTTGTTAATTTCAAAACAAATTCTAAGAAATTCTTTGGATAAATAAATATCAATAATCATTTGAAAATGACTTTCTTTAATCTTCTGGAGGATCGGAAAAGTTAAGTACCATGTTCGTAGTTTCTCAATTGAACTTTTAGCAAATTTAAGTACAGTCATGTTCCTATTGGATTATAATGTATTTGAATATAAATTCGCTGAAACAGTTTCTGAGGAAGTGATTATTACATTTTTTTTGTCCAAAATTGATTAAAATTGGAGCTGGACATTGATTCATTGAGCAAAAATATTTTTTAATTTCATTTATTTAATGATTTTAAGTATTAGGTTTTTGTGTTCCGCTATTGGTTGTTTGATGTTTTGCTTGGCCAATCACAGGTCAGTTTGTTGAGCTCTATGCTAATGCTACATGCCGGTGTGCTCGTGCGGCTACTGCTAAGCTACTAGCGATGTTAGCATCTGAGTGAAAGGACGTCTAAATACAGTAAGTTTTACCTGCTATGTATATATTTCAGATGTCAGATTATATATTTACACTCTTTATTTCTGTAATGTAAGTTTAAATAGTTCTGGATTCATAACGTTTGACTGTATCTGTGCTCGTTTAGCGCGCTCTGCTGGTCATTGAGTTTAGCAATATTTAAGCGTTGATTTTGAGATATATAAATAATATATGTATATTGTTCCCACGTACAAATTCACACAGGGATGATTGATGTCAAATGAAGTTATTATTTTATTTTTTAAACAAATTGAAGCAGAAATGTAAAACTGACACTGATTATATCATCCCATGCATATTTTGCAAAAATATTACGGGTTTACATGCATTTTTTACACCATCATTTTATTGTCTGAAGTGTAAATGTGTGTGTGACACAGACTAAACCCACAGATCACTGCACTAGTTCAGCCTCAAATTAAGGTCAAAAGCTGAAATGTTAGGTTTCATTTCTAATAAGCGTGACTGTGCTGTTCTCATTTATTTATGAAGTCTTGTGGGCCACGAGCTGAAACGACACAAAATGCCTCCGCGATCGACCGGTAGATGGCGATCGACGCACCGGGCACTCCTAATGTAAACTGAAGCAGAGATGGGTAAACGCTGTCCGTAAGAGTAGGGGTGGGATACGATACGATACGATACGATACGCGATACAAAGCTCACGATAACGATTATCTCACGATATGACGATACTGCGATTATCGATATATTTGTCAGAAATCAATCTACCATAATCTATCACATAACAAGGAAAAAAAAAAGATTAAGTGAAAAAAATACAATTTTTATTTATATCTCTGAAAGACAATAAATATAAAAAGTGTCTTATGAACAGTGACACTATTTTAGTGCAACATGTCTGTAAATAAGTGTCAACATACCAATGTAAATGAATTAGTATCTCCAATAGTGATTTATGTAAACAATAAATAGGGTCTTTCTCACCAATGACACCATTATAGTGAAATATTCCAGTAAACAATATATTGGTTCCTTCAACAAATAGTGACAACATTTCTATGAAGAAAAGTTAAACAAAAAAATCAATACTTAGCGCGAGCATATTGAAAAAATATCGCAATATATCACCGTATCGAGATATCGTCACACTCCTACTTAAGAGTCTGGGTGTGTTCAATGGACTTCAGTGCAGAAGATAAGAATGGGATTCTTTGACTAACTTTAAGACACTGGTATCATTTTAACCTGTGTGATGAACTTTGTCATCGCTGTGTTGGGGAGAAGACAATTTGAGTTTTACACACAGGGGTGAACCAACAACCATAAACTCTGGAAGGAGTGAGATTGACATGTTTAGTTATAACTTGATGTCTGTATTACAAATTTTGATTTTGGTTGTGGGCGTGTACACGTACAGATGTGAGGTCTGTAAAAAAAACTAAAAGATTAGCTTGATTAAAAGAAAATTACTGGATCTTTATTTGAAATCAGGTTTTTTTTAATAGCAGGAATCCATGATGCGTCTCATGCTCATGAAGCGTGTGCCGCTCATGCCCATCTCCCTGAAGCTGCGGTACTCCCCAGGCCTCAGGTACATCATCCTGCCTCTGTAGTGGGGCTGCTCATACATCAGCCAGTGGCCGTCCATCACGTTGCAGGACATGCAGTCGGACATGCGGTAGCGGTCCATCATGTTGTCACAGTCCTCCATCAGCTCGTGGCTCTGACCTCCAAAGTTCTCACGCTCGTAGATCCTCATCCTGAACTGGCCTCTGTGCTGTGGAGGTAAGAGCAGTGAGAGTCAGACAGGTAAGCCGTTTACCTGTGCTCAGCTCTGTAGCAACAACGCTAATCATTCATTGATTAGAAGTATCGCCGTGGTTACCAACCAACCAAGAACAATAACACCTTGTTTCTAAAGGATGTTATGGAAAGTAATGGGTTGGGGTACGACTTGGTCTAAACATCCATGAAAAGAACATTTGAAATCAAAGCTTCATCAAAGACATTTGACAGAAAGGAGGAAACATGAGCTTGGAAGAAGACAAAAGACTCTTAAAGTTCTGCTTCATTGACGAGGTAAGAATCACTTATAAATATTTGGTTCGGCCCTTTATGAGAAGAGGATCACCTGAGCTGGTAACCAGAAATTTTAGGGTAGTGGTGCTTTACTCAGGGGTCAGGATCTGAAACTGGAGAATATCCAATTTTCTTATTTTAAATTGAGTTCTACATCCCATAGATCTATCATAGTGCCATCTTAGGTCTAACAGGAGAGTGCGCTGCTGCTATCTTCAGTTTTTTTTGGTTGGATTTCCAGTAGTACTTCCTGAAACTATATTCTCTAGGCGTGTTCATCTACATGTCTGTTTTTAGGTGTTCAGACTCTGATGAATGTGTGTTGAAATATGGAGTCTCTCTCAGATAGGTTACCATGGGAATGGTGCGGCAGGAGCGGATGCAGTCGCTCATGCCCATGCGCTGGTAGTCGGAGTACTCTCCCCTCCTGACGAAGAACTGGTTCCCCATGAAGTTGGTGCGGTCGTAGACCATGAAGCAGCCGCTCTCCACCCTGCAGGAGTGACACCTGCTCAGGTAGGAGGACATGTCGGAGCAGTCGCTGCTGGTCTCATAGGAACGACCCTGGAAGTTCCTGTCCTCATAGAAGATGATCTGGAAGAAGCAGAGAGGACGGTGTCAGCGTGGACCTCAGTGGTGGGGGGAGGGGGGGGGGGGGGGGGGTAGAATGGTGTGGCCTGCAGCTGCACTCACCTTTCCCATGGTCATGGCTACAGATGTGAGCGTGTAGGCTGGGAGGAGGATGCTGGGGCTCTGGGTGCGGCCATGCTGCTTTTATACTTGAGCACACGCGCGGCTGCTTTGTGTAAAGTCCTGACAGAGCAACACGGACCTTCAGAGATCTGCAGAGCTGGCATTTGTGCAGAAGAGGCCCCACGTTGTATTGTCTTTGCTGCTGAATGCCAAATGCACGGACCTGCTTTCACACGTGAAAACAGACGACAGGCTTCAGGCAGAAGTGTGGAAGGTATTCATCAGCTGGTAAAAGCATGAGTTTTAGTGTGAGTTACACACATTTACCTCCTGACTCTGTTTAATGAGGGACTAGCCTAACATCTTTAAAAGATGCTTATTAAAATATTTATGTCTAATAAAAGACATTATTATGGACTTCTACCCTTAGGGTTTGTGTGTCTTCAACAGTCTGTGAATACTCTCTAACTTCAGCCACCAGAGCGTGTCAGTGCACTGTTTCAGGGAGAGTAAAGGTCCCTTCGGAGAGCTCTTCTTCTCTTCTTAATTTTCTTGGAACTGTTGCCCCCTGTGGTCACAGATGTTTTTATGCTCTTTCTGTAAACAAAAGAGGTTTACATCGACATCTTTAACTTTTCCTGGTTTTTAGTGAAACCAAAAGCTGCACAAGTTGTTTTGACTGAAAAAGCTGTTAAATGATCTAAAAATCAGGCTGAATGTTTCACTTCAATAGAAAACAATGGGCTGTGTGACATCATCAATCACATGATTTGAAGATGTAGGAAAGCGGGCTCTAAAACTGTAAATTAGTCCTTTTTTTAAAAGGCAGTTATATGAATGGGACCGATTGCTTAATGTTACACCATCAACCAAGATGAGAATCAGAATCACTTTGTCATTGTATCAGTACAACAAAATTAAAAAGTGCAATCTTTAACGTCCTTAATTTCTCTTTCTTCAAAAGAAAAAACACCTCAAATGCAAAACTACACACAACCAAAGCAACAAATAAAATGGTTTATCAAGTCTCTCTCAAAAAACTGAATTGCACTTGTAATAAATAGTGAACATTGAGGCTCAGAATCAGAATCAGACGGGGTAGGTAATATAGGTGTACATTCCTTAACAGGTAACACTTCTAATCTAGTTAGAACCTTTGTAAACAACAATGCTAGTGGCCCCGCCTCCTCCTGTTTCATTCTGTTCTGTTCTCATTCAGTCTTAAACCAAACCAAATAGTTTCTAGTTTACTCCGTTCATTCTGCTATGGAACAAACATGCAGGTGCTGAGGGTGAACCCCCTTATCATCCAGCCTGTTTGGAGGTGAAAGACGAGGAAAACTAAATACTTAGACTTAGCTTGGTTGCTAGCCCTATTTTGCATGTTATAAATACCGCTAACAGTAGCCGTCAACACACACCGAAGTTGATTCCCAGAAACGAGGAGCACCAGTAGATTCATCACACCACCTCTGGTTCCACATATCATGTGCATGTTTTTCGTAAGATAATTTTTTTTGGTTTTGATGTATTTATGTATTAATAACGTTTCAATTCACCAGTAATGTGACCTATGCATTGCTCCTTTTTATGTCTGGACTGGGAGCAAAACTCCGCCCAGTCACCAGTTTATCTGGATACTGTTTGGACCATAACACTGATCAGTAAAGTTCGCAGATATTCACAGATTCAGACTTCCAGCATCAATAGCTCTTTAACGAAACATCATCCACACATAAATTACACCTCTGCCATCAGTGTGAGGTGGACAACATGATACAAGATCATTTTATCAAACGTAGCAGAATAAAAGTCCGTCTTTGGGTCCTCTCTGTGTGGTGAGATTAATGGTACGTTCACACCAAATGCTTTTCGGACGTCAAAATCGTGCCTCACGCGTGTAGTTAGACGCTTGTGCTCATTGAATGCAGATGCTTGTCACCAGTGTGGAAGATGCTCGGGACACGTGTCAAGGGGAGGGGCTTCTCTGTTGCCGGTGGTGTTTATACAATAGATGATATTGTAACGATTAGTGATGTTCATAATTCACTCAGTGACTGTGAAGTGGTGGGGAACATTATTGTGTTGAGAAGGCGGTATTTCCGGTCGGATGTATGTTGGTGTGGCTCAGTGTGTTCACTGTGATGTCAGAGGACTATAGAGAAGTGTGGTTGGATGGAGAATAAAGTTTGGAGTTCCTTGCTGAACACGCCCCCTCCGACTCCCGTTCATCATCTCTACATTAAAAAAAAGACCAAAACTGTGAAAAAAACTGTGTTGGTTTTAACTGATGTCAGTTTTGTATAATTTTTGATTTGATTGTTGCTCAACTAATCGATATATATATATATATATATATATATATATATATATTGATTCAGATCGATGGATTGTTACAGCCCTACCGTTTACGTAGACAAGCTGCATGTAAAATGCATAATATTATTTTAAAAAATGCAAGTGAGGTTACATTCAGTATCTGCTTGACTTTAATAATAAAATTAATTAATAAAAACAATATTGCCATTTCCATTGTAAGAAGTGAATTCTGTTTTCCACAGAAAATCGGAGGCATTACTCTAGATAAACAGTTTAGTTTTCAGTCAGCAGTTCTCATGATGATGTTAAGACTCTGTAGAGCAGTGGTTCCCAACCTTTTTTGGGTCGCGACCCCATTGTGATATCACAAATGTCTGGTGACCCCAGAGAGTTTTTTTTTTATTACTTTTTGTGATATAGTGTTTTTAGTGACAACTTAGATATTTTAATGCTGTTTTTTTTTTTTTAAAACTAGATTTATATTTGAGAAAGTGAAAGTATAGAATATAGTAATAATAGAATAATAATCTAAAAATCTATAAAAAAATCTATAATTTGAATCAGTGATTAAAAAAATATATAAAATAATTAGACATTTCAGGCAACCCCACATGGATGAAAAACACTGGTGTAGTGGATACAGAATGAAAACTACCACATTAAGAGATTCATATTTCATGTTTTCAGCTTTATTTAGTTATTAATGTGTGTGTTTTCTAGCACATGTCCATGATGCGTCTCATGCTCATGAAGCGTGTGCCGCTCATGCCCATCTCCCTGAAGCTGCGGTACTCCCCAGGCCTCAGGTACATCATCCTGCCTCTGTAATGGGGCTGCTCGTACATCAGCCAGTGGCCGTCCATCACGTTGCAGGACATGCAGTCGGACATGCGGTAGCGGTCCATCACGTTGTCACAGTCCTCCATCAGCTCGTGGCTCTGACCTCCAAAGTTCTCACGCTCGTAGATCCTCATCCTGAACTGGCCTCTGTGCTGTGGAGGTAAAAGCAGAAATAAAAGGTTGGTTGAACAGGAAGGAAGTTTGTTACCTACACAATGGAACTTAGCTTTACTAGTTGTATCCCTTTAAAGATGATTGGTATTAAGGTGTAGTAGCTAAGTCAGTTAAAAAAGAAGCTAGATACCACACAGTTGTACATTTTTTTGGGAAAAAACAATTGACCAATGATTTACTTCCAACCTGGCATTCTACACACTGATTAAAGATGACAAACTGTTGCTAAAAGTATCTGGAAAAGGAGTTTTGTAATGGTAATAAATTAAGTTTCTAGCGGTGCTACTTTAGGTTTCGTTCTCAGACAGGCCCCTCCCTCTGCACTCTGGGCCTTTCTCTTTGTGCTTTCCTGCTCTATAACGCCCCCTCTAGATTCTGTTTATTCATTTACGCATCCATAGAAACAAGATAATGTGCATCTGTCAAAACTGTATCTAACTATATTTGAGCTAAAATGCTGCATATGTATGTATGTGTTTAAGGAGTCACTGTTTTTCACTACTTCTCAGGACAGCATGTAAAGTACAGTTAGATGAATTGCTGAGTGCGTTCTAATCCACACCTTTCCCATAACAAGCCACACTACAGAACTCACTCACACATGCTGTCTATTATCTTAGAAGTGGCTCGTATTGTGCAGCTGTTTGTTTTAATAAATAAGCCTGTGTGGCATTTTGCATTATTTCTTTTAACCTTGAATTGTGTTATTGGTAAGACTTTGAGTTAAAACTATTGATATTTATATCATATAACACCATGTTAAGAAAAACATTTTGAGATATGGATTTTGATCCATATCGCTCAGACTGGTCTGTTCCCCCCAAAACCCTTTGACATAATAAACCGTGTGTGTGTGTGTGTGTGTGTGTGTGTGTCCTACCATGGGGATCATACGACAGGAGCGGATTCCACTGCTCATTCCCATCATGCTGCTATAGTCAGTGTACTCTCCCCTCCTCATGAAGAACTGGTTCCCCATGTAGTTGGGCCTCTCGTAGACCATGAAGCAGCCGCTCTCCACCCTGCAGGACTGACACCTGCTCAGGTAGGAGGACATGTCGGAGCAGTCACTCATGCACTCATAGGAGCGGCCCTGGAAGTTCCTCTCCTCGTAGAAGATGATCTGGAACAGATTTCACAGAGTGAGGACCGGCACGTGTCGGTGGGTGTTCTCCTGCAGGTGTGTGAGCTTACCTTTCCCATGCTCATGTCAGTGGTGGACATGTTTGTAGATGAGCTGATGCTGATGCTGTGAGGCTGTGCTGGGGAAGTGGCAGCACCCGGGCTTTTATACCTGAGGGTGCCCCCGGTGCCCCGTGGGCCCCCATTGTCTAAAGCCCTGAGCCAGCAACACGGAGGGCTGCTGTTCTGTGTCGTTGTGTCACATGACTCAGCCCCCAATGGGAGCTTTACAAACAGGTGAGAGACACACACACACACACACGTTTTGTTAAATGTCAGTTATGAAAGTCGTACTTCGTCTATGTTCACAATCAAGTTTAATTCTCCAAATGTAATTTATTATGAGAGACTCTCACTGTCACAAATAGGATTAGATGTTGTATTAAATATGTATCTATAGCTGTAATATGTACACCAATAACTCCATAACTAATATTTGTAAATAATGTAATAGTAAGTGAAATCGCATATCATAATAAAGGTGACTATTTCTTGTTATATATTATACATTATACATTTTATATTGTTATATATTATACTATTGTTTAATACATCCATTGATTATGAATATGTATATATGTAAAGATAGTGAAATGTAATATATCTATAGTGGGAATATACAATTTTTTAACAATAATACCTTAGTAATTAGCAATATATTTATTGCAATGACGGTGACTCGTTAAATATATTATACTATAGTATATTGTTAATTGTAATGTTATAATATTGTTCAATATATATATATATATATATATATATATAAATAGTATAAGTGTAGGTAGTGAAATGTTTTATCATATTTATAGTGGTAATATACAATATTTTGACAATAATTCATTAGTAATTGGCAATATATTGATTATACTTATGTTTATGGTATAATTATACCCTTTTTATTGGTGCAGTTGATTGATTATATATACAGTAAATGCATATTGTATGAAATCCATTCATATGTAAAGTAAGTAATGATAATAATTTAATGATAAGGGAGTGGGAATTAACAACTTTATAATTCCTTTTCAGACTCATTTTTGTAAATGTTTTACTTTGTTTTTATGTATTTTTTAATCTTAAATATTTGTTTGAAATAAATAAATCTAAATGTTTACTATGATGAACAATATAATGGGGGTTTCCTCAGCACAGTCTCTTTAGATGTTGTGAAGCGCTGCTGTTATTTTTCAGTGAAACCGTTTGGTTGTTCACTGCGGTGAGAGTTTTATAACATTTTAAAAGAGAATATTTTTAAATGCATGTGATGTGACATTGTCAGCTTTTGTTTTTGCTCCAAAGGGGAAAGAATTCCTTACAAGACGTTTAAATAAAAGCTATAGTTTTTCCTTGTTTTTTTTTTTTTTTTTTTTTTTTTAAATTTTCCATTGTTTTTTTTTCTTTTTCTTTTATTCTTTAATAATAAAAGTGATGTAGTTTCCCTCAATGTGAGACTGATGAACACCATCTCATTTAATCTTATCTTATCCCATTCTATTGTATTGTTTTGTCTTATCTCGTCTTATCTTCTGTCTTCTGAGTTTATTTTATCTCATCATTTCATCTTATATTATTATCTTATCCCACGTTATATCATTTCAACTCCTTTCATCCAAGCTTATCTTATCCCATCGCATCATTTCCTTTTATCTTTTTATCTTATGCCGCATTACCTCATTTAATCTCATTTCATTTGACGTTATTCTCTCTTCTCATTGTATAATATAATCTAATCTCATTTTATTCTATCTAACCTCTTCTGGTCTTATCTGACATTAGTTCACTTAGTTATAGATATCAGTGGTCTCCTGGATCTTTATTTCAAACATCATGTGTAGGGATTTTGTTGGTTTGTGACTAAGTGAAGGTTTTTATAAAAGTTATTGATCAACAATAAGTGGAACAATGTCCTGGTGAGCTCAGGCATCTGTGAAGTCCTCCAACCTGTTCAGATCCATTGACTTTGGGCATCGGGGTAGGGATGTAACGATTCACTCAACTCCCGATACGATTCGATTCACGATACTGGATTCACGATACGATTCTCTCACGATTTATTTTACAAAATGGGAATGTAGACAAATTTTTTTTTTGGGAAAAAAACTAGAAAATACTGTACTATTTTCCTTTTATTTTTCATTGTCAAAAGAATTCCTTGATAAACAATTCAAAACAATGCAATTTAACTAAAAATAAATCTTGAATGAAATAAATAAAGGAATAATACAAATGAAAATGAAGCCTATCAATTTAAATTCTGGTTCTAAAATAAACAATGCAAAACTGCATAATAGTTCTTTTTCTTTTAAAAGTGCAACTGAAAATGTATTTTGTGACTTAACAATTGGACTTTAAAAAAACAAAACAAACCGTGATTGCACTGATTTACGTCATATTTGTTTGGACCAGCAGAGGGCGCTGGTAACCCAGTGGTCGGTTGGGATGCAGATATCTTGCAGTGAAGAAGAGAAGCTATGCTAGCAGACAGAGCTAATAGAAAAACGTGACTTTTACAGATATTCAAGTAATATTACAGATATTCTTTCGGTGCTTAAGGGGCAATGAATAATTTATTAACATATTTAAGAGTAGAAGGCGGCCAGAAAGAAAGTATTAGCAGACTCCGCCCACCGCCTACACTTGTGGATAGCGCCCTCTGCTGGTTAAAAAAAGTACTGCGATTCAATTTTCAGGAAATTGATACCTATGAATCGATTTTTAACTGCCTTACGATTTATCGTTACATCCCTACATCGGGGTGATGTAGGGGTTAATGCGTCACAGTAAGATGGTCCTGGGTTCTGGACTTTGATGGACACTTTGGTGCTTTCTGTGTGGAGTTTGCATGTTCTCCCTGTTGATGGAGAAAATGGTTGCTAAGCAGCTAACCTCATACATGGAACAGCATGATATTTATGATAAATATCAATCTGGTTTTAGATCAATCCACTCCACTGAAACTGCACTTCTGAAAGTTTCTAGTGACGTGATGATGGCCGCTGACTCTGGTCGTTACACAGTTTTAGTTTTACTTGATCTGATGCTGCCTTTGATACAGTAGATCATAGTATACTGGTTGATCGACTCAAATCTGAGATGGGGTTTTCTGGTACTGTTCTCCAATGGTTTACCTCTTACATTAATGGAAGAACTTTTAATGTTGCTATTAACGATGTTATGTCCAATATGTCCAACCTGTCATGTGGAGTAGCCCAGGGCTCTGTTCTGGTTCCTGTTTTGTTTTTATTGTATCTGATGCCTCTTGGTCGCTTGATCCGTGGTTTTAAAAATGTGTCTTATCATTTTTATGCTGACGATATCCAGTTGTACTGTTCCTTTAATGATTCAGAGTTTCACTTTTTATCAGAGTTCTTAGACTGTATATCCTGTATCAAAAACTGGCTGTCATCAAATGATCTCCAGATAAATTCAAACAAAACATAAACTCTGATTATCTGATAAAAACATCCTCTAATTAAAAACTCTCTTGGTGATCTGGGCTCATCTGTTAAAACCAGCCTCAGAAACCTTGGGGTTGTTTTTGATCAGTCCATGTCTTTGGAGGGACATTGTCGTCAATTGACTAAAAACTGTTTTTACCACCTGAGAAATATCTCTAAAGTGAGGCATCTTTTATCAAAATCAGATCTGGAACTGGTCATACATGCATTTATATCATCTCGTATTGACTACTGTAATTGTGTTTTTACTTGTTTTAATAAGTCGACCCTAAACAGACTCCAGATCGTTCAGAACGCTGCTGCAAGACTTTTAACTGGTGCTTCTAGAACATCCCACATCACCCCCATTCTTGCTACTCTGCACTGGCTTCCAGTTAAGTTTCGTATAGAATATAAAATTTTAGTTCTCACGTTCCGAGTGTTACATGGTCAGGCCCCTAAATATATCTCGGACTTGTTGTACCCCTACTCATCAGGGCGATGCCTTCGGTCTTCAGGTCAGGGTCTCCTAAAGACCCCAAAAACCAAATTTAAAACTAGAGGAGACCTGGCGTTCCAGGCTGTAGCTCCCAGACTCTGGAATAACCTGCACCAGTCTCTCAGGGAGCTCAACTGTGTGGTCACTTTTAAAAAAACTGCTGAAGACTTTACTTTACAGTAAAGCTTTTAGTTACTGGATTTTAATTTTTATTCGTCCTTTAATGTTGCTGTTCTTATGATATTTATGCACTCTTGTTTTATTATTCTATTGTGTTGCACTTGTACTTTTACCACAACTCTGTACTGCACTTTGTGATTTTATAAAAGCGCTTTATAAATAAACTACTTACTTACTTACTTACTTCCCACAATCTAAAACATGTATGTTAGCTTGATTAGCGTCTGTAGATTGGCTGTAGGAGTGATTGGGAATGTGAGTTGGGAATGAGGTCTTCATTCCATGGTTAGTTCCCCTTCGCCAAGTTTCAACCATTGTTAATTTCAGTGTTCAAAGAAGAACCTTACTTTGGTTCATTTTTCATCCCATGTGAGGACCACAGGATATCCAGAGATGTATGGAGAGTTGTGAAGAAAAGAAACCACATTAAGAGACATGAAGACTTATTTTGTGTTTTGGCTTAATTTTATTATTTTATTAGGTTTTCTAGCACATGTCGGTGATGCGTCTCATGCTCATGAAGCGTGTGCCGCTCATGCCCATCTCCCTGAAGCTGCGGTACTCCCCAGGCCTCAGGTACATCATCCTGCCTCTGTAGTGGGGCTGCTCGTACATCAGCCAGGATCCGTCCATCACGTTGCAGGACATGCAGTCGGACATGCGGTAGCGGTCCATCACGTTGTCACAGTCCTCCATCAGCTCGTGGCTCTGACCTCCGAAGTTCTCACGCTCGTAGATCTTAAGCCTGAACTGGCCTCTGTGCTGGAGGGGCAGAAATAAAAAGGTTGGTTGTTAGAGAAGTTTGAACAGAGGAGTGGGATAGAGACGCGATCTATCCAACATCTATATTCCAGTCATCTGTCCACTCAGCGCTCTACCTGAGTTGACCCACCAGTAACCCATTAGCCACACAACAGGCTTGTCAGTTTCAGAACCTAAAGAAGCTTTTTGGTTTTAAGGCCCAACAACTTCACTGAGATACTAAAGTCCCCATGACCTGGATGACGGTCTGGAGATGTTCTCCTTCACACCTACTGTGGAGGTTATGAGATGTCACCTACCATGGAGATCATACGGCAGGACCTGATGCAGTCCCTCATTCCCATCATGCTCATGTAGTCAGAGTACTCTCCCCTCCTCATGAAGTACTGGTTTCCCATGAAGTTGGTGCGGTCGTAGACCATGAAGCAGCCGTTCTCCACCCTGCAGGAGTGACAGCGGCTCAGGTAGGAGGACATGTCGGAGCAGTCGCTCATGCACTCATAGGAGCGGCCCTGGAAGTTCCTCTCCTCATAGAAGATGATCTGGAAGAGATTTCAGAGGTTAGAGCTGAGCTACTGACCTGTGGAGGGAGAAGCTTTGAACCAACATTCAGTACCTTTCCCCTCATGTTCATGCCGGTGTTGCTCATGTTGTCAGTGGATGAGTTGCTAACCTGTGCTGCCTCTCCAACAGGTCTGATTCTACCCTTTATACCTGAGCGTGGTAGAGAAAAGGCATGCTCAGCATTTTCCCACAGAATGGCCTGTTCCATTCATGTTTTTTTTTTTGGAAAAGCCTTTTCTCTCTCTGAATGGATGGATCTGATGACTGCTTTCCTCCTTCACGTTTGTCTCTCTTCACTGAAAGCACAATGACTCACACCACCCTGAAGGTCCCTGTTCATCCAGAACATGCTGGATCAGAACCCTCCTCTCACACAGTGAAGTACCTACTCCTCTTTGTAGGATGGATGGATCTCTAACAGTCCTCTGAGGAGTCTCACGTATCTAATGTTTTAACCCTATATCAGATAACTGTAATAACTGCAGATCCGACCCAGGTCACACACATCCCAGATTTAAAGAGACCTCAGTCCTTCATATTCAATCCGGCTTTTATGTCACTGAGATATTGGACCAAACATTTAATTGAATCTTCAAAACGTTCCCATCATAGAGTAGGTGTTAGCAACATGTCTGTGTGTGCATTTATTACTTTGTGTCACCCTCGGTGTCCAATGGTTGTTAGGCTATTTGGAGTGCTTAGCTAGCACCACTACATGCTACTCATACCCAAACATTTGGACTAGTCTCTGTATAGAGTTCCTTCTGTCTCAGAGGAACAAGAACATTTACTGTGTGTAATACTTGGAACACAAAGTTTCCTTTTCCCTCACCTGGAAAGATACACAACGTAATATGGACGTAATATGAGGAATAATCAGCTGCATGGTACGGTGGCTTCATGGAGGATTAGGTTCATGTTTGTACACTTAGGAACTGATCTATTCTTTACATGTCTGTGACAGAGGACAGGAACAGTCTGTCATTGGCTGAGACACTTCTGATGATGTCCCAGTATAAGTTGCTGGGGTTGTTCTGACCTTCGAGGACACATTAATAAAATGTCTGTAAATAATTTTTATGGGCTCCTAAAACCCAAACTCAGTTCAGATTGGGATAACATTAGCCTGTGGGCTCAGGTCTGACCCCTAGTGGCAGCAAGAGGGAACATCATGAAGGTTCTAACCTGGCTTCATCATTTCATGAGGTCATAAAACGTGTAATTACTGGTGTGGGTGTGTGCGTGCGTGCGTGCTTGTGACCTAAGGTCAGCAGTAGCTCTTTGACTCAGACTGTTGCTGTGCACATTTTCTAACCGACAAAGGTCAAAAGGTCATCAGGGCCTCAGAACAAACCCTAGTATTCACTGGACTTTTTGTGAAGCACACGGTGAAATGTATGAACCCTTGTTTATCTGATCACTAATGTTTCAGTGAGGAACTGAAGTTTTGGGTCGTGACATTACATCTGAGATGTCTGAAGACTAAACTAAACCCAGATGTCAACAGAGCACGGCTTCTTGTCACAAACATGATCTGGTTTTAATCTCTCCTAAGGCACAGCACACCTGATGTTTGGTGAGCCTGTTCCATACCTGCAACACTAATACACAAATTCCTGTTTCATTCACTCACAGACACAAAACCCATGATTTCCCTCTAGTATGCACTCATGACCCCCCCAACACCCCCCCCCCCCCCTTTACAAGGAACATTAAAAATGATGCTACTAAACATCAGATCACTGTCCAATAAATCCAATCTGGACATACCATTACAGACTGAAACATGACTGGATACAAATGGTTCAGTAACACTAATTGAGACCTCACCCCTGAATTTTAATTTTATTCATAGCACTAAAGCTAATAAGAGGGGAGGTGGGATCGCTGCTGTTTTTTTCCAGCATGTAAAACTGCAATAAGGTTCACTTTGGGGACTTTGCTATTTCAGTACACGTTGTTTCACTACAAAAAAATCTTAATTGTTGATGTCTATCGGCCACCCAAATGTAAACATAGTTTTATTGATGAGTTTCCTGAGCTGCTGTCAGGTGTTTCCACAGAATATGGTTGTTTTATTATTTCAGGTGATTTTAATGTACAAGTTGATGATCACAATGAGCAGGATGCTGGATGTTCTTGGCCTTTCACAGCATGTATCTGGTTCCACTCATAATAAGGGACACACCTTGGACCTAGTTATATCCAAAGGGCTTATTATTCCTAAACCCTGTGTTAGAGATGTTGCTTTTCTCTGATCATGGTTGTATTTTCTTTGATGTGTCTGCCTCACCTGGGTGACAAAATACTGTTAAAATAATCAAAAAACGTTTTATTGATGACAACACAGTTGAACAATTTAAGAAAATTATAATTGAATCACATGGGCTCCTGGTATCATCAACTGATGATCCTGTGATGGATTTTAGCAATAAAATACAAAATATTATTGACGGCATCGCACCTGTTAAAACTAAAATCATTAAAAACCAAAAAAACCTGCAGAGAAATACAGTACGCGTTAGACAGCTTAAGACAGCGTCAGCAAGCTGAACGTAAGTGGAGAAAAACAAAACTTCAGACTCACTATGGCATTTACAGTGATACACTTTATTCATACAACAAAGAAATCAAATAAGCGAGACAGTCTTATTTCTCTTAGCTCATTAATGAAAACATAAACAATAAACTACTCTTTTCCACTGATGACAGACTTAACTCTCACAGCCAAATCCCAGCACAGATGATTTCCACCGATACCTGTGAACAGTTTGTTTTCTTTTTAATAATCAAATAATCACTATTAGACAAAATATTAGTACCTCAACAACATTGAATACACCTCATCCTCAGTTACACAGAAACGATGCCCTTAATACCACCATGTTTCACTTTGAACCACTGAACAGCTGAGACCCTCCACCATCCCCACCAAACATTTAAAAAATGTTTGTAACTGTTTAGCTCCTGAGGTGTTACATATGTTCCCTTCAGTATGGCATCTTCCCCTCTTCGTCAAACCTCTTATGAAAATATATCATCTTGATCCAACAGTTACTGCAAATTATAGACCCATCTCCAACTTACCATTTCTCAGTAAAATATTAGTTTACTCTCAGTTCAACAGTTACTTGACTACCAATAATGTTCTAGACGTTTATCGGTCAGGTTTCAGATCCCTTCGTAGCACAGAGACAGCCCAACGGGCGGATTCACTAAAGGTTTAGTGGTATTAAAACGTGTGCAAACGTCACTCCACACGCTAATAAGGAGTACAAAGGCCAAAGAATCAGGTGAGCGCCGCTGCTGAATATGCATAGTAGGTGGATCTCCCAGGGGGAGCAAAAATATGGGAGGAGTAAATGCAAATAAATGTGCTTGTGCACACTGACGTCTCCACATTAAACAAGCAAAACGTTCATTTAAACAGGGGCGGTCTGCTTGTGCAGTTATGATTGCTGCAATCTTAGTGAATTCCCCACAGCAGGTGAGGAAACTGCGTCACTAAAGGATTTAGGGAAGCAACTGAATTACCACCCTTTATTTCAGATCTTTGTGAATCCTCCCCTCAATGTTTTGAATGATATCCACATAAACACAGATTCCAACAAGGTATCAGTTTTTGTTCTTCTTGGCTTATGTGGAACAGCCATAAACTGGGTTAAAAGATACCTTCAAGACAGGCAGTTCTTTGTTTCTATTGGAGACTTCCCACTTCCACTGGTCATTCAGAAATACAATATTAACTACCATAATTATGCATATGATTCACACCTTTACATATCACTATTCTCAGATGACCTTAAGAGTAAGTTCAGGGTGGGACTGTTGCAGAGGAACTTGGGCGTTGGTGTTTGGATTCCTCTGAAAATGTATCCTACAACACTTGTTTCTGAAACTCTTTCAGAAAAATCAAGCCTTTGAAACGAATCTGGACTCAGAGCAGATTTGATTGGACATGGTTACAAACGTCCTTTTGATGTGAGATATTTCGGACTTGTCCTGGTCAAAAGACAAACCCTAGTTTACCAAGCTCAACCTTCATCAGCTTCTTACAGCTGTGAAATGTGAGAGGTTGTGAGGTCTTTCCACTTTACCGAGCTAGCATATGAATGATTTGAGGGGCAATTTAGTTTCAGTTACTGGCAATGATCCAGCATATTGGCATTCTTCTGGCCCGTACAAAATGGATATGAGCCAAAATTGACCCACATATTAAGATGCAAATGTGCGCTAGTTATCTTGAAACATATTTGGGCCAGTTTTGACTGAAGTATGGCAAGTTATCATTGTCTGATCTGAATGTTAGCCAAAAGTGTCCCATATCTATTTGGTCTGTCCTCGGGTGACATACGGCATTGTGACGGCTTGGCTGTGGCCAGGTTTTGGCAAACAGGAGCGGAGCGCCCAAGTGTCATAATTCCATTAGGTTTGTGGGCCAGATGAACATGCTAGGTGTGTGCCCACTGGGGCAGATATGGACCAGAAGAATTTTGCTATCTTGGTATGGTTTTGTGTGTGTGAGGTTTTTTTTTCTTCTGATGTTAAAGAACTGACCCAGGGCCTGTAAAAGAAAAAACTTGCCCGTCCTTATCAAAGTAGATCACCTGATGCTTGATGTACTCAGACACAGAGAAGAGTAAGACATGTGCTCCAAACTTAGACAATTACAAATGTCTTCAATGGAATAACTGGACAAACAGGGTGAGAAGCTTTAGTCCAAAGTTTTATTTACGTGGTTCTCATATCTATGTTGGTTTCTTTACATGTCCATGATGCGTCTCATGCTCATGAAGCGTGTGCCGCTCATGCCCATCTCCCTGAAGCTGCGGTACTCCCCAGGCCTCAGGTACATCATCCTGCCTCTGTAGTGGGGCTGCTCGTACATCAGCCAGTGGCCGTCCATCACGTTGCAGGACATGCAGTCGGACATGCGGTAGCGGTCCATCACGTTGTCACAGTCCTCCATCAGCTCGTGGCTCTGACCTCCAAAGTTCTCACGCTCGTAGATCCTCATCCTGAACTGGCCTCTGTGCTGTGGGAGCAGATAGAAAATGGTTGGTTGTTAGAGATGTCCCTCTTCAGATCGGTTGTGATAATTGTGAGATGTCACCTACCATGGGGATCATACGGCAGGACCTGATGCAGTCCCTCATTCCCATCATGCTCATGTAGTCGGCGTACTCGCCCCTCCTCATGAAGTACTGGTTTCCCATGAAGTTGGGGCGGTCGTAGACCATGAAACAGCCACTCTCCACCCTGCAGGAGTGACAGCGGCTCAGGTAGGAGGACATGTCGGAGCAGTCGCTCATGCACTCATAGGAGCGGCCCTGGAAGTTCCTCTCCTCGTAGAAGATGATCTGGAACAGATTTCAGAGGAGTGAAGGACTACCTGTGGAATCGGAGAAGGTGGAGGTGGAACGTTCTTACCTTGCCCATGGTCATGGTGGTGGTGGTTGTTCCTCAGAGACCTGTGCTGCTGTACACTGATGATGCTCCTGTTAAACTGTTACTTTTATACCTGACCAAACCAGAGAGTCTGTGGCTCCCATTGTGTAAAGCCCTGAGCCAGCAACATGATATGGAGGCCTATGGAGGGCCCAGGGCCTTTTGTTTCCATGTGACTGCTTTTCTGAGAAGACTTTAGAACAGACTTTTCTATAGGAGCGGCGCCACAATGAGCCACAACAATGCATAGTAACACACAAAGGTTCATGAATAACTACAAACTGATTTGTCAACTAAAGATAACAGGACACTCTCTAGGTTATTGCTTGTTATATCAGGAATCTGGGTACAAAATATAGTGTTGAGAAATTAAGTTAAAACACAAGTTATTCAAACATCTTTTTCTTATATTTATACTTTCTAAAATTTACATTTCCATCTTTTTATGGGGGTTTCCATTTCCTGATTATAGGTGCATCATCCTGAGGGAACTGAAATAAACCAAGTCTCTTTATTACCTCACGCGCAGAGCTTGAACCTTTCACAATAAGAGCCCTCAATATACCTTTACACTTTAGGTTACTGATAACTTCTATTCCATTTTGTCTACAGTAGCTTACATTTGTTTAAAAGAAAAACAGGAAAAGTCCTGAATTAGTCATTTTAGAAGTAATGACTATCATTGTGTCAGCCCTAAGTACCTCTTCCCTCAAACAGGAAGTTGTGCCCCAAAAGACTCAGGACAAAATATGATAGCTGTTGTAGAGCTGGAATCAGGCTTTAAAAGTATTACCAGACATGACCTGAGCCCAACAACACGACCCAAACCCATCCAAACCCAAATTAAGCCGATTTTTTATTAAAGACCGGAAACCATTACGGCTCGTAATTGGGCGCTTTTATAATATTATGTGCTAATGCAAATTTTGTGCAATTACAATGGTGATATGTCGAACTTAGTATATTCAAAGAGTACTTGACATTTACTAAAACATACCTTATAATGATACAGTGATTCTCCAACAAAATTAGCTTCAACTAGTGAGACACACATGAGCCAAACTGCAGACAAACTTAAACTTTAATATCAATAAATAAAACCATGGAGCAGTTTATAGCTGTGAAAATAAAGGAAATATCACAGCAGAGCAGCAGAAAATAACAGTCACACACCATTATATCAGTCGACACTCATTTTACTGCATGTATTATAAACAAAAAGAAGTACAGTTTATATCCACGTAAATTAAACAGTAAGTTCAATTTTAAAAGGATAAGGATTCAAATGTAACCTTTCTTCTCATTAGTTGATAAAACTTAACTTTTACTGTCAAAGATGTGAAGAGATAAGTGACAATAAGAGCTTGAGGCTGTCAGGGATTTGTTTTTTGTCTGTGACCCACTGAAAATGGGTGTGAGATGCAATTTTGGGCCCCATATTAAGTTGTAATTGAAATGTACATTTCTGACATTTTTTATTAAAAAAAACAGCTGTGAGTTGCTGTTTTTTCTTCACCCTTCTGTGGGCTTTTCTCCTGCACATGAGTAAAATTATTGCAATGACATCGTATCGCTGTACAGCCGAACATCTTAGCTGTCAGAACTAGGTGGATTTTTCCAACAGTTATAATATTCATGAAGATACAGTAATTACATTTTTTTCTCATGAGTTACCAATGTTCAGTATGTTCAATCCAATTCATTCGTCTCTGGAACACAAACATTGGTGAAGAGAGAAACTGTTTCTATTATCTTACATTAATTATCACTGAGGAGATGACTTTCCATCTTTGGCTGTGTTCAGATGGTCATCTGTCCCATACATTGTTTTGAATTCCAATAATATCTCACCTAATACTTTTTAATGCCTGTTGATGTCCTTTTTTAAATGTCACAACAATCTAAACATAATCTTCTATTAATTATTATCTGAAAAAAATTAACTGTTAATTTATATAACCAGCTCCTCCTTTTTTCGGACATGAATAAAAATCCAACCATTATGTATAATTTTCATCATTATGTTTGGTGGGAAACCCAGATGTTGACTTGTAACAGTTTGTTTTGATTTCCACAAAATTAGAAGATAAAGCGTGTCAACTGTCACTTCGATAAAGGACGGACAATTTTGTGTTCAAATACTGTACATTAGCGGATTGAGACTGAAATATCTTTGTAGTATAATTGTAAACAAATGCTTCTTCTTTGCTGTACAGGCTTGACTGAATGCTACACCTACAGATAACCTTCAGTTAACGTTGAGATTAGAAAGTCTAGAATTTTTGTGACAAAATTCACTCATTTTAGGGATGCCTTTGTATAATAATGCTAATGTTTAGCTAACTTTATTATTTTGCATTATGTTTTTAATTGTGCTTAGTTTAAATGTTACTGTAACCTGGGCCTTTGTGAGATTTATATTTACGCTCACACAGGTTGTGGAGTTTCTTCTGGTTATGACTTGGTAAGTAATCAACCTGTGGTACTTTTTTTAGTTTGGTGTTTGTTCGTAGGTGTTAAACCAAGCTGTGTTAGTTCCTGTTGGTCCTAGATTTATTTAGGTCTTCCGTGTATTATCATCTCCAGGTTTATCAGCGTTGGATGAGTTGCTGTTGCTCTGTCTTGTCATCACTGAGCTGTTCCTTATCTCCTGATGCCTTTCCTGTTCTACTAAAAACATGTTTCATCACTTGAAACATCTGAAAATGTGGTGTTTAAAGATCGTTGCAAACATTTGGAGGACGTGAAGCTCTTTGAAAATACCAAAGGCTCTGAAGGTGAGAGTGGAAAACATCCCCGTTCTGATACTTTAAAGCCACAACAACCTTATCGTAGTATTTCTGTTTTTAATAGACTCTTGTGGTTAGAAAAAACTTTTCACCACAGAAATAAATACAGATTTATTGAGCGTTCTCGCAACCAGCTTTAACCGTCAAAGGAGTTCAATAATCTTAATAATGAATATTTGTCATTGGTTTGGTTAAACTCGTCATTACATTTAGAAATGATTTCTATTTTGTCACACAGGTGTAATTAGATAAACTTTGGTCAATAATGATGACAACATTTACAAATCTAGATCTTTTATTGAGGTGAAATGACATTTAGCACATGTCGGTGATGCGTCTCATGCTCATGAAGCGTGTGCCGCTCATGCCCATCTCCCTGAAGCTGCGGTACTCCCCAGGCCTCAGGTACATCATCCTGCCTCTGTAGTGGGGCTGCTCGTACATCAGCCAGTGGCCGTCCATCACGTTGCAGGACATGCAGTCGGACATGCGGAAGCGATCCATCACGTTGTCACAGTCCTCCATCAGCTCATGGCTCTGGCCGGTGAAGTTCTCACGCTCGTAGATCCTCATCCTGAGCTGGCCTCTGTGCTGTGATGCCCAAAGAAAACCAACAAATGATGTGAGATCATGGCAGAGAGTTGGTTTTAGCCGTGTGTGTGTGTCCTACCATGGGGATCATACGACAGGAGCGGATTCCACTGCTCATTCCCATCATGCTGCTATAGTCAGTGTACTCTCCCCTCCTCATGAAGAACTGGTTCCCCATGAAGTTGGGCCTCTCGTAGACCATGAAGCAGCCGCTCTCCACCCTGCAGGACTGACACCTGCTCAGGTAGGAGGACATGTCGGAGCAGTCGCTCATGCACTCATAGGAGCGGCCCTGGAAGTTTCTGTCCTCGTAGAAGATGATCTGGAACAGAAAGAAAGGACATCAGGACCCAGTCCATCCCTCCATTGAGAGTGCCTGTCCAGTGTTTCCTACCTTTCCCATGATGATGCTGGTGGTTGGTCAGGTCTCACAGAGCTGGATTTGAGCTGATGCCCCTCTGCTGTGAACAGGTAGACTTTATACCTGGCTGTAGACAAAAGCTGATGGGACGTCTATTGTTTGAAGCCCTGAGCCAGCAGCCGGTCTATGGAAGCCTGTGGATTCATGGGCTGCCTTACACACAAAGGGTTACCATCTCTTTATGGAACAATCCTATTTTACACAAGAAAAGGCAAAAAAAAGAGTCTGCTCCCCTACATTTACATGCATTCAGATGATGAAGCTCAGCCGACACAAAGAATAAAGATAGAACTACAGACACCATCAGTCTGTGGAAAGACCAAAATCTGAGGAGACATTCTACCTTTTTAAGTTGTGTATCTATGTTTTTTATCAGAGCCATGCACTATCTGTATTTGAGGATATAAAAATAGACTGAATAATAGATCAGAATGAGAAAAAGTTATGTGAACAAGTGTAGTTTTCACAATGCTAGGAATTGTTTTGGTGGTTGTTGAAAAAACAGCAGCAGCAGAATAATAATAATAATAATAGTAGTAATAAAATAGATGTACACAACTTTGCATTCTACACATAAATGGTAAATGGTAGTTGAATTTGTACTGTAGCTAATAGATGGAAAATCTTGCGATCCAAAACTTCACAGAATGCCAGATGAAATATCTCATTGAAACGGAATCAACCCTTACCGACATATTCTGGGACAATATCACACATTTTCACCAATTTTGTCTCTATAAAACCAGTGGCTGAAAACAAAATACACTGACATGCCCAATCTTGTGCTACGTAATCTAAAATAATTTTAGCTTGACGTTCCCGTCGCACATCTGAAGCGTGAAATAGAAAATCAATAATGTGAATATCATAATCTCTGGACTATAAACTGCTTAAACAATGATGCTGCTGTTTTATGCATTTTTTCCAGGTCCACGAGCTTCATGCCACCAAGGAATTGAGCCACGTCGCATTAGACCAATGAAATTGTTCACATTAAATCAGACGCACTCACACTAAATAATTCCAATCAGTGCGTTGTGCACACACCATCATTCAGGCAAAGACACAAAGAAATTAGTAGGATGCACCTTCAAGTTGAATGCCATCGACCTGGTTGTCGAAAAAATGAAATGGAGCTGCTGTACGGGAGCTTGGAATTAATGAATCAATGATAAGAAGTTGGAGACAGCAGCGTGAAGAACTGACTTCATGCAAAAAAATGACAAAAGCTTTCAGAAAGAGGAAAAGCAGACGAGCCGAACTATGAAACGATCTGGAACACTGGGTGAACACACGGAGAGCAGACAGTAGAGGTGTTTCCACCTCGAGACAAAAGTGCCATCGAAAGCGACGATGAGACTGTTCAACTCTGAGATCGAAGAAGACGACTTCAGTGGTTTCAGTGAGCTGGAGGAGGAAGATAGCCATCAATGACTTTTCTGGTTAGCTGCTGTTTTATTCCGTAACTAGTCGTTTTTTTTATCTCTACTTTCTTCCTGGATCTTTTAATTGAACAGCTTTGAGGACCGATGACAAGACTAATTCTATTTCTCAGGGTAGTTTATTCTAAATTAGTCACAAGTAAAAGTTTCTGCTCCACACGCATGCAGGCGGTGTGTAGCAGGGAGATTTCTGGTATACAACCTCCAAGGAAAGCAAGCTGCAACCAGGTCTCAGGCTGTTCACAAAGTCTTTACAAACTCATCAACAGTCCAGATCTCTCCTTGGCTTGATGACCCCTGAACCCACAATCAAGTAGGCGGTTGGCTGGCTGACTTACTCAGAAGACAATTAATTCTACCTTGTGGCTTATCAGGTAAAACAGTGTGGATGTTGATTCAGGATGTAGCCACAGAAAGCAAACACCTTTAAGACGGAACAATACACTGGCCACGTTTACAGGGGAGCTTTAGTCCCTCTTTAATTCAGATTAAAAGTTAATTCCTCTTTAAACTAACCTCGTCAACACTTAATTCCTAATGCAACTTTAATTCAGAATTAAACTTAAATTTGAATTAGGTGGCTGCTTTATTCCGATTTAAATTCTGAATTAAATAATTCTTCTTTCTTGTAAACACTTAATCCACTTTAACTTAATTCCGGTCGTTCTGCACATGCTCGGTCAGTCGCGACGACACAAAACAAGATGGCCGCCCGGACTAGAGCTGATACTATTTATTTAATAAGAACCTTAAAAGACATGATAAGAGTGGATGTACAGAAGAATAACTGTGAGGACATTCACACAGACTTATTACACATGGACATCGACAAACGGAACAAGTTTCACTAATGATGCGCGGATCATCATGAAGTTATTTTTCACTCAATGTCCTGTATAGTGGAGGTAGAACAGATGTTCTATTAACAGCTGGCTTTGGTTGACCAAAGTACGTCTTCTCGCTCTTCTGCTTCTCTGAAAGTGAAACCGTGTGATATTGTCCAGCTGCTGCTTCAAAACTACAATCAAAATTAAAGTGAAAACACTTCTCATGTGGTCTTCTATGTTGTAGCCAAAAAGAAAAGGTTTGTGTGTTTTTTCCCAAGAGACGTGATAAGTCATGTTCTCCTCTCCCCCTGTCCAATCAGAGCTTTCCCGACCCACAGACCTAAAGTGGATTTGAATAAAGCCGAATAAACAATTTTTTCATGTAAACCTCAATTCGGAATTACTATTTCCATGTAAACGCAAAGCAGAACACTTTAATTCTGAATAATTTACTTTGAAATAACGAGTTCCTAAGTAAAAAAACTTCTCCTGTGAGTGTTTCTACATGTGAATCAAACATGATACAGAAAATCAAGAAATAAATTAAAGTGTGTTTTATAAATATTTAGTATCATTTTATAAATATTTAGTTTCATTGTGGACATTTTTTTTTTCAAATTTAGTGAGTGCGGCTTATATTTAGGTTCACTCAATAGTCCAGAAATTACAGTCGTTAACTCCATTAAGCAGGTTTCCCACGATTTGATGAGTTTAACAATGACACATGGTTAAGGAAAGATGATGAAAAAATGGAAAATCATAGGCTGTAGATTATTTTTTTTATGACACACACCAACCCAATGGCACCGTTTTAACGTCTGTCTGTCTTAGTGCAGGACATTGGTTCAAACCTGGTAAGGTGGTTTCTCATCTTTGTCTTCCCTCTGTTAGTCCTTTAAGGTCAGTTGTGTTCAGTTCATTCCCAGTCTGTTTCCTCAGTGTATATGAGATTGGGTTTCCTGCTGTTTCCACTCAGGTGTGCCTCGTTTCCTGATTCTGGTCTCCTAAAGTTGTTTGTGCTTGAAAACGTACACTAACTTGACGGCAGCACTGACATGTAACAGTTGATATATTAACGGCGCACCAAGGGTTGTGTCTGTCAAACAAAAATAACAGGAGCGACGTATGAAGTGCTTTAAGGTCTAATGAATATATGACATGCTAAATATCAGGAGGAGGAACTATAAACACATGAATGTGATTGGCCAAAGATGGATCTAATGTGGAGCTGTTTGATAGGCAGGTGGCAACTGTCACAGCTTTGCTCACAGATGGCTGCAGGCAGAACCAAAGGTCACACAGAACACAGTCTTTCTGCTGAATCAGCTTTATTGTAATGAATGAATGAAAAAAAAGAACTATTTCCTTTCTTCTTCTTCTTCTTCTTCTTCTTCTTACATCTTTTCTTGATTTCATCTGCTGTTCTTCTAGTTTTGCCCACATAATTGACTTTTTCACACAGCCATCTGTATGGTGGTCTGTCACTTAATTATTTTTCCAGATTTGAAGAGTGTGTCACCCGAGAACCAATGCACATCTGTGACTAATTATTAGTTGTGTGAATAGTCTATGTTCATAGCCCAAAGCTGATCACATTACAGGGAGCTGAGACATATGCTAAGTAGTTTACTGAAATCCCAAATGTTCCAGACCCAAACACACACTTATTTCCATTTTAAGGGGCTGGCATGTCCATTGAATAATTACAGAACTGAATAACTCCTGAAGTGCTTGGGATGTAATTGGTACCACATTGGTAGCATCTCATTTGGTTGCCTCTGTTTCTTTGGTTTGATGGTTTTAGTAGATTTTAGTAGATTCTTTTTGTGGTGCACTGGTGAACTTTGCTGCCTCTTTGTGGAAAGATCGTACTCATTTCTGTGAGACCCAGTGACAAACTGGCATCTTTATCTAGACAGCTTTCCTCGACCTTCTACCTCATGCCCTGTGCCAACTGGGACAGGCACCTCCATCCTCTTATCCAGGATAAGCAGATACTTGCAGTATGTATGTACTGTAAATAGGTCAATTGTGGGCCAATGTTTGCACTGTAAACAAACAACTCTAGATGTTATAAACCTTAAAAAACCTCAACCCAAATGATTCCTCCATGTCTGTGAAACCTTTTGTCTGTTCAATAGAAATCAAACAAAGCAAAGACTAGAGGGTGGATGAGGGTTAGTCTTTATTTTAAGAGGTTCAATAGCAGGAATCCATGATGCGTCTCATGCTCATGAAGCGTGTGCCGCTCATGCCCATCTCCCTGAAGCTGCGGTACTCCCCAGGCCTCAGGTACATCATCCTGCCTCTGTAGTGGGGCTGCTCGTACATCAGCCAGTGGCCGTCCATCACGTTGCAGGACATGCAGTCGGACATGCGGTAGCGGTCCATCACGTTGTCACAGTCCTCCATCAGCTCGTGGCTCTGACCTCCAAAGTTCTCACGCTCGTAGATCTTCATCCTGAACTGGCCTCTGTGCTGTGGGAGCAGATATAAAAATGTTGGTTGTTGGAGAAGTTATATCCATGTCCAGCTCAGATAGGAAACGCACCTAAGAATCCTTCCTTACTTAGTTTTAGTGGGAACTAGTTGAAGTGGCCTTGGCTGTTAGATGATATCAGTGCATTGTTGGTTATGCTTTTGACTTTTGTTTAATGCCAAACTCTGCGTTCTTCTCATCAATTAATGATGAACATTTAAGAAACTGATATTTTAATAAAATCACACAAAGAAAGAGTTAATCACTTAGTTTTAGGCTGGTTGTATTCTCTGGGTCTTATTTTGTCAGATTCGATTGCAGGCACATGGAAGTTCATTAGTGGATGGTGGATTTTGGATTGCATCTTTCGTAGTGTTGCCTAAAGTGACTTGTACTCAGTTTTATACTAATTACTCAGTGTATCTTTATTATGATATTTAGACTGAAAGACTCTGGAAGACCTCTCGGTTGTATTCGACAAGATTACGGGACCAGAGCTTAATGAGCTCCTCAGACTTAGTTTTGTAGTAACTTTATCTGTGAAGTTTAGTTGTGGAATGACAGAACAGATTCTGGAAGACCACTCAAGTGTATTCTCTATGTTCATGTGAGAATTGTTTCATATTACAAGATGAAATTTCATGAACACAAAACAAGATTTAACATAACTGAGTCATTGCGTGTGTGTGGTTTAGGTCTTGTGATGGAGAGCTCAATGTATGCATCTACTCACTTGAAATGGTTCCAATTGGTCCTAAACACCTAATGTTAGCCTGTCTGAGTTTAGAGGTTTGTGTCACCTACCATGGAGATCATACGGCAGGAGCGAATACACTCCCTCATTCCCATCATGCTCATGTAGTCGGAGTACTCGCCCCTCCTCATGAAGTACTGGTTTCCCATGAAGTTGGGGCGGTCGTAGACCATGAAGCAGCCGCTCTCCACCCTACAGGAGTGACAGCGGCTCAGGTAGGAGGTGAGCTCGGGGCAGTCGCTGCTGGACTCATAGTGACGACCCTGAAAGTTCTTGTCCTCGTAGAAGATGATCTGGAAAACAAGTGTCAACATCATTAATGGAATGTTTCTCATGAAAAGCTTGGTATTAAGTGTTCTTAGTAGTTAGATGGTAAATTGAAGCACCAGCCTACCCTGCCCATGGTCATGATGGTTCCTGTTGCTCCTCAGTACCAGACTGTAGCTGCTGTGCTTCTCTGAGCCTGGTGGCCTTCACTTTTATACACGTGAAGGGGAAAAATGTATGCAGAGCTTCTATTGTGCAAAGCCCTGAGTCAGCAACACGTCGAGGCACTAAAGGGTTATTATCTGCGTCCACAGACCTGATGGAGCTGCTGAGTGTGTGCAGAAAGTAAAGCTTCCAGCAACGCTTCCACAGGCATCTCAGCCTCCTGCACCATCATGGAAACAGCTTCCATTGAGCAACAAAAAGGCCAGTTTGTCCTCAAAGTTGAAGGAATATAGGCAAACATAAGCTCACAGTGATGGTCAGAGCGTCTCAAGAACTCCAGTCTGTAATGGTCAGTGTTATCCATGCTTCCACCAATCAGAGCCGATATCCATAACGTAAAAAATGGTTTGAATTTTCATCAGAACCACAAATCATCTGTACGTTGGTGTCTTCTTTTGAATAATGTTTTATTTAATTCAGTGGTTCTAAACTAATTTACTCATTGGCACAGCTTCATTCATTTGTTACATGATGTTCGTTTAATTCAGAATTAAATTATTTAGGATTGAAATATTCTGCTTCATGTTTACATGGAAATTCTGAATTGAGGTTTACATGGAACACACATTTATTCGCTTTAATTAAATTCCGCTTTAGGTGTAGGGGTTGGGACGGGTTCTGATTGGACAGGAGGCTACCGGAAAAAACACACAACAAACCTTTTCTTTTCGGCTGCAACATAGAAGACCACATATGAACTATTTTCACTGTTATTTTGATTGTAGTTTTAAAGCAGCAACTGGACATTAACACTTTGGTCAGCTGAGCAGGAGAAGGAGATAGAAGACATATTTTGGCCAATCAGAGCCAGCGGTTAATGCTCAACCTACATCTACAGGATCTTGAGTAGATGTTGTTTCTGTTTTATAAGCTGTTTCCAGGATGTTATGCTTCCGTCTATCCACCGTTTTTGGACTATTTACAAGAATTTGTATATTTATGACTTTGATCAGCCCAGATTCTACGTACTTCTGTCTCTCTGACACTGAGGGGGCAGGGCTTTACTGTCACTGTCACTGGTGACCTGACGATAAATTATTGTGCTAATTACTGGCCAGGATGGGTATTTATACACATTGCACGCAAATAATTAAGTGTAAATAAGAGTGATTTTCAGTTGTTTAAGTGAAACTAGAAAGATTTCCATGACACACTGGTTGGTATCACAGCTTCAGTGGATATTTGAGGACATAAGGTCACAGTACATTATGTTTAGTGCATTTTCAGGAAAGATTGTTTGAAATGAGTGAGACTAAACTGTGTTTGGAGCAAACCCACCAAACACCCCAATCACACTAACGTTAACGACTTCACTCTGGGACTAATTCAGTTGTTGATATCTCAGCCCTTCAAAATACAGAAAATAGAGTAAAACCTGCATTCACCACACCAATACTGTACTCTGTTTTATTCTGCTGCACTTGTTTTTATCTGTTTTTATTCTGCTGTTTTTATTGTGTTTATTTTAATGACTGCCATGTACAGTGTCCTTGGGTGTTTTGAAAGGCGCTTTTAAATTAAATGTATTATTATTATTATTATTATTATTTGTAGAGCTTAGTTTTCCAGTTTTTATATCACATGACAGCAGTCATTTTTATTCTGAAATTGTTGAAAGAACTCGAAATTTTTCCAAAATCTGGCAAATTTTCCTTGAATTATAACATGAAATGTCCCTAAATTCCCAAAATTAGGGAAATTTAAGTGTAGATCATGCAGTGACTGATAGTCATACACTATATCATTTATATGTAGAGGTGCTCAGCCAGGGAACACTAATGTTAAATTTGCTCAAATCTGTGGCCCACTTAAGCTCAAACTGGTCCATATTTGGCCCCTGAACTAAAATGAGTTTGACACCCCGGTCGTAGATGGTTTATTGTGTTTACTGTCTCAAGTTATGAGTTAAAACCTTGTTTTTCTTCATGAGTTAGCATTCAGTTAGCTTTCAGTAGGTGTTATGAGTGACTTTTAGTTTATTATTGAGTCAGTTCAGGGTTCTCACCAGCGCTGTGATGGCGCCCCCTACTTTCATTTTTCAGCAATGTAGGGGTGATTTTCTGTTGTTTTGCCTTTTGTTAATCGTTACGGTCATAATAAATGTTGCACGCATGGACACAGGTGGGACTCCTAGGTGTTCACGTGTTGTTTTAACTCTCTTTTTACTTTAAATAACATCAGTCACACAGTCTGTTTAATACAGGCGATTGACTCGGATGCTCCTGTCGTTACCTGAAGACCCCTGCAGTCCTTTAGTTCAAATCGTAGCACCCTGAATCAAAATTAAATTGAATCGTGAGGTCCCTTAGATGGCACACCCCTAAAAGTCCACTCAGGTGTGCCTAATGTTCATAATCAGCTCTCAGTCCTTTACTTCCTCACATGAATTGATGGTTTGTTTTTTAGTAGCAGTAGCATTAATATTATTATGTTATCTATGTCAGAGTTTAATGGATTTCTTACTGTATTTTGGCGTTCCTCCAAGTCTCTCCCCCCGTCATTCTCCACACACACAACTTCCTCCTCCTCCCGGACATCCCAAGTCTCACCGCTTGCCCTGTTTTTTAATGGTTTTCTCTCACCATTGCTACACTCTCAATAGTCCACTTAGTTCCACACATGCTCTGGTTGAGTGTGAGTTGGTGAGAACTTCAGCATCAACTCTCGTAGCGACATTTTCTGTCTCGTAAACTCCTTTCCTCCCCCTCTGAGCTCTGCTCATCACAGGTGATCTCTCATCCAAAGGTGCTCTGCTGCCACCTACATGTCACCAGTTGTTCACTACATCATTGTACAGGTTAGATATTCACCGGAGAGCTTTGTCATCCTGTCTCCTAGCAACCCCAGCTGAAAAACACAATTAACGTCTTTAGACGTCTTTGGCAGTCAATGAGTTAACCGTTTTTGATAGCTGGTCTTCTGTTCCTTCCCTGTCTGACTGTGGGTCTGAGGTTCTTTTTGTTTCTGCCCCCCACTGTCTCAGCTTTGGTTGGTTAGGTTTTCTGTAGTTATGATATCAGACTCAAACAGTCTCCCTTAGAATCCATCAAACAATTCATAAAGCCTGGTCCAGGTCATGGTTAAAACACACTAAAACAACCGCACACACTTAATTAAATCAACCAGCAAGTTGTGGTTTTGAAGATTTAAACCCCAAAAACTCTAACCTGTAGTCTGAAATGAACCCAGGTCAAAGACTGGTAGGAAGGTGTTTGTAGTTGAAGCATTTATTTAAATGTGGTTCAAACACGACACGTCACTGCCTAGCAGGAGTCCATGATGCGTCGGATGGATCCGATCTTCATGTCCATGGGACCCACGCCCATGTCTCTCATGCTGCGGTACTCCCCAGGCCTCAGGTACATCATCCTGCCTCTGTAGTGGGGCTGCTCGTACATCAACCAGTGTCCATCCATCACGTTGCAGGACATGCAGTCAGACATGCGGAAGCGCTCCTGGATGGAGTCGCAGTCGTCACCCAGCTCGTGGCTTTGACCTCCGAAGTTCTCGCGCTCGTAGATCCTCATCCTGAACTGGCCTCTGTGCTGTGGCCCCAAGACCGAAGAGATGAGATTAAAACAAAGATGATGACACACTTCAAGGACTGAGGGTTTACAACAAGGATTAGTGATAAAATATTTCTAACTTTGGCATCAAAGAACTATTTGATGACCAGGACAAAAAAGGGGGGGGTCTTAGAGCTGAGGATGTTGCTTTAACTATGGGGGTAACATTCCTCAGTCCCCAGGGTCAGGTGGATATACGGGGGCTGGAGGGGACATGGACCTTTGCCCGACCAATCCACATGTGGTTTGTGGATGTCTTGCTTTGTCCTGTGGGGGGCGCTGTGGGTGTATGGACTGGATGGCTTTAACAATTTATTTCTAATGAAGATTTTTATTATCAAGACTTTGTAAAGTTTTAAAAAAACGTTTCTAAACTTCTCATAATCATTTAAACACTTTTTCTTTATGAAAAAGAAAAAAAAATAATTTTTTTTTCTTTTTACTCATCATAACTTTAACAGTTCTTCACTCAGACGCTCAGAGTTTTTGAAACGTAAGTAAACCTGTTTTCTTTAACGTTAGGAGCCACTTTTCTTTCCACTTCTCTACATTCCTTCATGCAGCGTTCACAGAGCGTTGCTGCGTGCAGTATTTGTGTTCCGTGTAGTTCTAGGTAAACTTTAGAATGCTAAGATAAATGGGAGTTGTTGGTGAGGGGTTTTTGTACCGCTGGGATCATCCTGCAGGAGCGGATGCAGTCGCTCATGCTAACGCCCATCAGACGCTGGTTGTCGGGGTACTCGCCCCGCCGGGCCAGTGTCTGGTGACCCATGAAGTTGGGCCTCTCGTAGACCATGAAGCAGCCGCTCTCCACCCTGCAGGAGTTGCAGCGGCTCAGGTAGGAGGTGAGCTCCGGGCAGTCGCTGCTGGTCTCATAGGAGCGCCCCTGGAAGTTCCTGTCCTCGTAGAAGATAATCTGAAACCAAAGCGAGAAAAAAAGAATGGAAAACTTTCAAGCAAAGACAGACTCAACTGTGTGATGATGCTCTCACTCTGCCCATCTCGCAGTTTGGTCCTTGTTCTGCTCGCACTGGCACGTTGATGCGGCACCTCTTTTATAGGCGAGCGAATGCCTTGGTGGCAGTGGGGCCTTTGTTGGGAACGTCTTACTCAGCAGAGCAGAGTGCAGGTCTGTGATGTGCGCTCAATTGCTTTTTAAGCGCTTATTATTCCAGACTGTGCATTTGGTGTCGTGCCAACTGCACCGGTCGTCCCCTGGGGTCCAGGTGGGTGAGGCTCTTTGTGTTCACAGAGCTGGAACTGTACCCACTCCATTATCCTCTGCAGTGAAACCACAGGGCTGCTCACTGGCCGTGATCCTCAATGAGAGGAGAGACACCTCCAAGAACATCACTCACTGTGGTGCATTCATCTTCATCTTCTTCATCATTGTTGGACAATCTGAAATCCTACGTAAATTGTGGTGGATCAGACCTGTTAATCCAGAACACCCGCACATGCTGGATTAGTGGAGATCTGGGAGTCTGGAATCAAAGTAGTTCTTATAAACATTCCTGTGTGGAGTGAGGGAGCGTCATAGAGCTGGTAGAGAACCTCACATGCTCTACAGACACGCTGAGGTCACGATCCAGCAAGAAAAAAGCACCAGAAATCATCGGCCCATCATCACCACATGTTACTGATATTATAGCTCATGACGTAGCCCCGCCCCTTTACCCTTTGACCATGCTCAGCCAGTGCTGCTAAATGTTAAGCTAACCAAACATGTCAATCAATCAATCAATCTTTTATTTGTATAGCGCCAAATCATAACCAATGGTATCTCAAGACACTTTACAGTAGAGCAGTCTTAAGGACGGACTCTTCATTTTATGGATACACACATATGCATATATACGTATATACACATACATATGTATCCCACACCCAACATGAATTCATCATGGTGGCAAGGAAAACCTTCTGTTATGCAGCAGGAACCTTGTGTGGATCCCATTCCTATGATGAACAGCCATCCACGTTATGCATGTGTAGTGGTCTGTGTATAAAGTTCCTTCAGTGTCAGAGGAAGAAGAACATTTTCTGCTGTAATACTGTATGTGGAACATCTTTAACTTTTATTACTGAAAGTTACACGTTTGGAAGGAATATGAAACGGCTGCTGCACAGACTGTCAGAAGAAGCCCTGGATGATGTTTTTCATCTTCCTGTGAAACAGCTGAGTCACTCCATGACATTTAAACAAATATCCCACTCACTTCAATCTATCTGTAACTCCATCACATATAAAGGTAAATATGGTATAGTAATAAGCTCCACCTACAGAAATAGATCTGCTATACATCCTATATATCTGGTGGACATGTCAGCTCCTCTAAATAGTCACAAAGTCAGTGTGTGTTTGGGTCTGGAACATGTTCAGTAAACTACTTAGCATATGTCTCAGCTCCCTGTAATGTGATCAGCATAGAGCTATGAACATAGACTGTTCACATCACTAATGATTAGTCACAGATATACATTGGTTCTAGACTCACACTCTGGAAATATGAACATATATGTAATACAATTTTTCTGGTCCATAACTACATGTGTGAATGTAAGAATAAATCTGTTTTAATTTATAATATAAATATTACTCTTTATTGGGATATGAAGACTTAATTTGTATTTTGGACCCAAACTTTGCATTATTTCACTACTGGTAAATATTTTTGATTGTTTACATGAGGCTCTGTGTCTGATAATTATTTATTTATTGTTTACCTGCTCCTCTGAGCGTGCTCAGTTGTAGTTGATGAGCGTCATATTGTACAGGCTGTTATTGCTGTTACACACATAGACACTGGTGTGTGAGTGGTTGACCTCACTGGGATGTTATCATACACACATGATTAGTCTCTGTTTGAGAGCAGCAGACGCTGTCTGAGGTTGTCATGGAAACAGTGAGGCTGATAAGTCTGGTGATGTTTGTGAAGATGCTAATTATGACTCCAGTCCAGTTGGTTCCTCTGCTCCGGGTGTTTTCTAACCTGCTCACAATGAGGAGGTGCTGTTTGTGCTGACTCAGCAGGACCGCAGCACAAAGAGAATCCAGCACTTTCTGTGTTAAACAGCTGATGCTGAGTCAGGATGGGGAGCTGAGGGGGGCCCCTCTGCTGGACCTGTTGGTAAACACATGTTCTGTGCTCTCTACGGTTCTCAACCTTAGGTCGCTAGTTCCCTTCAAGAAACTAAGATTTTTATTTATTTTTTTTTTTTACAATTTGAGCCCATTTTTGCTTATTTTTACTCTTTTTCTACAACTCCATCAAACTCAGCATATCTTAATCTATTTTATGTTGTTTTTAAAATTCCATTTCACCTCCTTTTCCACCATTTTTGGTCACTGAACCATTTTATTAGTGATTAAAACCATGATTTCCATCTTTCAGATGACTATAATAATAATAATAAATGTTCCTGGATAACAGTGGATATTATTCAGATGAATAAATAAATGTGGTTATCACAGATTCATAGAACAATAAACCATCATTTTACTGACTTTATGGATGGACCCCAAAAATCTCTCCTTTATTCCCCCTTATAGATGGTCCTGTCTCCACATGACTGTTCTTCAATGTTCATGTCTGTTCAACCACCTTCAGCTACAGTGGGGGTCCCTGCTCTATGGGACCTTTATTTTGGAGGTCGCGGCCTGAAAAGTTTGAGAACCACTGGTTTAGAAAATGTTTCTCACCATAGTTTGACTTTAAAAGCTGAAACTATCTAAAACCATAAACATTTGAATAGATTAAAGAATAGATGTGCTGTGCTTTGTTACAGATAAATAACCAATTCATTCTATAACAACATGCCACTTTAAAGGCTGATATTTGTGGTATCACTGATGTATTTTTAGCTGTGCTGGATAAAGCTAATCCAGGGAAGAATGCAGCTTCAGCTCACAGCGTTACCTTGTATGGAAACAATGGAGCAGCACCAGAGAAGCACACACGTTACACACATTTAGCACACACAACACACACTACATCTTTATTTAATCAGTGCACTCTAATCATCTGTGAGTGCAGAGCTGAGCGTTGCTGGGTGCTGTTGATCAGCCTCATCATCAGTCACTGAACACAACCTTCCTTTGTACAGAGAAATACCAGCACAAACCAGTATACAGAATGGAGGAGGAGGACAATCCTTCACTGTGTCAAAGTGAAAGATGTTCTGCTGTCTGTACTTTCTCTGCTGTTCCTGTGTCATGTTGGTTCTGGAGTTGGTGGTTCCCAGTATAACCAGTATGTATCCTGTTCAGTCCTGTTGATGTTCTGCTTCTACTTCCTCCTCTGTTGGATCTTTTCATCATAGATCTACTTATATTTTGTGATGACTAATTGCTGTTCTGCTCAAACTGGTGTCTGTGTTAACTGATGACCAGCTAACACTCAGTCACCAGTTAATCAGGGTTCCCGCAGATCCTTAAAAAGTCTTAAAAGGCATTAAATTCATGAATCTAGAAATAAGGCCTTACAGTAATTGTCATTAAAATGTCTTAAATCAATGTTTCAAAAGTCTTACATTTTAACACACAATCAGTATAATTTTATGATTGTAATTATTCTCATGTTTCAAAATAAATGGTAACATGAGTTTTTTTAATGTATAAACAACATGGGAAAAATGTAAATTTAACAAAAATTGCCTGTCCAACAAATATTTTTCTTAATTGTTTTTATTTTTGTTGTTTTATAGATTTCTGGCTATTTTCTTACACTGTAAATCTGAATAAGTTACTAGAAATAAAAAAACAAGTGTTTGCAGTCGATTGATTCAATTTTTTTAAGTTGATGAACTTTAATGTCAAAATTTTCCAGAGCTTAAAATGTTGGATGTTCCTTTTTACAGTTAAATTGAAGTGATATTTGAATTTAGTTTATTTTTAAACAACATTTGAAATTTAATCAACATAAATAACAAGACTTTATGATTCTTAGCATTTAATTTTTACTTAATTCTATTAAGTTGTTCTTAAGTTGTGTTTTTTACTTATTGACAAACAAAAGTTCCATTTACTCAAAAAATATTAAAGTATCTGAAAAAGGCAGAACACCTTGACATAATTAATTTAGTAGAACTTTGAATATAAACTCCTTAATCTAATGAAATATATTTGTGTTTACAGTATAGTCATCTTGTGTTTTTGATTATTTTAGTCTTTTTGTGTATTTCTGTGTTTACTTTGGGGGCATCACGTTAGCTCTATAGACACTAGAATAAATTGACCCTAACCCTGTGTTATTGATGTGGTGTTTTTTCCCCAATTATGTTTACTGTCTCAAATGTAATTTCATATGGCAGTAAAAAGTTGAATTTAATTTGACTAAAGCTGTAAGAACCCTGGAACACAATCACCTGCTGGTTTCAAACACCACTAAAGTCTAAGGGTTGGTGATACAGTATATGGCAATATTTCAGCATTGATCCAAAAAATGTTCAAGTAATTTTTAAAATCATGTTTTTCTTTTTAACTAAAAAACTTTTAATGTCGCTAAGATCTGCGCTAGCAATAACCTCCCAGTCACTAGGTGTCAGTGAACGCACCATCAGACATCGTTAAACTACGTCACTCCTCTATGACTTTAGCTTTATTTACATAAACCACACTAAACACTTTTATAGATATATGTGGTTACTTATTTTAATCTAAGAAATGTAATTTCACACTTTGATAAACATATAACTTGTTAAAGGTGTCTCTAAGGCCTAAATACAGATAGAAACTGCACAGGGTGAAATGTGGGAGGAGATTAAACATGTTGTTAAAGGTAAACAGAAGGTCTGTCAATGCTGTGAAAAAAACAAGAAGAACAGCAGATGAAGTCAAGAAAAAATGGACAAAATGATGACGTGATGGAATTTTAGACTAATTTATGCAAACATTATAATAGTGTAATCATTACAAAACTCTTACATTCTCAGGTTAATTTGAAATGTAAAATAACATATGTTATAATATATAATATTTTATACAATGTAATGTATTATGGTATATAATATTGTAACTATATATTATAAAACTAACTAAAAAACTAAAAATGATCTGGATCTGTTTAATAATTAAAACTAATAATGGTCAAGGTCATGTTGTTGGAGGTACAGCTTTGGTCCAAAGAAATAAAATAATCCACTTGAGATGATCTTTTCATAAATGTAAGCATTAAACTTGTATGATAAATATTCTCAGAGATATGGAAAATTTTGTTTTTTGACACTTGACGTGACCTTGATCTTGACCTTGACATTTTGGCTCCAAAAAAGGTCGACTGCACATCGTTGACATTGTCTCTATGAGATGCATACATGTTATTAGTGCTGCATTAATAGTCTAGGAGGAGTTCTAGGTATAGAATTATAGATGATGCTATTAATGCAGATTCTCCAAACTCCACAAGAGGGCAGAAATGTACACAGTGCCCTAAAATGACAGTGGATCAATGTCTCACACACACACACACACACACACACACCGTGACGTCAAACCCTGTGGAGGGAAGAAGTGGCGTTGCCATGGAAACCAGTATCCCTTAGTCTCAGTGATGATCCAGGACTGTTGAGCCTGACATGTTGATAACTGAGTCTTCAACGTTAGCATTAACGTTTAAAAGATAAAGAAAACTTCACTCTGAAGCTTCACACACACACTACACACACACACACTACACACGTCAGCAAGTCTGTACAACATCAGCACGACAAACAAATCCACAGATGGAGACGGATCACGTGAACCTCACTCCACCCGAGCACGTCTTCATACCGTACCTTACTGTATAAACAAGTATAAATACACACAGCATCAAATGTCTCTACACACACACACACACATATATTATGATTTAATACCTTTTTCTAACTGATTTATTTTCAATATTTAGATTTTTTCCTCACATTTCAGATTCATTTGAAACAAAGTCATGTTATGTGAACAATATGTTTATATGTCAAAAAAATGTGAAATTTACATGTCAAAAATATAAATAATACATTAAATATAACATGTAAGTTACAATTTAATGTTAGATTTGAATTTAACATTTTTATTTAAACTAAGCAGTTATTTTTAACATATAAACCTATTGTTGTCTGAAATGTGAAGAAAATTAGAGATAAATATTAAAAATAGATCAGCTATAGCTAATAGAAGAGAAGAGTCTTCATCATCATCGTCATCACTTTCAGTAGTTGAGTTGTTCTTATGTTGACATTTATTTTCAATTTGGTGTTTTTAAATATAATGTGAAAGTAGTTTTTGTCTCTTTTTGTTGTTTTATGTGTTTTTAGAGATGTTTTGGGTGTTTTGAAATTTTTGTCATCATTTTGTGTCTTTCCAGAGACGTTTTGTGTATTTTTGTATGTTCTGGTGTGTTTTTGTGTATTCAGTGTGTTTTCAGAATCATTTTTGTCTTTCTTTGTTTTTGTCATTCTGTGTCTTATTGTCGTTGTTTTATGTGTTTTCATGTTATAATGTCTTATGTTTTTAAAGGTCGTGTGTGTGTGTGTGTGTGTGTGTGTAGTCTGACTGAGCTCATAATGATGTGGGACATGTTGTTTTACATGTGTTTGTGTCTGAAATGTGAAGAAAATGAGATAAATATTGAAAATACATCAGCGAGAAAATTATTGCTGCATAAATGTGTGTTTGGTGTGTGTGTGTCTGATTGTGTGTGTGGTCGTGTGTTCTGACATTTTCTCCTCTGTGTTAAAAAACAGCAAATGGGTTAAATTGTGCAGGAAGCAGTGATCTCTCCTACACACACACACACACACACAGTGTTTACAGTGTGGGAGATCCTGGGAGCAGCTATTTTTAGCCGTGCTTCCATCACTGCAGTGAGCAGCAGAGGATGGAGATGCATCCTAATGAGGACACAAACCAGACACACTATCACACACACACACACACACACTCCAACTAGTCCCCACTATGTTCCATCTGTCCTCCAACCATCTGTGTTGTAGAACGTAGAACTTTAGGACGAGAAAAATAACACGTCACAGAAATCACCTGAAGACACAGAAGCTAACGCTAAAGCTAACATTTGTCAGGATTACATTCACGCTGCTGCTGCTGTGCACACACACTGAGATCACACATGTTTACACTAGCTGGAACATATTTATATAGATACATCAGAAATGAGCAGCTTTTATCACAAACATGTGATTGTGTCACATGATCAACATTCATGTTAGCATTAGAATAAAGACCAATCAGAGCATTAACAGGACACAACAAAGGGTTTGTGTCTTTTTGCTGTTTTGTGGGTTTTTCATGAAATGTTGTGTTTTTGGAAATATATTGTGATGTTATCTGTATTTTTTGTATATTACTGTATACAGTATTTTGTGTTTTTTGTTGTCCTTTTGCCTGTTTTAGAGAGTGTGTGCGTGTGTGTGTGTGTGTGTGTGTGTGTGTGTGTGTGTGTGGAGGCGGCGCCCTGAGGGGTGTTTAATCAAACCCAGCTCAGGGTTAAGTCCAGGTTTAACCTGAGAGTCAGGCTCTGTTAAACCTGATTCTAACTAGAACAGTGGTTTCATCAACGAGAAAACACCTCGGTTACCATAGTAACAGTCCGTGGGTCAAACCTGCTCGTGACCAGGTTTAATCTGCTGAGTCACTCTCATTAACACGTCATCATTATTAAAGAAGTCATTTAGTGATGTTTTAAAACATTCAACAAATATCTATAAAAGGAAAAATGATATACTTTAAATATCACTTTAATATTAGGTATTTTAAAAGGAAATTAAACAGAATATGATGGTAAATGTTTAAATATGATTTTAAATCCATACAAAAGACGATATAATCATTATTACATGTTTAATGTGTCGCGTATTATTAATGATATCACAGTCTCCATGTGTTTAAACCATCAGTAATAATATATAATATATACGTGTGTATCATCACCTCTGTTTACCACACGGTATAAATGTGTTTATTTATTGATCAGAGATTAATAATGAGAAAGCTGTGGATATACAGAGAGGGAGGGGCTTCAGACACAGGGCGGAGCACTAAGGCTCCCAATGACAAAGATACACTATCACTTTAAGAGATGTGCACACAGTGCACCTGTACCTGCAGCGTCTACAGTGTTGGATGTGACATCCAACAGCATCCAACAGCACCACTGCTGCTCCCGCTGTTCATTTAGTGCTGAGTTCATCAAACACTCACTAGTCTCATTAATTATATATTATTTAATTATGAGTTACATCATCTCTTTTATTAAACGCTGACAGGTGGTAAAAACTTATCAAACACACATGATCAGTGTGTGATCACATGATCAGTTATTTTCTATAAATAGAATAAAACACCTTATTTAACTCTTTATTACTCTTAAATAGTTCAAAACACAGTCGCTCCTTTTTCTTTTTTTTTTAAGTGTCCGTCATTTATTTTCACTGCTCAGTAACAGATGATGTCACTTCCTGTTGGTTCTCATTCATCATAAAAGCTGCAGCACATGCATCTCTAATCATTAAATCTGTGATCGATCGATGGGTCTTATGAGGACGTAAACTTAATCTAAACACTGTCAGCTGATTGGCTGAGCTGGAGAGATTGAAGCTGAGAAGAGTTTGATGAAATGGTAAAAGGGGGCGTGGTCACGGACGGCTTAGCTGAACCAGGTTTAAACCATAAGTCTGGTTCTACTGAGAACACTTTGATCAAATACACCCCGTGTGTGTGTGTGTGTGTGTAGCCCTGGTAATGAAGCAGATGAAGCAGTGCTTGCATAGCGAGGGTCATCAGTGGATGGGCTTCACCTGCACAGGAAGTGATTCTGAGCCACTCACAGACACGCACAGGTTAACAGCAGAAGAAGAGCGAGGCGTCAGGTGTGTATAACTTCCTGTTTCAGAGAGTCAAGGACATACCTATGGACAGTGTGTGTGTGTGTGTGTGTGTGTGTGTGTGTGTGTGTCGATGTTCTCAGCAGCTTTTAATTAAGGAGTTCCTCCTGCTGCACGATTTAAACACTTCCTCGCCTGTCGGGTGTTTCATTAAAGACGCTCACATGCTAGTGCGCTAACCTCTGAGCACGTCGGTGGAAAACCGTTAAAAAACAGGCGTTTGTTGGTTTTATGATGATGATGATGATGATGGTGGCAGGACTGGAATCATCCATCATACCTGAGACAATAACAGGACATTAATATTCCATCATTAATTGTCCTATGATTCATTACAGTAATAGTAATGGTAATAATAATAATAAAAGTAATAGTAATAGAACCTTAATTAAAGCATAAAAGAAAAAACAAAGGTGAAGAAAAGAGAGGAAGTAACAACAGCTGCTTCTTTACTGACTACACTGTGTTTTTACAACAGCAGTTCTCAACTTGTGGGTCGAGGCCGCAGATTGGGCCACAGACCTGATTTCAGTAGGTCACAGACAAAAATATTGTTTTTGCTCTGAAAGCTCAGTTTTACTAATTAATAAGATATTTATTCTTTTTACATCTTTTTTTATTTTTAAATTTCACTTTTTGAATAATTTATTTGCAATTTGGAGAAAAAACTGCACTTTTTCTTTAGTTCATTGTTTTTTATCATGAAAGCAGAAACACCCGTTGTGCGTTCAGACTTGGGTGAAGTCAAATGGTGAGCTCTGGCACACACACGGTCACTTCTTCCCCCCGTCTTCACGTCTGAGGTCCCTGACAAGGTCCCTGAGCCTCAGACTATAAACACAGAGCTGCTGACACACTGATTATGTGGGAACCTCCCAATCCGTCACTGCTTTGTTTGGTTTGTTGGTCTCCATGACGACGGGCCTTCAGAATAAAGTCCTGAAATAGAACAGGAGAGTCTTCAGAAGTAAAACCTGCAGGATTGACCTCCTCCATCCCCCCATTCTACATCATCATCATCTTCATCATCATCTTCATCATCGTCATCTTCATCATCATCTTCATCATCATCGTCATCTTCATCATCATCATCATCTTCATCATTATCATCGTCATCTTCATCATCATCTTCATCATCATCGTCATCTTCATCATCATCTTCATCTTCATCTTCATCATCATCATCGTCATCTTCATCATCATTGTCATCTTCATCATCATCGTCATCTTCATCATCATCTTCATCATCGTCATCGTCATCTTCATCATCATCATCATCGTCATCTTCATCATCATCTTCATCTTCATCATCATCATCGTCATCTTCATCATCATCATCATTGTCATCTTCATCTTCATCATCACCGTCATCTTCATCATCATCATCATCGTCATCTTCATCATCATCTTCATCATCATCATCATCGTCATCTTCATCATCATCATCATCATTATCATCTTCATCATCATCGTCATCTTCATCATCATCATCTTCATCATCATCATCATCGTCATCTTCATCATCATCATTATCGTCATCATCATCATCGTCATCATCATCATCATCATTATCATCTTCATCATCATCATCATCATCATCGTCATCTTCATCATCATCGTCATCATCATTATCATCATCATCTTCATCATCATCTTCGTCATCATCATCATCATCTTCATCATCATCATCATCATCATCATCATCATCATCATTGTCATCATCATCTTCATCATCATCGTCATCATCATCATCGTCATCATCATCATCGTCTTCATCATCATCGTCATCATCATCATCGTCATCTTCATCATCATCATCGTCTTCATCATCATCACTGCATTTCAATGTCTTTATGTTTTTAATAACATATTTTGTGTAGTTATGTTAATGCTTTAGTTTCATTTAGTTTGTTGTCGTGTTGTCATTTATTTTCAGTTTAGTGTTTATAGATAAACTTATACAGTGTCTGTTGGAAGTATGTATTCATATAGTGGGAGGAGCTTAAGTAGAGGTAATTATGTCCAAATGAGTATGTGTTTAAAGGTTAGATGTACATAGAGGTGTACATACTGTACTCTGTAGTGTTATAAAGGGTTTATTTGTGGGTGTAAAATAAAATGGTGTGTGTGATTTATCTGGTTTATTTATATGAGACATGAACATAATAAATGTTTGTTTTTTTACTCATTTTTATATTTTTTTTGTTTGGTGTATTTTTACTGTAATGTATGTTTTTTGGAGCCTTTTTGTAACACTTATGGTATTTGGAAGCTGTTGAAAAAGTTTCAGGTTGAACAGACACTGTGTCAGGGAGGTATTTACTACACACACACACACACACAGAACTTTCTTGCTTTTATTATTAGATATTAAAAGTTTTTGTCTTAATGGGATTTTGTAGTTTTGTCTGTTTTTGTATTTTTTCTGTCATTTTGTGTTGTTTTTAATGTTTTTGTCATTTTGTGTGCTATTGTTATTTTGTGTTTTTATGTGTTTTAGATGTAATTTTGTATTTTTTGTGTCATTTAGTGTGTTTCAGAGTTGTTTTTGTTTTATTGTGTGTTTTTGTGTCATAACATGTGTCTTGTGTTTATAAAGATCAGTGTGTGTGTGTGTGTGTCTGACTGGAGGATCTAATCCCATTATGGGTGCAGCTCTCAGTGTATTATTATGGGATGTATTGATGAGCAGAGGAAATGGAAGGCGGTTAAGGAAGGAGGAGGATGATGAGGAGCAGCTCTCCAGGACCGTGTGTGTGTGTGTGTGTGTGTGTGTGTGTGTGTGTGTGTGTGTGTAGGTCAAATCTAGGACCTGTGCAGGGTTTGCATGTTCTCTCTCTGTGGTTTCCTGCCACAGTCTGGGAGTGTGATGAGTGTGTGTCTGATTTGGGAGTCAAATGTGTGTGTGAAAGATATTCTCTCTCACACACACACACACACACACACACACACTGACTCCTGCAGTGAATTTTATCAATGTATTTATTTGTTTACCTTTTTGTCATTTCTTTATTAAATGTATTTATTAAATCACTGTAATAGGTAAATATAAAAACGTGTTTAAAATACATTTAATCAAACCAATTGTTTTATCAAATGTTTGTAAAATAAATGAATAATAATTAATTGTAATAAAATGAGGTGTTTTGAAGCAGGTGTTGCTATGGAAAAAGTACTAATGAGTGAATAAATGATCTTTGGTTATGAAATCTGAACTGAGTTTTTAACCATTGTTGGTTTGTTTGTGTCCAGTAATGAACCAGTGCTCCCAGTCTGAGCTTTTTGATTGAAAGATGAACTCGTGCAGTTAGAAACATCTTCACCTTATTTATTTATATCATTTTTAATAAATAAATTAGTTAATACAAACACAGGATGGACTCAATCTTCTTTTAGACTTTACATATTCCCACTAACTCCAATCAACCACACTAATGTTACTACATGTTCACTTTATCATCTCTAGCGCTGTCATCCACACTGTAGTGTTACTAGCTAGAGAACGTAGCAGCAGTGGTTGCATGATATCAATTCACTAATGCACTGTGAACGTACGTATAGCATTTAGCATAGTGCGGTTACGTCCAAAGGCAGCTGTTCCAGGAAATAGCACTGTTTAATAATTTGGGCTATGAAACGCACAAAATGCTGACACTTTCGAACTTATAGGTACTGTAGGAAAAATAAATAATTTATAATTAGAATTAAAACAAATAATCAAAATATCAATTTACCCTTAGGTAGGCACTGCCTACCTTGCCTACCCTGATGGCGCGTCACTGGCAACAGGGTAGGCAACACAGGCAATTACCTAGGGCCCCGAGCTGAAGGGGCCCCTGAGGGACGACTGACAGTCAGTTTAAATGACAAAATAATGAAACTGCTTTGAGACGCTGCAGTGACAGAACATCAAAAATCCCCTGTCCAGGGTCCTTTCTGAGTAGTCACTGGTTAGTTACTAGTAGGGACCCCGACAGACGCAGATATCAGTGACAACCTGAAACCCCCCCCCCCCCCGGACACATTACAGTGATACGTAGGGAACCCCCCTAATGGGGCCCCACTACTACCGTCCCTGTATCAACGTGCTGTTATCAAACACAGATAAATAAAGCAGACATATCCCTCAGGACTCATGAAAAGAAGAATAAAACAAGAAGAGGATGAAAATAAAAAGGTGATAGTGTTAGTGAGAAAGTGTAAATATGTGTGTTACATTATTAAATAGTTTGTCCATAACTCCCAGTCATCCACCAGCACCAGAAAAGTTAACTGTACATTTAAGTCTGTGTAAAGTGAATTCAGCCATTTATTTCTAAACACATTCATAAAGTGTGTTTTTATGTATTTATTAATTATTCATATTTGACAGTGTGATTAACAACAAACTTCTGTGTTATGATAAACTTAGAGCACATATTTATTCTGACTTTACACTAATTTTAACAGTTTTATGTTAAGAAGTATTCCAGTTTTGCTGACACATCATAAGTCATGTTACTAATGGCTGTGTACATACTGTACATTCATAGACACACAATAAGTTCATCCTTTGCTGTTAATGATATTTTCCCCCAGAATAAAGTGTTTGTTGTTTAATGGTAAAACTGATAAATCCATAAATGTTCTGCTATAGCATAAATGTTACAATAAATAAAATGTTAACATGAAGCATTAAAGTTGTTACTGTAAATTAATGTTCATTAATTATTCCATACATATCTCATATGTTTAGTGTTTGTGAAACATGTACATTTATTTACTTTACTTTATGTAAACCAAACAAATACATTGTGTTCTTTTCTTTTTCTTCCTCGAGGTGTTTTGTTGAAGTTTTTTGGACCATCACCATGACAACAACACCAACATCAGCATCAGCAGCAGACCTCTCTACATGAAAGTAGGAACTTATTTAGTTGAACTTTTTAAAATACATTTTAAAATTTAAAATATATCATGCTTTAATATGACCACAAATATTTGTTTGAAACAATTGCTTCTTATACTATTTTCTTTCTAACAATAATCAACCTCAGATCATGAGGGGGGTCTGGAAGAAGAAGAGTAGGACATGATGGTACCTTCATGTAGCACAGCATTCCATCACCACCTCATGACACACATCACCAGAACAGAAGGTCCTCAAATAATAGACAGTCACATAATATCAGATGATTGTGTGTCAAATTGTGAGAAAAGAACCAAATAACAGACACAACTTCTAAAAAGCTCAGAAAACCACCTCAGAGATTCATGAAAGAAAATTACAAAATCCATTGTTTATAGTTAGTGTACTTTTACTTTCCACTTCAATTCTTTGTTTTTTTTTTTACTTGTTTTTTTGCTTGGTTGCATTTTTATCATACTTAAAAATTTGCTCATTTCAGTTGTGTTTGTTTTTCTGGCATTTACTGTATATATTGTGTGTAAAGTTTGCATTTAGTTTAAATAGTTATGTTATTTATTTTATATTATTCATTATTAATTATTTAATAAAATATTATTTACTGATCTGTACCTCATAGTCCTTCTTGCCTATAGGACCCCCAGGGGGTCTAGAAACGCCCCTGCATATATGATGTAAAGGTAGAAGATTACTACACTGGTATGTTTTTAAATAAAACTTTATTAACAGACACAGGATACAGTAACAAATAAAATACAGATAAAAAAATATATGTTCACAAGAAGAACAAAAGCTTTTCATATATACAGTATTTGTATTTATGTACTTCTAAAGTTATTAGTAAAGTATAGTTACTGAAGTTATGAAAGTAACTAAAGTTAATAAAGTAACTAAAGTTATTAAAGTAACTAAAGTTATTAAAGTAACTAAAGTTAATAAAGTTAATAAAGTAACTAAAGTTATTAAAGTAACTAAAGTTATTAAAGTAACTAAAGTTAATAAAGCAACTAAAGTTATTAAAGTAACTAAAGTTAATAAAGTAACTAAAGTTAATAAAGTTAATAAAGTAACTAAAGTTATTAAAGTAACTAAAGTTATTAAAGTAACTAAAGTTAATAAAGTAACTAAAGTTAATAAAGTAACTAAAGTTATTAAAGTAACTAAAGTTATTAAAGTAACTAAAGTTAATAAAGTAACTAAAGTTATTAAAGTAACTAAAGTTAATAAAGTAACTAAAGTTATTAAAGTAACTAAAGTTAATAAAGTAACTAAAGTTATTAAAGTAACTAAAGTTAATAAAGTAACTAAAGTTAATAAAGTAACTAAAGTTATTAAAGTAACTAAAGTTAATAAAGTAACTAAAGTTATTAAAATAAGTAAATTCCAAAAGTTAGTAAAACTACTAAAATAAATCAACCAAGCAATTATCAACGTGAAGTACCTAAAGTTGTAAAAGTCTCAGTGGGTGGTCCAATGACGGAAGGGTTCGGTGTTCGAATCCCGCTCTATCCAAGTCATTGTCGTTGTGTCCTTGGGCAAGGCACTTTACCCACATTGCCTCGTATGAATGGATCTGAATTGTGAATGTTGGTGGTGGTCAGAGTGGTCAGTAGTTCTTCTTCTTCTTCTTCTTCTTCTTCTTCTTCTTCTTCTTCTTCTTCTTCTTCTTCTTCTAAAGGTCAGAAAAGTTACAAAAGTAACTAGTAAAGTAACGATACTGTAAGTAGTTAATTTTCAAAGAGTTCAATGTGGAAAAAAAAAACTTTTCACCAACGTTTGACCAAAGCCAATGGTTCCACTGGTGCATTTTGAAAAAAACACTTTACTCACAGATTTAAAAGAAAATATATACGCTCACGGGAAGCAGAAAAGCAGCTATTTCAGCAGCTATCTACTGTATATCTATTCATATTTATACATCTATAATTGTATATCTAAATGTATACATCTATATCTCTATGTTTATATATATATATATATATATATATATATATATATATATATATATATATATATCTTTAATGAGTGAATGGTTGATCTGTGCTAGAGGGGAGTGGCTTTGAGGAGGTGTGTGTGTGTGTGTGTGTGTGTGTGTGTGTGTGTGTGTGTGTGTGTGTGTGTGTGTGTGTGTGTGTGTGTGTGTGTGTGTGTGTGTGTGTCAGTGACGGAGGAGAACAGCCGCTGTGCTCCGCCTCATCACCGCGCAGAGGAGCCCCTCGTACCGGGGAAAGGAGCGCCTTAGAGCGGGCAGAAGGAGCTCTGAGGACCGCAGAGGAAGGTAGGATGAACCGCTCTCGGTTCGGTCGGTCATAATGACCGTGGAGCGTGTTTTTAGACACAACCCAGTGTTAGTCCGTTATCTCTGTGTTAAATGTTGTGTTTTTAGTGAGAAGGAGCGACATGTTTCTATTATTAGAAATACCTCCATATTATCCTCAGCGAAGGGAAGCAGCGGGACTCGAACCCGCAACCCTCACGACGATCAGTGCGCCACCGAGCCTATGTTATAATTATTATTATTATCATCGTTATTAATATTATTATTATCTTTATTATTTGTATTATTATAGGAAATATTATTATTATATTAGTATAATCTTTTTTGTTATTATTATCATTGTTGTTGTTTTTATTTTTGTTATCGTTATTGTTATGAATGTTTTTATTATTGCTCGTAGTAATAATAGTAAATATAGCTGCCTTCGCTGCACTGCCCCAAGTTCATACAAAGATATAATATAACCGAGAGTTTAACAACTGAGTCACATTTGACGTAAATCCTATTTCATATGTGCAAAGGGAAGAATTTAAAAAAAACAAACAAAAAAAAAACAATTATGTCAAAATTCACGGCTCCGCCCTGCAAACACAGTAAAAGTTATCAAAAATCCATGGATAACTGTTGGTGTCCCACGTCTCTAGATGATCTCCAGTGATTTAAAACACCCTCGGAGAAATGTGTTAAAATACAACGTGAGCCAAAATAGCAATTTAGCTATTTTCAATTTTCAATTCAAGATTCTGGACTTCCTGTGTATTTTTTGGCGTGGTCCTAATAATATTTTTACTTGTCTTGTTATGGTCTACTTCTGTGTCAATTTTCATGATTCTACGATTAATTAATTTTTTTGGCAATTCCTATCTTGTAATTCATTTTTGGCATACTTGGGGGCGCTGGTGAGTCAGATTTTTGCATTTTTTAATACCGTATTTTTCGGACTATAAGGCGCACTATCAATGAATGGGTCTGACTGGGTCTATTTTCATACATAAGGCACACTGGTTTATTATTATTATTATTATTATTATTATTAAGACGCATTAAGCTAAACAAAATAGTCAGATAAGTCAAACTTTATTCAACTCATTAAAGATAATTCTCAACATTGTTCAGGTTTAACACATAAAATTTAGAACATTACACTGACTTTTTCAGTTCAGTATGTTGAAGCACAGTACTGGTAAATATCACTCCATGAGGCGCCTGACTACGGTAGCCCTGAAGTGCCAAAAATCCATAAAGCAGTGCAGCTTCATAGTTTACCAAAGTTGTACTAAAACATTTTGACATATTAATTTCATACATAAGGCGCACCTGATTATAAGGCACACTGTCGATTTTTGAGAAAATGAAAGGATTTTAAATGTGCCTTATAGTCCGAAAAATACGGTAATTAAAGCCCTTTGTGTGAGTGTAACATGATGAAATGATTGATTATGTGATGATCACTCAGTCTGATTGATTTCATGTCTGTATTCTGCTCTGAAAGGTTTTTAGTCTGATTAGAATAGATCAGTTCTGATCCTGAACCAACAACCAGTGAATGACTCATCATTATTAATCCATTATAGCCTCATCATGTTGAGTTCTTCTAATTTTATTTGCTCGATGAGACGTTTTAACCAATGAGTGCGTCTGATGATGATGATGATGATGATGATGATTGTATGTGGTATTGATTTTAATATCAGTTCCATTGATTGTTTTGGAACTGTGTGATTGTATCGTCACTATTTAAATGCAATTCTATTCCATAACATAGCCCCGCCCCTTTACACTTTGGCCCTGCCCAGCTAGCCCTGCTACATGCTAATCTAACCCAAACATCTTGCAATAGGTGCATTACACAACACAACAACATACAACAAAAGCACACAAGACAAGCTTCCAAATGGTCTTCAGCAGTGCCTCCATCATCTTCTCCCGTTGGCTGAATAAAGTCAACCCACAGCATCCAACAGAAACATCCTGTGTTTACGACCAAGTGCGGGAATCTGTATCTGACGACCCTGTGAAAGGTGGTTTATAAACATTGGTCGTACATAACACATGCACAACAGTAGCATCACATTACGCTTTCACCACAACCAAACTAGCTAAATGTCAATCACACCTATTGTCCCACCCTAACTCCCTCTCCCCTGTTCATTTCCCTCTCACCCAGGTGTAACACTGCCCTCTCTTTTTATATCTTGTCTTGTTCATACGTGTCTTCATAAGAACTTTAAAGTCCACGTGTCGACATGTTTCACCCTAAATGTGCCTCTGCTCACTATCCATCATGATTGTGTCCATCCTAACATTTTAAAGGGAAATGTCTTCGGACAAATGTGGGACTTTTCCTGCTGTGAGTGAGATTCTGACTCGTTTTATGGAGCAGCTGATCATAGGGTAACGCCCACTGTTCCCGTCACCTCTAGCTGTAAATTAGAGTGGCCAAAAAGGGACAGAAAAAGTGGTAAAAAAGGTTTAAAGTGTCAATATTGGAACAATTAGTTTAAACTGGCAAATAATAGACATGACAAATAGTGAATGTGGTTAAATTGAATCATGAAATATGGTGGAAATAGGTTAAAAGTGATAATAATGGGTCAACATATGTGACATTAGGTAGAAAAGTGGTGGAAAAAGTTTATAAAATGTCTTGAAAGTGGAAAAAATGTGGCCCTCGGCCTAATTATGTGCGGCCCCCAAAGTAAACGTACAAAATGACCCAAAAATACACAAAACAAAAGCAAGTATACATTAAAAGAAATACAAAGAATTACAACATTGCAGGAAAATACAGTAAAAGAAAAGAAAAACACAGGAAATACTCCAAAACTACTACAAAAATTAACAAAACGATAGAACAAAACTCAAAAAATAGACCTAATTACAAAAAAATGACAACAAAATTACACAAAGACAAGAAAAACACACAAAATGACTCAAACCCACAATACTAACACACAATCAGAAAAAATTGAAAAAAAAAAAAAAAAAGGTTCAAAGTGTCAATATTTGGAAAGGGTTTATAAGTGGTGCAGAAAAGACATTGAAATGTGATGTAGAAGTGTCAGAAATGGGAGAAATGTAGCAAAAATACATTTAAAAGGAGCAAAAATATGGCAAGAAAAAGTGACAAATATAGATAAAATATGGAGAGTTTGGTGTAGTTGTAGAAAAATGGTAAAAATAATCAAAATGGGCTAAAATGAATAAGTTATGAGAACATTTGAATTTAAAATGAGAACATTATCCACTGTGTAGCTGTTTGCTACTGAACGTGTGTTAAAGTGAAACAGTTAATCTACCGCTACAGTGTTTGTGCTTCCTGAGGAACAGCAGATATCAGTTTCCTGCTCAGCGTTAAAGCGTCGCTGCCGTCTTTATATCAACAACAGCCCAACGCTCACTGATAGGAGCCACTTTATTAGACACACTGCAGCGTTGCCAGATTGGACAGTATTCTGCTTTTCTCGGAGTGTTCCTCAGTGCAGATAAACAGCATTTATGTTCAGACACAGAGCAGCTTTTGGAGGTGTTGGTCTGTCCTGATTATCTATCGTCCTCCTCCTCCTCCTCTCCTCCTCCTCTCCTCCTCCTCTCCTCCTCCTCCTCCTCCTCCTCTCCTCCTCCTCCTCCTCTCCTCCTCCTCCTCCTCTCCTCCTCCTCTCCTCCTCCTCTCCTCCTCCTCCTCCTCCTCCTCCTCGTTTGGTTTCAGCAGGGAAACCTCAGTGACAACGTGGTTGCCGGGCAACCGCAGTGCAAAACAGAGAGGCTGTTTTCAGCATCATCGGCTCACTGTAAACACGGAAACCTCCAGCAGGACGTCAGAACTGCTTATGAGGCAGAAATCAGAGAAAATCAAGGAAAAACAACAGAAACTGTAGGAAAGCACAGAAAGCTACAAACAAATAATAGAAAATCTATGGAAAACTTTACAAATTACATAAAAACTACAGAGTAATACAATAAACTACAAAAAAAAAGTTAAAAAAAAAAACAATACAAAAAGTCATTATGAAAGAAACTAGAGAAAAAAACTTGGGGAAAAAAAATAGAAAAACTTGAAAAAACTACAGAAAAACTGCAACAAAGAAAAAAAATAGAAAACTTCAGTTGTGGCCAGCGGACCGTATATTTGACACCACTGATTTAATCTGTTGTATTTGATGCTAATTGATCCTTTAAAAGAACACAATGACAGAATTGTTGATTACACCGGTGTTTACTCTCTCTCTCTCTCTGCAGTGGCTTCATGGTTTGGTCTCCATGGAGATGGAGCGTGGTGGAGGAGCCGAGCGGGGACGTTACCCACAATTCCATGCATGTGGTGACCTTTGACCCTCAGTAGGTCAGGATGGGGGACTGCAGCTGGGTGTGTCTGAGTCCGGCCCAGTTCACCCAACTGCAGCAGTACAGCGAGTGTGAGTGCACCACGTTCATACAAACACATAAAAACCCACTCATTTATTAAAACGTCTTCAGACTTAGTTGTGTTTCCATAGCAACACGTTCCAGCAGCAGAGGGAGGTTTGCATGTTCTCTGCATGTTCTCTTCTGTCCTCAGACTCCTCCAAGAAGCTGAAGGACGTCCTGGAGGAGTTTCACGGTGAAGGAATTCTTTCAAAGTACAACCCAGAGCAGGTGAGAGCCCCGCCCTCATTTCCCACAATGCACTTCTGCTGAGTTGTTACTGCGTGGATCAGTCAGATTATTAACATGAGCTGATTGGGAATATGAAGCAGCTGCTGCACAAACAGACTGCTGTGTGCGTGCGTGTGTGTGTGTGCATGTGCGTGTGTCTGTGTGTGTGCGTGTGTTAGTGTGTCTGTGTGCATGTGTGTGTGCGTGTGTGTCTGTGTGTGTGTGTCTGTCTGTGTGTGTGTGTCTGAGTGTGTGTGTGTGTGTGTGTCTGCGTGTGTGTGCGTGTGCGTGTTTCACTCTCACTCTTTCTTCTTCTCCTCCTTTCCTCTGACTGCTGAGCAGAAGCAGGACGTTCTCAGTGAAGTAAGCCTTCAGCTCCTGCATGCCTCTCCTGCCTCAATGCTAATGCTAACACTACCACGCAGACAGGAATCCTCTCCATCTAATGCTAACAATCAGTGTACATCACTGAAGTGACAGACGTCATTGGCACTAGATACGCTGAAGGGGTGGGGTTAATTACATTTTTCAAGTACAATTAAAATTACAATTATTATTTTCCCCTGAAAGTCCTCAATTACCAAAGTTCAATTACAATTACTGATCCTTTAATAAATGAGCCCATGAAACGTAACCTTCCTCTTGTGTTAGCTTTCTGTTAGCATCTCTAATGCTAACAGGTCAGTTTGACCCACGTCTAAAATCAGCTGTAAAATACACTCATAAATATAATCGATCATCTAATAAGTTAATCATCTATTGGTTACCTTGTTAGGCTTCCTAATCAATGAATATATTGATTTTAATATTTTTGCTGTTGGTGTCTGAACCTCTATATAGCCCTACATTTATATGATTTATGTAAATGATAAAATGGTAGTGGATAAAGTTTATATGAAACATATTTTAATAATAACTACATGTGTGTAAGCCATAGAACTGTAACATGGTTCCCCAGTTTAGCGTAAGTAAATTGTGAATGACAGTTTTTTTTAGAATTTCCATACCTATTACATTTACCTGAACTCAATTACAATTCAATTACAATTACAGCAGCAACATATCTTTTTCAGTTACAAATATGTCATAATTGTAAATAATTATCATTTCAATACAATTCTAATGGACCGCAACCCTGACCCTAGCTAGCATTAGCATTCGTGTCACTGAACTGAATGAATAATGCTAATGCTAACAATCAGTGTTAAGAGGAGGTGAATGAATCTTTTCATTGAAGACCGTTGGTAATCAGAATCATAAATACTTTATTTATCCCAGGGGAAAAGGCTTTGTCACAGAAGTGTTGACTTTTGATAGCATGTGTTGACAAGCTAAAAAAAGAAAAGAAAAGAAGAAACACTAACAAAGAAAGAAACTAAAAATAAACCGAAATAATTAAGTAAAAGGGTGTTAATTAAATAAGGAGTAAATAATGCTAATGCTAGTGCAAATGGTAACATGCTAATGCTAATGCTGTCCCTGCAGCCCATCGACTACGAAGGCTTCCAGCTCTTCATGAACACGTACCTGGAGAACCACATCCCTGAGGACCTGTGCCAGCACCTCTTCACCTCCTTCAAGAGCAAGACCGCCGCATCAGAACGCGTTGGGAACAACTTCCTGGGTGAGTCTGATCACTTCCTGCTCAAACAAATGTGAGCAAAGTTAAGCTAACACATGTTCTATCAGTAGCAATGCAAGCTAACATTGTTCCATGTCAGTAACACTGTGTGTCCTCTGCAGCTCGCTCTATCGACGCCGGCATCTCCATTCAGACGGAGATTGCATGTGCTCCTATCACAGGTACATCCTTCGTTAGTATTTAATAAAACATCACGTACAAAACATGAACAAACTTTATCAGCGACAACAAAACATTTGACATCAACGACCAATACAAGGCTGTTCACTTCACACTAATGCTAAAGCTAAAGATAACAATCTTATTGAAAAACTAGTAAAAGTAACTTGAGACAAATACTAATGCTAACAGTAAATAGGGTTAGAGTTAGCATCAACAACGTGATAAAGAATAATCCTGATGCTTATTTCTCAGCCTGATAAAGTGAGTAGAGGCGAATGCTTTTTTTTTTATTGTGATACCAGTAACTATTGATTACCAGTGCTAACACTAACCATTGATAAAACTGATCTGTTTAAGAAAGTAATGCTAATACTAACAAATGCAGGGAGTTTACCTATCTTTGAATCATGCTAATGCTGATCTAAGAGCCTGTTGGAGAAGTTCTGACTGGGACATAATGTTAATGCTAACAATCATTGCTAAGAGTAACTAGGGTTAGATTTAGCATCAGCAATATTCTAAAGAATAATGCTAATGCTAATCTTTCACCGCAATAGACTGAGTAAAGATTAATGGTAATGCTTACGGGCAAAAACCAGTACATGGGAGGAGTTTGATGAGGTCAAGGGCAATGACTACCGGATGGCTTCAAAATAATTCTGGACCGTCTCAGGAGGTAAAAGTGGTCCACCGTCAACACTGTATATGGTGCAGAAGGTGCACTGCTGACCTCGACTCGAGACGTTGTTGATTGGTGGAAAGAATACTTCAAAGACCTTCTCAATCCCACCGACACGCCTTCCGATGAGGAAGCAGAGCCTGAGAGACCGGGAGTGGACTTTTCTATCTCTTAGTCCGAGGTCGCCGAGATGGTTAAAAAGGTCCTCGGACGGGGCGGTGTGTAGCTCAGTGGGTTGAGCGCCCGCCCCATGTACGGAGGCTGTAGTTCCTCACCTGCAGCGGGTAAAGGTTCGATTCCCGGCGTGGGACCCTTTCCTGCGTGTCATTCCCTGCTCTCTCTCACCCCCTTCCTGTCAAGCAACTGTCATATAAAGGCCACTAGAGCCAAAAAAATCCTTTAAAAAAAAAAAAAAAAAAGGTCCTCGGTGGCAGAGCCCCGGGGTGGATGAAATCCGCCAGGAGTTCCTCAGGGCCCTGGATGTTGTAGGGCTGTCGTGGCTGACAGCATCACATGGACATTGGGAGGAGTGCCTCTGGATTGGCTGACCGGGGTGGTGGTCCCTCTTTTTAAGAAGGGGGATCGGAGGGTGTGCTCCAACTATAGAGGGATCACACTCCTCAGCCTCCCCGATAAGGTCTATTCAGAGGTACTGGAGTGGAGGGTCCGCCGGATAGTCAAACTTCTGATCCAGGAGGAGCAATGTGGTTTTTGTGTTGGTCGTGGAACTGTGGACCAGCTCCACATCCTCAGCAGGGTCCTTGAGGGTGCATGGGAGTTTGCCCAACCAGTGTTTTGTGGGTTTGGAGAAGACATTCGGCCATGTCCCTCAGGGACTCCTGTGGAGGTTGGAGCTTGGTCCGCATTGCCGGCAGTAAGTTGAACTGGTTTCCAGTGAGGGTTGGACTCCGCCAGGGCTGCCCTTTGTCACAGATTCTGTTCACAACTTTTATGGACAGAATTTATAGGCGCAGTCAGGACATTGAGGGGGTCCGGTTTGGGGGTCTCAGGATTGCATCACTGCTTTTTGCAGATGATATGGTCCAGTTAGCTTCATCAAGCCGTGACCTTCAACTCTCACTGGATCGGTTCACAACCGAGTGTGAAGCGACCAGGATGAAAATCAGCACCTCCAAATCCGAGCCATGCTTCTTAACCGGAAAAAGGTGGAGTGCCTTTTCTGGGTTGGGGATGAGGTCCTGCCCCTCGTGGCGGAGTTCAAGTACCTTGGGGTCTTGTTCACGAATGAGGGAAGGATGGAGCGAGAGAGTGACTGGCGGTTTGGTACGGAGTCTGCGCCGATCTGTTGTGGTGAAGAGGGAGTTGAGCCAAAAGGCAAAGCTCTAGATTTACCAGTCGATCTACGTTCCTACCCTCACCTATGGTCATGAGCTTTAGGTCATGGCCGAAAGAACAAGATCACGGGTACAAGCGGCTGAAATGAGTTTCCTCCGTAGGGTGGCTGGGTTCTCTCTTAGAGATAGGGTGAGAAGCTCAGTCATCGGGGGGGCTCAGAGTAGAGCCGCTGCTCCTCCACATTGATAAGAACCAGATGAGGTGGCTCAGGCACCTAATTAGGATACCCCCTGAACACCTCCTTAGTGAGACGTTCAGAACACGTCCTTCCGGAAGGAGACCTCAAGGAAGACCCAGGACACACTGGAGGGACTTTGTCTCTCGGCTGGCCTGGGAATGCCTCGGGATCTCCAGGAGGAGCTGGAAGAAGTGGCCAGGGAGAAGGAAGTCTGGGCCTCCCGGTAACGGATAAGCGGAGGAGGATGGATGGATGACTTAATGTTTTATTAATGGCAGTGGCTATCCGTATGGTTGCTGTATCACTACACCGACATTCTATACATATGCAGTGCCCCGTTTAGCCAGTTTAGGTCACGTGACTAAGACTAAACCTAACCGTAACCCTAAAAATGTTTGTGATATTGGGTTATAACCTAACCCTAACCCTGAACCTAAACCTAAACCTAAACCTAACCCTAACCCTAACCCTAAACCTAATCCTAACCCTAACCCTAACCCTCAAACGCTACGTATGTGTACTTCGGTAACGTACCAATAGCACCGGGGGTTGTCCATACGGCAAGCGTACAAATAGATACTTTCTTTTTTAATTGTGATACCAGTGAAATGTAATTACCAGTTCTAACACTAACTATTGATAAAACTGATCTGCTTGTGAAAATAATGCTAATACCAACAATTACAGTTACCTGTCATCTTTGACTAATGCCAATGCTAATCTAAGAGCCTGTTGGAGCAGTTCTGACTCGGACCTAATGCTAATGCTAACATGTCTTATTTGTGGTTGTAGTAGCAGTGTGTATGTTTTTCCTGTATTAATTCTACTTCCTGTCCCTTAGGGATGAACGGTCGTAGCGTCCTGTCGGCGCGGGGCCGTCTCTCTCCCGACCCCTCTGCGTCGCCAGCCTCGTCGCATTCGTCCTCTCAGCGCTCCACGCCTGGAGGTCAAAGGTCACCCTGCTCTCAGGTCAGAGCCTCAGAGGGCGGGAACGCGCTGACTCCCAATGCCAAGGGCGCTCGCTCATCGCGCTCACCCAAACTCTCCCCAGGTGAACCACATCGAACTGACAGTGTGCAGCATGGTCCCTGAACGCATCACAATCAATATTTACCTTCATGATTAATCAGTAACGGCTGTTAGCATCTCAGTGTGGTCAGGTGACCTGTTGTTACATTGTGTGTATGTGTGCGTGCGTGTGTTGTGGCTCACAGAGAGGAGGAGTCCGTCTCCACAGATAGCCTCAGCAGCTCCTCCTCCAGTGGTGTTTCTGAAGGACATCGTGTGTTACCTCTCACTGCTGGAGAGAGGCACGCCTGAGGACAAGCTGGAGTGTGAGACTCATTAACTCATTAATAACCAGCTCATTAACTAATATTAAACTAACCATTAACTAACGCTAATGAAACCAACTGCACCATACAAAGACTGTTAGCTATTGGCTAATGCTAATGCTAATTATACTATTTCAATGTCTGGAGACCAAATGTTTGCAGGATAATGCTATTCCAGCACTTTATAATGCTAATGATAAATGTTTTTAAACTATGGTAGTAGTTGAATATTAGCTATTGGATAATGCTAATGCTAATGTGGTTTTTCATACTAGTAGCTATTGGATAATGCTAATGCTATACTTTCCAATGTTAATGCTTTTGGGAACAGTTAATACTGACATAGGGTAACTGAAGGTCACATGACTATCCTGCCCTCTCTTTCCTTCCAGTCATGTTTCGTCTTTACGACACGGATGGAAACGGCCTGTTGGACAGCTCGGTGAGTCAGGACAGCATCCCTCTAGGAACAGAGTGAGACAGAAGAGACAGAGTAACACTGTGTATAATGCTGTGTATAATGCTGTGTGTAACGCTGTGTGCAACGCTGTGTATAACAGTGTGTGTAATGCTGTGTTATGCGGTTTAACGCTGTGTGTAACGCTGTGTATAAGGATGTGTATAATGCTGCGTGTAAAGCTGTGTGGACCGCTGTGTGTAAAGGTGTGTAAGGCTGTGTGTAGCAGTGTGTAGCAGTGTGTAAGGCTGTGTGTATCGCTGTGTGTAGCAGTGTGTAGCAGTGTGTAACACCGTGTAACAGTGTGTAACAATGTGTGTTACGCTGTGTGTTTGCAGGAGTTGGACCGGATCATTAACCAGATGGTGCACGTGGCTGAATACCTGGAGTGGGATTCCACAGAGCTGAGACCGGTGAGAGAAACACGTCCAATCAGCTGATCTGACGACCTCTGTCTCTGACCACTGAAGTGAAGTCAAGGTCACTGTGTCCTTCAGATCCTGAAGGAGATGATGGAGGAGATCGACTTTGATGGAGACGGAACGGTGACGCTTCAGGAATGGATCAGGGGAGGAATGACCACTGTCCCCCTGCTGGTGCTGCTGGGCATGGACACGGTGTGTGTGTGTGTGTGTGTGTGTGTGTGTGTGTGTGCGTGTGTGTGTGTGTGTGCGTGTGTGTAACCTGTGGTTGTGTCGTTGTGTAGAACGTGCAGGAGGACGGTCAGCACGTGTGGCGTCTGAAGCACTTTAACAAGCCTGCGTACTGTAACTACTGTCACATGATGCTGCTGGGGGTGCGTAAGCAGGGCCTGTGCTGCTCTGGTAGGTTTACACAACAAGCATCCAACCGTCACTTCACACAACATAGATCCAACCATCACTTCACACTACATACTGTACATCCAACCGTTACTTCACACAATACACAGGTGCTGGTCATGAATTTAGAATATCATGAAAAAGTTGATTTATTTCAGTAATTTCATTCAAAAAGTGAAACTTGTATATTACATTCATTCATTTCACACAGACTGATATTTCAAATGTTTATTTTAATTTTTATGATTATAACTGACAACTAATGAAAACCCTAAATTGAGTATCTCAGAAAATTAGAATATTGTGGAGAGGTTGAATATTGAAGACACCTGGTGTTCTCCAGTCTAGTTCTGTAGGTCTACACAATCATGGAGAAAACTGCTGACCTGACAGTTTTCCAAAAGACGACCATTGACACCTTGAACAACGAGGACCAGACACAAAAGAGGCTAAAGAGGCTGGATGTTCACAGAGCTCTGTGTCCAAACACATTAATAGAGGTGAAGGGAAGGAAAAGATGTGGTAGAAAAAAGTGTACAAGCAATAGTGATAGCCACGCCCCCTGGAGAGGATTGTGAAACTAAACCCATTCAAACGTGGAGGAGATTCACAAAGAGTGACTGTAGCTGGAGTCAGAGCTTCAAGAACCACCACGTACAGACATATGTAAGACATGGTTTCAGCTGTAGCATTCCTGGTGTCAAGACACTGAACTAGAGACAGCGTCAGAAGCGTCTCGTCTGGGCTAAAGACAAAAAGGACTGGACTGCTGCTGAGTGGTCCAAAGTGATGTTCTCTGATCAAAGGATATTTAGCATGTTCTTTGGAGATCAAGGTCCCAGAGTCTGGAGGAAGAGAGGAGAGGAACAGAATCCACGTTGCTTGAGGTGGAGTGTAAAGTTTCCACAGTCAGTGATGGTTTGGGGTGCCATGTCATGTGCTGGTGTTGGTCCACTGTGGTTCCTTAGGTCCAAGGTCAACGCAGACGTCTACCAGGAAGTTTTAGAGCACTTCATGCTTCCTGCTGCTGACCAACTTTATGGAGATGCACATTTCATTTTCCAACAGGACCTAACACCTGCACACAGTGCTAAAGCTACCAGTACCTGGTTTAAGGACCATGGTATCCATGTTCTTGATTGGTCAGTAAACTCACCTGACCGTCACCCCATAGAACATCTATGAGGTATTGTGAAGAGGAAGATGTGAGACACCAGACCCAACAATGCAGAAGAGCTGAAGGTCACTATCAGAGCAACCTGGGCTCTCATAACACCTGAGCAGTGACAGACTGATCCACTCCATGCCACGCCCATTGCTGCAGTAATTCAGGCAAAAGGAGCCTCAACCAAGTATTGAGTACATGATCATACTTTTTATCTTCATATTTTTCAGTTGGCCAACATTTCTACAAATCTGTTTTTGTGTCGGTCTTAAGTAATATTCTAATTTTCTGAGATACTGAATTTGGGATTTTCATGAGTTTGAAATATATCAGTCTGTGTGTAATGAATGTATATAATATACACGTTTCACTTTTTGAATGGAATTACTGAAATAAATCAACTTTTTCATGATATCCTAATTATATGACCAGCACCTGTACATTCAACCATTACTTCACACTACATACATCCAAACGTCACGTCCTGGACACAGGATCAATGGTGAGAACTGTGTTTGTGTTAGTAGATGAACGTATGATATGTCCGTCTCAGAGACGGCATCCTGTCTCCTTCACAATAAAAGCACCACATGTTTGTGTGTGTTTTCCCAGGCAGATGCTTTTTCAAACCCACTTGAGGTGTCAGTCTGAATAGTTTACTGATATATTATTATTAATGTCTGATTCTCTGTGTGGTAAGGATTTTAATTACTGTACACTATCATATATTTGGCCAAACTTGTGCACTGTGCACCTATGCCATTTTTACTCTGTTATGTTAAATATAGCAACACATACATCAAGAATTGTTTTACTAATAAAAATCCATTAAAATTATGAAAAAAAGTTGTTTTTTTTCAAACCAAGTGTTGTAAAATGATCAGCAGGAGACCAGTGAAGGCTGCAGTGATCACCAGTGACGTTTTTAGATATCCTTGTAGTGTCTGTTTTTGTTGTTGCAGCTGTGTTGTAATTTGCAGACGGTCCCTGGGTTCTGTTCACTCTGCACATAGAGAACAATGTTATTTCTGCTGCTTTGGATCAAAATGATCTTGTCTCATGTTTCCCACCTCACTGATGGTAAAGAGGCGAAATGTGTGTCAATGACGTTTCGTTAAAGAGTTATTGATGCTGGAACTCTGAATCTGTGAATATCTTTCCAACTTTACCAACAGGTATTAGGCTCCTGGTAAAATAGAATGAATCTACAGCAGACACTTCATTACTGCCCCCTAGTGTAGAGGTGGTGCTTTACACACATGTGGATCAGGACCTTTGTGTGTCTTTGTTTGTCCCAAAATTAAATTCACACACCGGCAAATCCACAAACACACTTTACACAATTACCAAGCACAATTAAAGATTCACACGTGATAATAAATACACACACACAAACACACATTATAAAACACGTGGAAATTTTGGATATATTTGTGAATATTTTTGAGAGAAATCTCTCCCTATATTTTAAAGTTAATGAGTGTAGAGCTGTGATTACTCCTGTGTGGTAACCCCTCAGTGTACTGTCCTGTGTGTCTCAGTGTGTAAATACACAGTGCACGAGCGCTGTGTGTCCAAAAAAATCAACGCCTGCATCAGCACATACGCCAAGTCACGCCGCCACACCAACGTAAGTACCGATTTATTTATTTATTTCATTCATGATAAATACAATCATTTAATGTGTGTGTGTGTGTCATACAGGTGATGCAGCACGTGTGGATGGAGGGAAACTCCACAACAAAGTGCGATCGCTGCCGTCGTAGCATCAAATGTTACCAGGGTCTGACAGGACTGCACTGTGTGTGGTGTCAGATTACTGTGAGTCATGGATACATTGTTGTTGTTGTTGTTGTCTTTATGTCTGATAGGGCCTATAGTACGAAGCTAGATAATTATATCCTGGATTGATCGCCGTTAGCTTCACCTAGCTAAACATTCTCTGTCAGACAGAAGCTGTCCTACGAATCTTGATCACAACTCACTAAGTAAACCAGGGGCTGTTTGATCAAACCCACTGTAGGGTTAAGTCCAGATTTAACCTGAGAGTCCAGCTCCGTTAAGCCGGGTTGTAACTGGAACAGCGGTTTCATCAACGAGAAAACACCTTGGTTACCATGGTAACATAGTCCGTGGGTCAAACCTGCTTCTGACCAGGTTTAAGCAGCAGGCTTGGTTTAATCTTCTGAGTCACTCTCATGATAAATAGACTAAATAACACCTTATTTAACTCTTTATTACTTTTATTTTCACTGCTCAGTAACAGATGATGTCACTTCCTGTTGGTCTCAGCATTGGTTCCATTGGCTTTTTATTCATCGTAAAAGCTGCAGCGCATGCTCCGTCACTCTCTAGTCATTAAATCTGTGATTGATCTCATGGGTCTTATGAGAATGTGCACTTAATCTAAACACTGAGATTGATGAAATGGTAAAAGGGGGCGTGGTCACGGACGGCTTTGCTGAACCAGGTTTAAACCATAAGCCTGGTTCTACTGACAACACTTTGATCAAATACCTCCTGGTGATTTCAGTCTGGCTACGTATGCACTCTAGTGACAGAGGAGGAAATTACAGTGTCAGACCAATCACAATCAAAGAGAATCTGTACAAAGCAACTTACGTCACAATTGAGGAATAATTCTTTAAAAATATTAAAATATTAAAATCCATTATTCAGACCAAAAACAACACTGTTGCTGCAGTAAAAGCAGAAAGTAATTAATGCAGGAATTGATGAGGTTTAATGATTAAATTAGTGAGATCTGATCACTTTCACGTTCTCTTTTACCTTGTCTGTCTCTGATGCTGTGTTCATACAGATCTACATCATAAGGTGGAATATATCTATATTTATATTATCTACAGGAGTGAGGCTCTCAGCATTACCCCAGAATACATTCATTAATAAATGAATGAATGAATTGATTTATTGATGTGAAAGCACCCGATGCACACAGGCTTTATCAGCTGACTTATTTTACTTATTTTATTTTATAAGTCCATCAGATATAAATCTCTATGTTTTCTAAATGATGTCATCAGTAAATGAAAGGATTGTATTAATGTCTAAATATTTTTTCTCCTGTCAGCATCAGATCAGATCCACACAGAGACGTGTTCACACATCACCTTTCATTAAACAGCACATTTTCTCAGAGATCTGATTGGTCAGGAGGCGGGGCTTTATTACTAGATCAGTACCTAGCCAGAACAAAACTTGGTCCCGACCAGGCTAGTCGTTCAGCCTAAGTTACCATGGTGATTTAGCTCCGTATGGCGACAGCGAGCTTTGTAGGACACACTGATTAAATCCAGGAAGTTAACGCGATAAGAGGAAATCTAGCTTTGTAGTACAGCCCCTTAAAGTGCACAGCCTCAGTTTTTCTGCCTTACAAAGTTTACCTGTAATTCCTCTTTTGTCCACGTGGTGTCACTGTTAGACCTGTTTATGACACAGTCAGCTCTCATTGTCCGTGTGTGTGTGTGTGTGTGTGTGTGTGTGTGTGTGTGTGTGTGTTTGTGCGTGTGTGTCGTCTGCAGCTCCACAACAAGTGTGTGTCCAACGTGAGGCCTGAGTGTGATGGAGGGGCAGTCAGAGATCACACACTGCTGCCTGCCTACATCTGCCCTGTAGTCCTAGTAAGACTCACACACACACACACACACGTTAGAGCAGGGGTTCTCAACATGGCTTCACCCTTGGACCCACATTTTCACACGATCATTAAATTGTGACCCACTTTTTTTTAGAATTCAACCAACCAAATTTAGTTTTTCAAAAATATCTGTTGAAAACACACACACACACACACACACACACATATATATCTTTTTAAATCAGAAATCTATATATTTTCCTGTGCAGCAACATGCATTTCACAGCACGCCTGACAAAAGAAAAGTTTATTTCAAAATAAAAGTCCAACATGAGAGAGATTAAGTATTCATTTAATTTTCACCAGGACATATTAATGTAGAAATGGTTCAGTGAGCCACTTGATATCAATGTGATATCCCCCCCCCCCCCCCACACAGGACCGTCAGTCTGTGGTAAAGAGAGGGGAGGGGGAGTCTCCCCCCCCCAGCAGCAGCCCTGACGACACACACGTCTTTAGGTTCAACCCTGCTGATGGACAGGCTCTACAGGTACCTGTGTGTGTGTGTGTGTGTTTGTGTGTGTGTGTGTGTGTGTGTGTGTTTGAATGTGGTTATAAACGTGTGTGTGTCCATAGATCACCCCCCTCCCTGGAACCCACCCCCTGCTGGTTCTGGTGAACCCAAAGAGTGGAGGGAGGCAGGGGGAGAGGTGAGTTATTATTAAAGCCTTTTATTATTAAACCTTTGATTCACAGAAAACTGAAAATGAAAAACATCAGAGCACACACACAGAAACACACAAATCCTGTTTTCTAAGATGATCCAATCAGATGATTTTGTTCAACGTGTCACTTCCTGTTTGTGTGTCCATCACTCAGAGTGCTGAGGAAGTTCAGATATCTGCTGAACCCACGACAGGTTTACAGTCTGGAGAGAGAAGGACCCACAGCTGGGTAATACACACATACACACACACACACACACACACACACACACACACACACACACACACACACACACAAAACAACCATAAACAAAACTGGAAAATAATGGCAACAAACAAACAACAACGTCATCAAATAATAAACAATACAAACACAAAACAATCACAAACAATCTTAGAACGCCATGGTAAAAACAAGGCTCTTTCATTGGTGGAGAGAATCACTATGGTTACATTTGATTCATTCCATTTGATGGTCATGTTGTTTCTTTTTCTTCTTCAGGCTGAACTTCTTCCACGATGTCCCAGATTTTCGTGTGCTGGCGTGTGGAGGTGACGGTACGGTGGGATGGATCCTAGACTGTATTGGTACGTGGACCGTATAGAGAGGACCTATAGACACATAGATTATACGTTGACCCTTTGTTTGTCTGCACAGACAAGGCCAACTTCACCAGACACCCTCCAGTAGCCATCCTCCCCCTGGGGACTGGGAACGACCTGGCGCGCTGCCTCCGCTGGGGGGGAGGTGAACTGATCACAGAAAACTATACATCCAATTATTCATCCAACCAACCATCTATCATCCATCCATTTATCCAATCATTCAGCCAATCATCTATCATCTCTCAATTCATCCAACCATCCATCCAACCATTCATCCATCTAGCCATGATTCATTAATTTATCCATCCATCCATCAATTTCATTCATCCACCTTCCTTCCATCCATCCAATTATCCATCCATCATCCATCTGATTGTCTGTAGTGTATCTTGTGGCCCAGGAGGTGGACCTCCACCACTCACCTCCTCTCTCTCATTGGTTGTTCTCCTCAGGTTATGAAGGTGGGAGTTTACTGAGGTTTCTTCGTGACATTGAACACAGCACAGAGGTGGTGATGGACAGATGGAACATCGACATCATCTCTGACGACAAAGAGGAGAGAGGAGACCCCGTACCCTACAGTATCGTCAACAACTACTTCTCCATCGGAGTGGTGAGCGCACGCACGCTTTGTTTACTCTCTGCTACCAATCAATCAATCACCTACTAATCAATCAATCAATAACAACACACACAGCATTACTGAGGATTGCTTGGTGCTGTTTATCAGCTTTAAAGAATAAATAAAATTTTCTGACACTTATGTCATTAAGTTTCCTTTATTAATGACAGATATGCTGAGGAATACCATTATAAACCAGTATAAACCAGTATGAACTAGTATAAACCAGTATAAACCAGTATAAACCAATATAAACCAGTATAAACCAGTATAAACCAATATAAAACAGTATAAACCAATATAAACCAATATAAACCAATATAAACCAGTATAAACCAGTATAAACCAGTATAAACCAATATAAACATGTATAAACCAATATAAACCAGTATAAACCAATATAAACCAGTATAAATCAGTATTAACCAGTATAAACCAATATAAACCAGTATAAACCAGTATAAACCAGTATAAACCAATATAAACCAGTATAAACCAATATAAACCAGTATAAACCAATATAAACCAGTATAAACCAGTATAAACCAGTATAAATCAGTATTAACCAGTATAAACCAATATAAACCAGTATAAACCAATATAAACCAGTATAAATCAGTATTAACCAGTATAAACCAATATAAACCAGTATAAACCAATATAAACCAGTATAAATCAGTATTAACCAGTATAAACCAATATAAACCAATGTAAACCAGTATAAACCAATATAAACCAGTATAAATCAGTATTAACCAGTATAAACCAATATAAACCAGTATAAACCAATATAAACCAGTATAAATCAGTATTAACCAGTATAAACCAATATAAACCAATATAAACCAGTATAAACCAATATAAACCAGTATAAACCAATATAAACCAGTATAAACCAATATAAACCAGTATAAATCAGTATTAACCAGTATAAACCAATATAAACCAGTATAAATCAGTATTAACCAGTATAAACCAATATAAACCAATATAAACCAGTATAAACCAATATAAACCAGTATAAATCAGTATTAACCAGTATAAACCAATATAAACCAGTATAAACCAATATAAACCAGTATAAACTAATATAAACCAATATAAACCAGTATAAATCAGTATTAACCAGTATAAATCAATATAAACCAGTATAAATCAGTATTAACCAGTATAAACCAATATAAACCAGTATAAACCAATATAAACCAATATAAACCAATATAAACCAATATAAACTAATATAAACCAATATAAACCAGTATAAACCAGTGATTGGTAGATCAGACTCAATGACTGCTGTGAACCCTAAAGCTGAGGATAGATTTAACTACAGAGTTGGAGATGAAGCTGTGGAGGCAGACCACACTGGAATTACCAGCATTAGCATTAGCATTAGCATTAGCATTAGCATCAGGAGCAAACACATATTTGCAAAACTTGCTGTCAAAAAATAGCATTATATGGGATCTTTAAAGAAATAATAATAAAGGATCAAATTGTCAGTCCTGTTGTCATGGAAACGGGATGCTGAAGCTGAGAGCATCGCTGTTATCTGTCCTTCATCCCACACTCATTGCCAAGTGAGCTGTCACTGTGTGTGTGTGTGTGTGTGTGTGTGTGTGTGTTACCGTTTAAACAAACAACCATAAAAACAAAAGGAATGCCATACCATGTTTGGTTAGCTTAGCATGTAGCAGGGTTACGTAGCGAAGGGGCGGAGCTGCATTGTCAGCTCCGCCGATTGGTTCAAATTGTCTCATTGGACAATATAAAGATGCTATCAGCTGATGGAGGTTAGTCCAGCTGTTGGAGCAGCTGCAGATGTTGACAGATGTGAGTTTAACGACATCAGACTGTCTCTGGTCGTCTCCTCTCACCGTGTCAGATGATGAAGACGTATCATACATCAGAGCTGCAGCGTGAAGATGAAGAATGACATCATCACCCTGCAACTCTGTCAGTTCAGTCTGTGTGTTGACACGCTCTGGTTAGGATTCACCCTGACGTGGTCTTTAGTCATTTTATAAATGTTTTGGCTCTAGTCCCCATTTCTGAACCCAGGTCGTCCCTTTGTCTGACTACAACATTTAGCTTAGAAAACTATTTAAAAACATCTATAGATCATAATGATGAATGAATATACGCAGAGGAGGTTTTTTCCTAGTTTTATACTGAACTTCCCAATAAGGAATTTAGTTCAAAACTGCTCAGTGTGTTTTCTTTCTGCTCCAACTTCCAAGTTAAATACCTTGTACTGTTTTGTAAACTGTACCTGGCAAATAAAATCCATTGTGATTCTGATCCTGATCCTAATCCTAATCCTAATCCTAACACACATTTTAAAAAATCTGATTTTGTAAATAAGTGGAAATAAACAGTATTTAATGCAGTGGGTTTTTGACCCCTATTTGATATCAAGATTTTCTGGCGACCCCAAAGACATTTTTTTTAGTTTTTAATCATGTTTGAGCTCAGATATTTTTTCCCTGCATTTTAGTTGAACTAGATACACACAGTGAATGTACAGAAATACAGTTGTTGTTTATTTTTTTATTTTTAAAAACAATAATAATTAAAACCTTTTTTAATTTTTCAGAAATTTCAGGCGACTCCACATTTGGTCCCGACCCAGAGGTTGAAAAACTCTGATTTAGTGGCTCCTGAGTAGCTTTATTTCTATAGTTTTTATCATTTTCGGTCGTATCATGCCTGGGGTGGGGCCAACACTGACACTTTATTTTCCTCTCTCTCTCTAGTACCCCTTGTAGTGCCGTTGCGTACCCTGAGGGGTACACGTACCCCCATTTGAGAAACACTGATGTACATAATATACACACATTTTGTGGCATAAACCACAGTGTGTGTACAAAATATATATGTTCTTTTAAAAATGTTATAATTTTGTTTTTTTTGGCTAACTTCCAAACAGTTTTCCTGCAGTGAAATCATATTGAAATGTTATTGAGATTTATATATATATATATATATAAAACTAGTTTTCTGCTGCTTTGATTCTAATATCTTACTGTTAGTTTCATGTTACATATGTTAGTTCTACCTCAGATGTCTAGTAGAAGTTTTTAGTGAAATGATCCCAAACTTTTCAGACTTTAGGTTGGTTTTTCTTCTGTTGTGAAATTCTTCTTCTTCACAATGTAAATGTGAAGCGACACTGCCCCCAGCAGTTCATGTATGGTACTGCAGCAAAAATGAAGCATTAAATGACGCATCGACGCACATTTTTTGTAGTCAGTATTATCAATTATGTATCTGATAAATCATTTTTGCATTATTGTATTTGTTTCACACATTGTGGTTCGTGCAAATTTCTTAACAATCATTCATTCATTAATTGTCAGACCCACTTATTCCTGTTCAGGGTCGTGGGGTTCTTTACAATCTATATATTAAATTCTCTTTAAATCGATATGCCCCCATTGGTAAGAATCTCAAACTCCACCTATGGTTGTGGGTTCAAACCCCGGTTTATTCTGGTTCCTAGCTTCTATTTGTGTATGTTTGTGGGTCACAGGCAGTTCTTCTTTATGACTCCCCTCCCTGTTCTCTGCTGCATGGCTGAATGGTGCTTTTATTTTGAAGGAGTGTTTCTATAATGATGTTTTCCTGTGCTGTTTGCTGCAGGACGCCTCCATCGCTCACAGATTCCACCTGATGAGAGAGAAACATCCTGAGAAGTTCAACAGCAGGTCAGTGTGTCTGCTTCAAGGAGAACATGTAAACTCCACCCAGAGTCCAGTAGGTGGCGTCATCCGACATCAACCTTTTTTGGATCATGACCACATTTCGATATCACATTTTTGACAAAACCAAATAATTTTTCTTCTACAATTTGTTTTTGATCACGTGTTACAAACAGATTTAGTGACAAATTATACCAACGCAGATATTTTCATATTGCATTTTATTTTTCATTTGAACACGATTTATATTTAAGAAAGTGAAAATATAGAACACTAGTTTATTTTCTCTCTTTCTCTTTTTTTGAATACAGTAGTTTATGATTGTGCTGTGTTTTATTTTTTAAATAATTTGATAATACTGGGAATTTAATAATAACAAAAGATGTTTTATCAATTACTAGACATTTCAGGTGACCCCGAATTGGGTCACGACCCCAGGGTTGAAAAACACTGTTCTACATGTTTCATGCACACATGGCTTTAATAGGAATTTCTCAATCTTTAGTATTTGATTTTATGTTCTATTGTTTTTAATTCTATAAATAATGTAATAATAATAATTAATGAATACATAATTAAAACTTTGTAAATATTGAACCTTATTTTATTGATTGTTATATTTTATTTTTAGGAGAGCGAGGGGACGTGGTCACATTGTTTAAAAAGATAGAGAACAATAATTGACTGTTTGTGACCCAATGGACATGAATTAACTTTAATGGAGTTCAGAGCTGTGACCTCTGGGGGTCAGCAGTGGGACCGTCTGTTTGTTTGTTTGTTTGTTTGTTTGTTTAAAGCTCAGAGCTGGGGGTGATGGCGGAAAGGCTTAGTCATCACTGGAGTCTCGTTGCACCCGTGGTCCATCAGAGAGAAGAGCAGGAAACACGAGTTAATGACATTTCCCCCAAACGTCTCCCATGGAAGCAGCTTAATGATGGTGCTGCTAATGCTGCTGCTAATGCTGATCTCAGACACACTGATAATCCGTGATCGGACGGACGCAGAGGAGAAGAAAACCATTAGCGGCGCAGAGAGAGACACTTAAGACCTTAATGTTCAAACCTGAGAGAAAACATCAACAACATCTGGTCCGAGACAGCAAGAAAGAGACAGATCCAGACATTAGACTGACCCACACATGCACCAGACATTAGACAGACCCACACATGCACCAGACATTAGACTGACCCGCATGGTGCTGATGTCAGTGATGTCAGCATTAGAATAATGACCAATCTAAGCAATAACACAGAAAATAACACAGTTAGTTTTTTTGTTTTGTATATTTTTCTCATTTTGGCATATTTTTGTTGTTTTCTATGTTGTGAATTATTTATTCTGTATTTTTGTTTTGTTTGTGTATTTTTCTGTCATTTTGTGTGTTTACTTTCGGGGCCACACAAAATTAGACCACGGCTCACATGTGGCCCCCGGGCCACCAGTTGCTGTCAGTGTTATTGTCATGAATCAGAGTGGCTGCTCTTTGAACTCGTGACCTTTGACCTTCTGAACACTGCTTAAGGTGTCGGACCTCTGAGGTCATGTGACCAGCAGCGATCAGAACAAACACACACGCTGCGAGGGATTCACTGTGTGTTGTTTTTAGTGTGTGTTATTGTGTGTTAATGTGTGTTTGTGTTAGTGTGTGTGTTAATGTGTGTTTGTGTTAGTGTGTGTGTTAATGTGTGTTTGTGTTAGTGTGTGTTAATGTGTGTTTGTGTTAGTGTGTTTGTTAATGTGTGTTTGTGTTAGTGTGTGTGTTAATGTGTGTTTGTGTTAGTGTGTGTGTCAATGTGTGTTTGTGTTAGTGTGTGTGTCAATGTGTGTTTGTGTTAGTGTGTGTGTTAATGTGTGTTTGTGTTAGTGTGTGTTAATGTGTGTTTGTGTTAGTGTGTGTGTTAATGTGTGTTTGTGTTAGTGTGTGTGTCAATGTGTGTTTGTGTTAGTGTGTGTGTTAATGTGTGTTTGTGTTAGTGTGTGTGTCAATGTGTGTTTGTGTTAGTGTGTGTGTCAATGTGTGTTTGTGTTAGTGTGTGTGTTAATGTGTGTTTGTGTTAGTGTGTGTTAATGTGTGTTTGTGTTAGTGTGTGTGTTAATGTGTGTTTGTGTTAGTGTGTGTGTCAATGTGTGTTTGTGTTAGTGTGTGTGTTAATGTGTGTTTGTGTTAGTGTGTGTGTCAATGTGTGTTTGTGTTAGTGTGTGTGTCAATGTGTGTTTGTGTTAGTGTGTGTGTTAATGTGTGTTTGTGTTAGTGTGTGTTAATGTGTGTTTGTGTTAGTGTGTGTGTTAATGTGTGTTTGTGTTAGTGTGTGTGTCAATGTGTGTTTGTGTTAGTGTGTGTGTCAATGTGTGTTTGTGTTAGTGTGTTTGTTAATGTGTGTTTGTGTTAGTGTGTGTGTTAATGTGTGTTTGTGTTAGTGTGTGTGTCAATGTGTGTTTGTGTTAGTGTGTGTGTCAATGTGTGTTTGTGTTAGTGTGTGTGTCAATGTGTGTTTGTGTTAGTGTGTGTGTTAATGTGTGTTTGTGTTAATGTGCATGTGTTTGTGTTAGTGTGTGTGTTTTAATGTGTGTGTTTGTTAATGTGTGTGCGTGTTAATGTGTGTTAATGTGTGTGTGTGTTAATGTGTTTGTTAATGTGTGTGTGCAGGATGAAGAACAAACTGTGGTACTTTGAGTTCGGCACCACTGAAACCATCTCTGCCACCTGTAAGAAACTGAACGAGTGCATCGAGGTGGAGGTGAGTGACACGCTCTGACGGAGAGAGTTGGTGTCCACACCCTAAACGGTTAAACATTTGGGGTGTCGCCTTCACACAGACATGGGCCACATGTAGCCCCAAAACAAACACATACAATTACTGAAAAAACACAATGAAATACAAAATAAAGTAATATATTAAGAAAGATACTAGATTAGTTACTGCACTGATTCTCAACCTGTTCAGCCTGTGACCTCCAAAATAAAGGTCCCATAGAGCAGGGACCCCCACTGTAGCTGAAGGTGGTTGAACACAGACATGAACATTGAAGAACAGTCATGTGGAGACAGGACCATCTATAAGGGGGAATAAAGGAGAGATTTTTGGGGTCCATCCATAAAGTCAGTAAAATGATGGTCCATTGTTCTATGAATCTGTGATAACCACATTTATTTATTCATCTGAATAATATCCACTGTTATCCAGGAACGTTTATTATTATTATTATAGTCATCTTAAAGATGGAAATCCTGGTTTTAATCACTAATAAAATGGTTCAAAGTGAATAAAAATGGTGGAAAAGGAGGTGAAATGAGATTTTAAAAACCACAGAAATTGGTTAAAAGTTGTAAATTATAGTGGATAAAAACAGAAAAAGTGGTAAAAAGGTTTAAAGTGTCAATGTTGGAACAATTAGTTTAAACTGGTAAATAGTAGGTATGACAAATTGTGAAAGTGGCAAAAAATAATTATGAAATATGTTGAAAAGAGGTTAACAGTGACAATATTGGATCAACATATGTGACATTAGGTGTAAAAGTGGTGAAAGATTGACTCAAATTGTAAAAAAAAAAAAATCTTAGTTTCTTGAAGGCATCTGGCGACCCCCTCCCAAGTGTCTTGCAATCCCAAATGGGGTCCTGACCCCAAGGTTGAGAACCCCTGAGTTAATGCATTTAAACATGTAAAAATACACGAACGGGAGAAAAACCTGGAAATGATCCATATTAATCTTCTTCGTGTCATATTTAACTATGCTCAGCGTTTAGTGGAGGCTAAGGCGCCACCTGTGGGGGCGGAGTCACACCTTCAGCTGGTGCTCAGAGGTAGTGGAGGATCATCTCATCAATAAAGAACGTAGCATTCAGATTAGCTGTAGCTGTGATGAGGTCATGCTCTGTAGAGCAGAGACTCTATGGAAACATGTTCCTCCTGGGAATCACTAGAATGTGATGATCCCTGTATTATGTGTGCGTGTGTGGTTGCAGTGTGACGGCCTAGTCCTGGACCTCAGCAGCACGTCCTTAGAAGGCATCGCCGTGCTCAACATTCCCAGCATGCACGGCGGCTCCAACCTGTGGGGAGAGACCAAGCGACGCAGGAACTACAACCGCATGAGCCGCAAAACCCAGGATAGAACGATGAGCAGCACCATCACCGACGCCAAGGAGCTCAAGTTCTGTGTTCAGGGTGAGTCGCACCAACAGCTACTGACCGCACTGACTAGATACTGACAGACAACTGACCAAACCCAGCAAAAACTGACCAGATACTTGTATTTAAAATGGATCAATCCTGGGCTCCCTGGCCCCCCCTCTTTCTGCTATTCTGGCTGCGTCCTCGAGTCTGGGGCAGCGCTTGGGTTTACAGTGACAGTTTCTTGTACGTACATCGGTCTACGATGCACTAGCATGCCTTGGAATGTGGGATAAAACTTGTAGTGAGCTTAACTTTAGACACGTTGATCCTAAATACCTGTTTCAGGTATTACCACTCACTCCTTCCCTCTGTCCACAGACACCACCATTATAGTTTAGCCTCATGCCTACAACTTCATATCTCACTTTACAGTAATCAACTCTTTCCCACCCTTCCACTTCTCGACCTTGAATCGCTCCTCCCTGCTCTCGTCCCCCTCCACCTCCCCCCCACCCCCTCACCTAGGTGTAACACTGCTCTCTCTTTTTATATTCTCCCTTTAATAAAGTGTTTCTTACCCTTCCTTAGGGAGGGCTGGTGATGGTCACAATTATGCAATAAAATAATGCAATTTATTTAATTGCAATAACAAAAAAATAAAAAAATAAAATGCATTATTATACCTTTGACAGCATGTGCAGCCAAGTAAAAAAAATAATAAATAAAAATAAAATGGATCAATCCTGTTTTACAACTAAGATGTACAGCAATAATTATACATATATATATATAGGCACTGTGATACTCTGAAAATAAAATAAAAACTAATAAGTAAAAACACAGTGCAATAAACAATAGATAAAATGGCTATACATTAAAAGCAGTCTGGAATAAAAAAAACATTATATATTAAAACAAAATCTCAATCTGTTTACTATTCCTATTAAACATGTTGTTTATCTTTCCTCATTAGTTTCAGAAATGATTTCCCTCGTTGTTTTATTCATCCTCTGATAGTGGACGTTAACGTCTGTCAGTGAATTACTGCCCCCTACTGGACTGGACTGGGAAACACAATAACATTAATGCTCTGGTTCTGGTTAAACTGGTTTTAAATGCTGATGCGTCACTAACTGACCTGTGAACCAATGGTAGCTCAGTGTGTGTGAGATGTTTATTTACTGACATGGATTAGTTTCTAAACAGATTCATCTGAGCTCATTACAAATTAGAGCTCTGCTTCACCTCAGCACTGGATCTAAAGGTCACAGTGGACATTAAGACATTAGCATTAGCACTAGCGTTACAGCCTTGTTCTAATATTAGCTTCAACAGTTAATTGTCTTATTTGATTGTTAGCATTAGCACTACAGCTTTGTTCTTGTTGTCTAACATTGTTTTCAGCAGTTGATAGTTTTATCTGATTGTTAGCATTAGCATTAATGTTACAGGCTTTGTTCTTGTTGTCTCATATTATCTTTAGCAGTTGATTGTTTTATTTGATTGTTAGCATTAGCGCTACAGCTTTGATATAATATTAGCTTCAGCAGTTAATTGTCTTGTTTGATTGTTAGCATTAGCGCTAAATCTTTGTTCTTGTTGTCTAACATTATTTTCAGTAGTTGATAGTTTTATCCGATTGTTAGCGTTAGCATTAATGCTACAGGCTTTGTTCTTGTTGTCTCATTATATCTTTAGCAGTTGTTTGTTTTGTTTGATTGTTAGCATTAGCATTAGTGATGGCGCTTTGTTCTTGTTGTCTAGCATTAACTTCAGTGATTGATTGTCTTGTTTGATTGTTAGCATTAATGCTACAGCTTTGTTTTAACATTAGCTTAATCAGTTGATTTTCTTGTTTGATTGTTCGCATTAGCCTTAGCACTATAGCTTTGTTCTAACATTAACTTCAGTAGTTGATCGTCTTATTTGATTGTTAGCATTACCATTAGCGCTCCTATTCCAGATTCACAAGCTTCTACAGAGCATCAACTTCCAAATTTTAGTTTTATTCAATTATTAGCATTAGCTCTGAATCTTTATTGCTTTTGTTAAACTGTGCCTAAAGTTAGCATTAGCGCTAGCAGTTGACTGTTTTGTATGGCTTGGCTTTCTGATTGTTTGCATTAACATTACCGTTGCAGTTTTGTTGGTGTTTTACTGAGCTAACAGTTGTAGTAGCAGTTTGTAGTTTATCATTCCAACAGTTTAGCGTTAGCATTAGATATGTCATCAGTGCGATAACCATCCATCCATCCATCTTCTCCCGCTTAGCCGTTTCCGGGTCGCGGGGGCAGCATCCTCAGTAGGGAGGCCCAGACTTCCCTCTCCCCGGCCACTTCCTCCAGCTCTTCCGGGGGGACCCCGAGACGCTCCCAGGCCAGCCGAGAGACATAGTCTCTCCAGCATGTCCTGGGTCTTCCCCGGGGCCTCCTTCCGGAGGGACGTGCCCTGAACGCCTCACTAGGGAGGCGTTCAGGGCACACCTCACTAGGGAGGCGTTCAGGGGGCATCCTAATTAGGTGCCCGAGCCACCTCATCTGGCTCCTCTCGATGCGGAGGAGCAGCGACTCTACTTTGAGCCCCTCCCGAATGACTGAGATTCTCACCCTATCTCTAAGGGAGAGCCCAGCCACCCTACGGAGGAAACTCATTTTGGCCGCTTGTACCCGTGATCTTGTTCTTTCGGTCATGACCCAAAGTTCATGACCATAGGTGAGGGTTGGAACGTAGACCGACCTGTAAATCGAGAGCTTCGCTTTTTGGCACAGCTCCCTTTTTACAATGACGGACAGGTGCAGACTCTGCATCACTGCAGACGCCGCACCAATCCGCCTGTCGATCTCTCGCTCCATCCTTCCCTCACTCGTGAACAAGACCCCGAGGTACTTGAACTCCTCCACCTGGGGCAGAACCTCATCTCCAACCCGGAGAAGGCACTCCACCTTTTTCCGGTCGAGAACCATGGACTCGGATTTGGAGGTGCTGATTCTCATTCCGGCCGCTTCACACTCGGCTGCGAACCGATCCAGTGAGAGTTGAAGGTCACGGTATGTTGGAGCCAACAGGACCACATCATCTGCAAAAAGCAGTGATGCAATACTGAGGCCCCCGAACTGGACCCCCTCAACGCCCTGACTGCGCCTAGAAATTCTGTCCATAAAAGTTATGAACAGAATCGGTGACAAAGGGCAGCCCTGGCGGAGTCCAACCCTCACCGGAAACAATTTCGACTTACTGCCGGCAATGCGCACCAGACTCTGACTCCGGTCATACAGGGAACGAACAGCTCCTATCAGGAGGTTCGATATCCCATACTCCCGGAGGACCCCCCACAGGAATCCCAGAGGGACACGGTCAAATGCCTTTTCCAGGTCCACAAAACACATGTGGACTGGTTGGGCAAATTCCCATGACCCCTCAAGGACCCTGCTGAGGGTGTAGAGCTGGTCCACAGTTCCACGGCCAAGACGAAAACCACATTGCTCCTCCTGAATCCGAGGTTCAACTATCCGGCGGACCCTCCTCTCCAGTACGCCTGAATAGACCTTACCGGGGAGGCTGAGGAGTGTGATCCCTCTATAATTGGGGACCACCACCCCGGTCTGCCAATCCAGAGGCACTGCCCCCGATGTCCACGCGATGTTGCAGAGTCGTGTCAGCCATGACAGCCTCACAACATCCAGGGCCTTGAGGAACTCCGGGCGGATCTCATCCACCCCCGGAGCCCTGCCACCGAGGAGCTTTTTAACCACCTCGGCAACCTCAGCCCCAGAGATAGGAGAGCCCACTCTTGGGTCCCTGGGCCCTGCTTCCTGATTGAAAGGCGTGTCGGTGGGATTGAGGAGGTCTTCAAAGTATTCCCCCCACCGATCCACAACGTCTCGAGTCGAGGTCAGCAGCGCACCATCCGCACCATACATAGTGTTGACGGTGCACTGCTTCCCCCTCCTGAGACGCCGGATGGTGGTCCAGAATCTCTTCGAAGCCGTCCGGAAGTCGTTCTCCATGGCCTCACCAAACTCCTCCCATGTCCGGGCTTTTGCCTCGGCGACCGCCGTGGCTGCACTCCGCTTGGCCCGTCGGTACCTGTCTGCTGCCTCCGGAGTCCCACAGGCCAAAAAGGCCCGGTAGGACTCCTTCTTCAGCTTGACGGCATCCCTCACCCCCGGTGTCCACCAACGGGTTTGGGTATTGCCGCCACGACAGGCACCGACTACCTTGCGGCCACAGCACCGATCAGCCGCCTCAGCAACAGAGGCACGGAACATGGCCCACTCAGACTCAATATCCCCCGCCTCCTCCGAGACATGGTTGAAGTTTTCCCGGAGGTGGGAGTTGAAGCTTCTTCTGAAGGGAGACTCTGCCAGGCGTTCCCAGCAGACCCTCACTATACGTTTGGGTCTGCCAGGTCTAACCGGCATCCTCCCCCGCCATCGGAGCCAACTCACCACCAGGTGGTGATCAGTTGACAGCTCCGCCCCTCTCTTTACCCGAGTGTCCAAGACATGCGGCTGCAAGTCCGATGACACGACTACGAAGTCGATCATCGAACTGCGGCCTAGGGTGTCCTGGTGCCAAGTGCACATATGGACACCCTTATGCTTGAACATGGTGTTTGTTTTGGACAATCTGTGATGAGCACAGAAGTCCAACAACAAAACACCGCTCGGGTTCCGATCAGGGGGGCCGTTCCTCCCAATCACGCCCCTCCATGTCTCACTGTCGCTGCCAACGTGAGCGTTGAAGTCCCCCAGCAGAACGAGGGAATCCCCAGAAGGAGCACTCTCCAGTACTCCCTCTAAGGAATCCAAGAAGGGTGGATACTCCGAGCTGCTGTTTGGCCCATAGGCACAAACAACAGTCATGATCCGTCCCCCCACCTGAAGGCGGAGGGAGGCTACCCTCTCGTCTACCGGGGTAAACTCCAACGTACAGGCACTAAGTCGGGGGGCAAGAAGTATAGCCTTTGTTGTTTCATGTACATATATGGCTATTGAACCGCTCTTAGTCGGACCCGTCACCTGGGACCTGTTTGCCTTGGGAGACCCTACCAGGGACATTAAGCCCCCGACAACATAGCTCCCAGGATCATTCGGGTACTCAAACCCCTCCACCACGTTAAGGTGGCGGTTCATGGAGGAGAGTGCGATAACCTTGCAGCGCTAATTTTACAGTTTGTTTCCCTCCTCTGAACAACATGTCAGTGTCTCAGGGGGTCAAAGGCAGATGGTACAAACACACACACACACACACACACACACACACACACACACACAGCAGATGGTAGCGATGGCGAGGCCTCTGCAGGTAGTGCTGATCTCTGCGGTCTGACTTGGTGTGAGAATAAAAACTTAATATAATGCTGCTGCTCAGTAACCATGGCGATTCTCTCCACTGTTGTCGCTACGGAAACGTAACAACTGCAGTGGTATTGTGTGACGGTGATGTTGGTTTGAGCAGGATGTCAAAGATATTTGAGAAGACTTTGGACAAACGTTTAAATAGTTTTTTTGTGTATGTTATCTTTGCTTTCATGTTGTTTTTTCATCGTTGCTACGGTAACACAATGAATGCCTGTGATGATGCCATACAGTGATTTATTTAGTTGTGCGCATTCAATCAGAGACTGAAACTAAGCCCCACGTCACACACACTGCAATCCACAGCAACACAAACCCTCCCTCGCTTGCCCACTTCCTCCCTCTCCTAACGTGGGCGGCATGCTGTGAGGCCGACGCCCACTTCCTCCCTCTCCTAACATGGTTGATGACACTGTGGATCACTGCTGTGGTTCTGAGAATAGAACGTGTTACATAACCAGCTGAAACCTGCTCAGGGATTAAAGATGTTGTTAGGACCCCCCACAGAAACTCATCATCATCATCATCATCATCATCATCATCACTCATTAACTATAACCTCCATAGGAAATACACAGTCTACTGGGTTTGGGGCATCTGGTGTTGTGGATAAACTGGCTACACTGTTAGGTGTGAAAATGTGCTCAGAGCAAAGATATGATTCTAATACTTCTTTATAACGTTTGGTGTTTTGAACCAGGATTAGCAACAGTCACCAGTTAGCAGGGGCACCACCTGTTCCATGACACTGTGTAACTGAGCCCTGACGTCCCAATTTAATTAGAAAAACGCTGCTTATCTAGTTTTTATCTTTTCTGTATTTTTGTTTTGTTTTTATCAGTAAAATTAAATAACTACACTGTTTATTTGTTAGGCACCCCCCCACCCCCGACCCAGAAAATAGGAGCAAACGGGTCAAAAAATGTATCTTTATTTGTTTTTTATTTGTTTTTGAAACAGAACAATCCATGATTCCTCCCTTCAGTGTTTCCTGTTTGTTTTGAACAGAGCCGCAAGCTGTGTGTGTGCGTGTGTGTGTGTGTGTCCTGACACACCAAGCAGGAGGCTCCGGTCCCTGCAGGCACAGCTCAGTGGTTCAGTTCTTCAGGCTTTGACTGGTTCACTCAGTGGAAAACAAAAAGCATCATTTTCACAAACATTATCACCTTCACAGCTTTAGATACACAACTTTACACACACACACACACACACACACACACACACACACACACACACACAACTGTGTCCTCACAGCATCCTTTGACTTTGATATATCATATTAATATAGTGCTGCTGTGTGCTAAGCTAACACAAACTTGTGGGACTAGTTGCTATATGCTAAGCTAACCAACCATATGTATAGTGTTGCCACCTTTCAGAAAAGAAAATAAGGGACACCCATGGGACCGTGAACACAATCTTCAAAAATAGAAACATTTGGACATAAAAGTGTTTATTATTGCCCCATGTACCCCTGAGCTCATGTTATATATTATTTATTGTGTCTGCTGACTCGTCTAAACTCTTTCCTGTGTCTTGTCCAACATTAACCTTGAATTTAAGCCTTTTTGTTCATTTATTTCTGATGTGTTTTTTTGTTCATTGTGGAGAGTTGTGCAACAAATTATGATTGATGGATGAAAAAAAAGTCTGTGCGCATGTAAAAAAAAAAAAGGAGCCATTTTTCCTCCTCTCACCTGGATTAAAATCATTCTGGAGCCGAAAAAAAAAAACATTCTCAATGAAGACAATATAGTGTACAGAAAATTCTATATGCAAATAATATTATTAATAATAATTAATTGTTTTTTGTTGATGTATTTGTAGTAAATAACTTGAATTTGATAACACATGATCATGTTGGTCAACACACACACACACACACACACACATATCTATAGATATATATATATATATAGATGCAACATATCAAGCATGCACATTAATCTGGCAAGTTGGCAGTTAATTAAATATTTCCCCACACAAATAAAATCTCTAAGGAATGTTTATGGTTGATGAGTTATTGCACAATGTGATTTATTTTTAGGTTGACATATTATTATATCATGATTTTATTTGATGTCAATGTCATTTATCATTAATAACCTCTGTAAGAAATAACAATTCATTATTTTAATATTTTCTTATAGCTATAGGGAGCCGTTGCAAAAGAGTCAAAGAGCCACATGAGGTTCCAGAACCACAGGCTGCAGACCCTTGTCCTTGGGAACACGTACCCCAGTTTGGGAACCACTAGAATATACAGAAATCTTTATAAACATTTTAACCTAGAGATTGTATATAATGTGAAACAAAATATGAATATATTTATTTGATTTGCCTATTTATATTACCTAATACTACTGTAATAATGATTAATGATCTTTCATTTAACTTTTAAACCTCCACATCCTAAACATTAAATCACATCACAATAGTCTTTCAAATGAATCCAATCTTACAAGTTTACAATCCAATCATGATGTGTTTACTGTATCAGATGATGGATGTATGAAGAACATCTCAGAATGTTCATATCTACAGTGTTGTTCTCCTGAAGCTGTTTGATGTCAGACTGACCATCATGTGACACTGAAAACTCTCTAAAGTCAGGCATGTTTATGGTCTGAGCAGCGTAGGTGTGTCATCATCGTCTGTCTCTCACTCCAACAGTCCATGAAAGCACCACACACACACACACACACATACACACACACACACACAGAGTGGGGGTCCTACGTCGACCCCACCACAACAATGTTGCTGACCTTGGCATTTCTTAGTTTTTGTGTGTGACGGTCTGACAGACGTGTCTAATGTTCTGGTCATTTATGCAAATATGGAACAAACAGCGTTCCGTTTTGCCTCAGTATGGGACGTATCATTTAAGGGTCAAATAAGGAAGGATTCTGTATTTTAAGGGACGAGTGACAGCCCTACATATGGACTGATCTCTGTATGGAGTTATTATTAAAGAAGAACATTTATCATCTGTAACACATGGAACACAAAGATTCATCTTAAAGTTTTTCTCTCCCTCACATTAAAGATAAACAACATGTTTGTTGTTGTTTGTTTGGAATATGAAACAGATGCTGCACAGATGTTAGAAAAAGCTCTTAAACAAACTGGAGGAGATGTTTTTAATCTTTGCATGTTTGTAATATTTTATAACAGATTGTTTTCTCATTTATTAAAAGTCTGATTTCTGGTAGTTTTTCACGTGTCCGTTTCTCACTTTTCTTTTTTTTCTGTTGGTGCAGATTTCAGCGACCGGCAGCTGGAGGTGGTGGGCCTGGAGGGGGCGATAGAGATGGGTCAGATCTACACGGGGCTGAAGAGTGCCGGGCGCCGCCTGGCTCAGTGTAGCAGCGTTAGCATCAGGTCAGAAACCAGTTCGTCTGCGTTAGCAGCGCTATCACTATCACTAGCAGGATGTAGTCCAGATGCTGAGGACTAATAATGATGATGCAGCACATATTTCACCCTTTGTGTTCAGGACCGGTCGTCTGCTGCCCATGCAGATTGACGGAGAGCCGTGGATGCAGCCGCCCTGCACGGTGAGACTTCCTGTTTCACTTTATAAGTAGAGCATCACAGACAGACACAGACAGGACGACACACGGCTCCCTACGGTCTGTAGGCAGGGTCAGCTAGGGTAGGACATTGGTTCAGTTTAACTATTGTGATTCTTTTCAGAGTCATGGTCATACAGTAAAAATGTCCATATTTTAAATGAGCTGCTAACTGGAGATGTTTCTGAATTAAATAATCTGAATCTCTCCATGAATATTAATCCTATGAACCTCTGGGACCTGGACCTGGTTTTGGTCTTGGATCTGGACCAGTGAAGGAAAAATAAAAACGAACTCAATTTGTTTCAACTGTTCTGAGTGATAGAGATGACGTATGTAACTGAGTTAGTGCAATAGTGTGTGTGTGTGTGTGTGTGTGTTTTCTCTGGTTACTTCCTGTGTGACAGGATCAGCCTCGACCTGCATCTCCACTCGTCCTTTCACTCCTTCTTCTTTGCTGCATCTCTCAGCTCCTGCTGCTGCTGCGGAGGAGGAGGACACAGGGCTTTTTGTTGTTACGTAAAAATGTGCAAGGTTGCAGCAGCGCTTTCATAAGAGTGTGAACATCACGAACAACCTGTGGAGGACACACACACACACACACACACACACTTAGTGCACAAACGTCAGTGATGCAGCACAACAATGGTTTCAAATCAGAGAGAAATTAAACCTTATGTTGTGGCTCCAAAGTCCAGGGATTGGTTAACCAGGTTAAGGTGACATATGTGTGTTTGTGTAACTAAATGTGTGTGCGTGTGTGTGTGTGTGTGTGTTCCACAGGTGAGAATCACTCATAAGAACCAGGTTCCCATCCTGCTGGGTCCTCCTCAGAAAACACCGTTCTTCTTCTTCAAGAAACACGCGCGGACCAGGGACTAGGATACACACACACACATACACACACGCACACACACACACACACACACACACACACACACACACACACACACACACACACACACAGGACACCTTGTGAGTGTGTGTTAGAGACAAACTGGGATCATAAGTCTGACTCATTGATCCGGACCACAACGGTATTTATTTGTTTTATTTCTCGACCAATAAGTGTAGCTGTAGCCCCGCCCCTTTACCCTTTGACCCTGCTCTCAGCCAGTGCTGCTATGTGCTAAGCTAACCAACCGTGTGGACTGGCCTCAGAGGAACCTTCTTCCTCCCTTTGTTTGGAATATGAAACAGATGCTACACAGACATTTTTCATCCTTTAGTTTAACAGCTGCATGTTTATGTGCCTTCATTTAGAATTTGGATCATATCTGTACATTTAGGAACAGATCTATCTTCATACGTTTGTGATAACTTTGATCAACTGTCTTGGTGTTTTGAAGGAATTATTATCTGGACCGTTTTTTCTGCTAAAGCATCGTTAGAAATGAAATGATTTGGTACAGAAACAAGTATAACTGCGTTTCTTTGTCTATAGATAATTATCTATAGTTTAGTGATCTATAGATTCACTATCTAGTGATTAAAAGTCAGAATCTGGGGAAAAGAGAAGGAACGGCGTACATCAGACGTAACATTACGACCACCTGCCCAATGAAGACCTATCTATGATAGAGATCTATGATAACTTCCTCCTGTTTAATCAGTGTTATTATCCGACCATCACAATGTGGTCTTTGGTTCTAATCTGTGTCAAACATGGTTCTACATGATGGTGGTCCTAATGTTATGGCTGACCAGTGTTGCTTTTAGATTACCAGTGTAACTGGTTCCATTATTAACCATTTAGGTTCAGCTAAAGCTAAAGTTAACTCATGACGAACAGTCTGACATCGTCTGCATACAGAGACATTTGAACTAGTTTTTGGTTCATATCTTAGGTTTTTGTTTTACTTCCACTTGGAGGAAATCTAATGTGTCAAAGCTCATCATGTTAGTAAATTAAAGGTGTTTCTTTTGCACTTTTCTGTGTTATTTAATGACTGAATTATGACTTTCAAACACAACATCTGCTCCTAAATGTTCTAAAAGTGACCATGAATCAGGTTTGAGTGGTTTTTAGACAGATGTGTAAAGAGTACTGATATATCTACTCAAGTACAAGTAAAAAGTAGCTCAATTAAATAGTAGCTAAAGTAAAAGTTATTAGTTACTTTCACCCCCACATTTATTGTTGGTAATAAATCTTGGTACGAGTCCCTTACATACAGTAAACATCTGATGTAGAAACTTTAAAAAAAGAGACCAAATCTACCACAATTGGAACTTAATTTATTTTCCTCAAAGGCATCTGTAGAAAAGAAAAGGTTTGTCAAAAATGTACAATTATTATTTAAAATAAAATAACACTAATTAATTAAAATTACATTTAAATGTAATACATTTTCAGGTTCTAAGTATAGATACATTTATGAACTCTAAAACTAAGAAAATAACCTCCATTCAATGATGTTTTTGTGCCGTGCATTACGTTTAATCTGATTGGTCGACTATGATGTGATGCATTTGTGTCTGGTTATTTCATTTTTTGTAGTTTCACAATGTCTGTTGATATTTTAGTAACAGTTGAGTGTAGAAAAATAATAAATGACTAAACGTCTTTTAAAACAGTACAAATAAAATGACTGATTTAGAACCATTACTCATAAAAGCACCTCATTTACAGTAATGTGATTACTTGTATATGAATGCTGTTCTAATGAGTTCTGTGTTGTTTTGGTTTATATTGCACGTCTTGGCTTTGTTATGGACCCACCAATGGAGGTTCTGATCCCTCCAGGCCAGAGTCAGTGATCCACATAATGTCAGAAAGCCCAGTTACACCACACAGCTGGGCTGCTGCTCAGATAACAGGAGTTATGTCTCAGAGGCTATTAATAGAAGAGAGAGAGGTGTGACATCTGCAGGTCGAACTGTGACCAATCCATTCAATGTTTATGATCATTTATCCACAACCTTTACTAGATTTACCTGTATGATAAAAACTATTTCAACCACTGAATGGAGCTGGTAACATAGCCCCGCCCCTTTAATTGTAACCCTGCTCAGCCAACGTCGCTATGTGCTAAGCTAACAAAACACGTGGAGGGGTCTGTATAGAGTTACTTTCCAGTTTGTAACATGTGGAACACAAATATTTATCTTTAGTTTCCTTCTCACTCACCTGGCAAAATATACATTTGTAAAGAATATGAAACGGATGTTGTACACACTGTTAATGTGTGCCTTCATTTAGAACAGATCTATTCTTCATATGTCTATAACCAACCAGCTTTGTGAACATTTATTGACCTTTTTTCTTTCTTTAGGAATGAGAAAAGTTTTAAAGTAGAAGCTGCATTTTGTTTGTAGACATATTCTAATAGATTGATGTTGTCGTTGGATGTGGTTGGATGAATCCTCACCAGCTGAGTGTGTGACAGTGAAAGCTGACACTTGTCCTCTGTGTTTAATCCGTTCTCACTCAGGTGAGGATGAGGATTATCTGATGTTACATGAGTGTCACACTAACCTGAAACACAGCAGCATGTGGAGCAGATATTTAAAGACACACACACACACACACACACGCACACACACACACACACACACACACACACACGGTCACTGTAGCTTTGTGTTACACACAGGTCTAAGTCAGGTTTGAGTTAACCTGCTTTATTTACTCAAACTAAATATGAACATGATCTTTGCTAAACTCAATTGTTTATATGTTTATATTGTGTGTTTAGATGTGTATGTATCTACACGTGTTTAATGTAGCTTTAGTAAATTAGGAGTTTAAAAATGTTGTTATAAATGTTGTTGCTTTGTTTGTTGTTAATTTTACAATGACTAAAGTGCATCAGACATTTATTTTAAATTAAAAAAATTAAATCTAGACAAAAATGAACTCGACACATTTTGTCGACTTGTCATTTTCATGATAGTTTACATGGACTTTCTTTTTAAAGTGATTAAATTGTCAAAAAGACATAAAAAGTAGACTAAAAACTCCTAATGACTAAAATGTAGTGGAGAACATGCAAACACAGACAGTGTCCACCCCAGGATTTAAACCCTGACCTATTTGCTGTGACGTAGACGTGCTAACCACTACTCTTTCTTTAGAAGAAAAAATAAAACTAAATAAAATAGAATTAATCCTAAAAAAAAATACTTGAAAATAGGACTAAAGTAAAATTTAAATAAAGTTTAAAAGTAAAAGTGAAAAATAACGTTTGATGTTTTATTTTTCTGCTGCTGGCCCTTTAACAAACCCGTCTTTATAGCAACGCCATAAAAACTGTGAATGAAACTCTGCCGTTCATAAAAATAAACCCACTGCTGGGTCCTGATTGGTCGTCGTGCGTACGTCACCACCTCCCGTGCAACGATTAGCTCTGATAGATGATGGACAGGAAGAATGGACCAATCAGGAGCCTCACTGCGTTCCGCTGGGGGTGAGCCGTTAGAGAGGGGGGGTCAGTGTGGATCAGACCGTCAGAGGAGCAACATCACCGGGTAGAGCAGCAACATCACCGGGTAGAGCAGCAACATCACCGGGTAGAGCAGCAACATCACCGGGTAGAGCAGCAACATCACCGGGTAGAGCAGCAACATCACCGGGTAGAGCAGCAACATCACCGGGTAGAGCAGCAACATCACCGGGTAGAGCAGCAGCTCCAGTCCGTCTGAGGTGAACCTTCTTCGGCTGCTCTGAGCTCAGGTGAGCCGTTACACACTTGGTGAAAGTGTCAGTTTTTATTTTTTTTAGTTTTTGAACTTTATTGCCTACTTTATTAAATTTCCATTAATCGACACAAGTTGATTTAAAAAAGCGCAGGAAGTCCAAAGATGGTGCGTTTACGGACCGTATTTAAAAGACAATATTTCTTAACAACACTCCAAGGTTTTAGACACAATCTATAAACATTAATTTATAAATATTAATTTATAAATATTAATTTATAAATGTTATTAATGATAATATATTATTAGTTTATTACACAGGGACAGTTGTACCTGTTATTGAACATATCTCCAGCTGGGCTTTGTGTTTATCTTATTGTTTTCTAAAGGGTTTTATTTAGTAAATAAGTGGTGTTAAATATCAGGTTCATGGTCCACATCTGGCCCGTTGGTAAGTCCACATGAATAGTTCAAATCTTCTCTTACATGATAACTTCAAAAATTTTGTTTCTCATTTATTCATAAATGTATTTATTTATTAAATGCTTCTCTAAACCATAAACTGAGTTATTTAAAAAACACTGCACTAGAGCAAAATATAATAAAGCATTATTTTATTAATTATTTTTACTTCATTTAATTTCCATAAAGATGTCCTTTGGTTAGTTAATCTATATTTTACTGTGTTTAAAGATGTTTAGCAGCTTTTGTTTAATTCCCAGGGTTTGAAACAGTAACGCTGCAAAAAGTTTAAAAGTGTCTATGATACAGCTTTATTATTATTATTATTATTATTATTATTATTATTATTATTATTATTATGATTATTATTATTGTTATTGTTATTGTTATTATTATTATTATTATTATTTTCAGTCTAATTTTTACAGTTTATGTAAATTTGAGAAACAGACACATTTTTAACATGTAATCTATGAGTGAGTGAAACATAAACCAGACTCTCACATACACACACACACACACACGCACACACACACACACACACACACACACACACTGTAAATCATTCTCACTTAGTCTCCACAGCCTGAGAAACGTGTGGAGCTTGTGTTAGAAATAATAAATAATAATATAAAGAAATGTAGAAATAATATCATAAAAACAACTGTTAGTAATGATAGTAATATAATGTGATTCTGAGGTCACGTTTAGCTTTGGTTTGAACATTAAAAGGCCTGTGTGTGTGTGTGTGTGTGTGTGTGTGTGTGTGTGTGTGTGTGTGTGTGTGTGTGTGTGTGTGTGTGCGTGTGTGTGTGTATGTGTGTGTGTGCTTGTTTCTAACCAACACTTTCCATGTTTTCTGTGGGACAGCAGTAAACACACACACACACATTATGTAATTGTATTACATGCTGCCTTCACTGACCGCACATTCTTCTGTAACTCTTAGTAACTTAGGAAGATAATTGTGTACTTTGTGTATGTTTATGTAAAGCAGACATAGGCAACTGGTGGCCTAGGGGCCACATACGGCCCACGGTGTCATTTTATTCAGCCCCCAAAATAAAAACACAAAACAAAACCAAGAATACATAAAAAAAATATAAAGAATTACAACATTGCAGGAAAATACAGTAAAAGACAAGAGAAAAACACACAAAATACTAGAAAAACATGAAAACTGACTCTGCAAACCCACAGTACTAACAAATAAGCAAAACAACAACAGAAATACACAAAACATATTCCAAAAAACACAAGATGACACACATACAAATACACAATGACTCAAAAAACATATATTTTACAGGAAAAATACAAATAAATTGTTAGAAGGGAGTTTTTTTTCCCACTGTCGCTTATGCTTGTTCATGTGGATTTGTTGGGTTTTTTTCTTTTTTCGTTTTTATTACGAATTTTATATTTTGATAGCACTTTGAGATGACTTTTGTTGTAATTAGCGCTATATAAATAAGTGGAATTGAATTGAAATAATCCTACAAAAATGACACACACAAATGTACAATATGACTCCAAAAAACATATATTTTACAGGAAAAATACACTAAAGGACAACAGAAATACACAAAATGCTTCACAATGAGCAAGACAACAACAAACACACAATGACTATAAAAGTCTTTGTTCTTTCCTGTATTAATGCTCAGATCGCTCATTGTTTTAAATGCTGACATGAATGTTGATCATGTGACCCTCTGATCAAACAAACACATTCTTTTGGCCCGCTGTGATAATAGTTGCGTACCTCTGATCTAAAGGATGAGTGAGGGTTGTTGTTGTGCTGAGATCTAATCAAACCTCTATTGATCCTCATCCTTTCATTAATCTTCTGCTTCTATACACACTGATCATATACATGATGTATATCATTTAATCTGATCAGAGATATGATCAGTTAGTGATAAACTTCAGGACTTTCATTCACATTCAGATAAATAATAATCTTCTCTGTTCTACAGGAGCTTCAGGGCCAACCCTCGTCACCCCCCCCCCCCACACACACACACACACACACACACACACACCAGTATGGAGGCTTTCTACGACCAGCAGGTTCCATTCCTGCTGCCTCACAGTGTGAGTTGTTTCTCCTCCAGTCTCTCTCTCTCTCTCTCTCTCTCCATCCTCATCAACCTCTCCTTCTTCTCCTCCAGCTCAACTCCATCCTGGACAAGCCCCCGCCCGACAGGAAGAGGAAGTTTGTGGATGAGGAACTGGATCAGGACACCCAAGGTAGGACGTACCCACTGGGCACACTGGGATTTAATCTGGAATAACTGGGTCCTTCAGACTTTCAAGCATGTGTGAGTGGGAGGAAGCCGCCGCGCACACACACACACACAGAGTGTTCACGCTATGTGTGTGTGTGTTCTCAGAGCTGTTCCAGGACCTCAGTCAGCTGCAGGAGATCTGGATCGCTGAAGGTGAGCTTTATTTTATTTTGAAAGGGTTGAATTCTAGAAAAGCTGTTAAAACAAGCGTCTGTGTATTTTTTTGTGTGTTTTTGGATTGTGGATTATTTTTTGTTTATTTAGTTTTTCTGCATGCATTTTTTGTGTGTTTATGTTTTGTGATTTTTTTCTGGTATTTTTGTGTGTTTGTTGATGTGTTATTTGTGTGTTTTGTGCTTTTTGTGTTTTTTTTTTGCTTTTTGTGTATATGTTTTGTGAAATGTTTGTTTTTAATACATTTGTGTGTTTTCTTTATTTGTCTTTGTCTGTGTGTGTGTGTGTGTGTGTGTGTGTGTGTGTGTGTGTGTGTGTGTGTAACTCTTGTCCTGGTGTGTGTTCACAGCTCAGGTTCCTGATGATGAGCAGTTTGTCCCAGACTTCCAGTCAGAGAGCTGTGAGTATGTTGGTGCACCGTCTTCACGTTCTCTCCGTTCCGTCCCTAACTCCTTCTCTTTGTTTTCGCGGTTCTTTCGGGACTTTTTCATTGCCTGATTTATTGATTCAGACTTTGTTAATCCTCTGACCCCTCCCCCTTAGTGGATCCTTCAGGGTCAGGTTTTTGCTGAAGCATCTAATGGTTCCAGTCAGATGAGATTCATTAGATTAGAGTGAATTAGACTCTAGGAGCTCCCTGAGGCTGATCCATGTTCTGTGCCCCCACCCACAGTGATGTTCCATGGACCCCTATCAGTCAAGATCAAACGAGAGCCTCCGCCCTCCATGGAGGCCCCACCCTGCTCTTTGCTCTATGGAAAGAAGTGCCTTTACAGCAACAGGTAACACACACCCACACACGCTCTCATTAAAGTGTGTGTGATATAAACTAACCCCCCCCTCTGTCTCTCAGTGCCTGTGACAGGAAACCTCTGACCCCGCCCCCCACACCTGCCTCCCTCTGCACTTCCTCATCCACGCGACCAATCAGCAAAGAAACTCCACCCTCTCACTCCATCCTGTCGAACCAGTTACACAACAGTGCAGCTCCCCCGGTCCACCTTAGGCACGCCCCCCCCCCTCACCGTGCATTGTGGTCCAATCAGCCGGCAGCATGATGGCAGCTTCTCTCCTGAGCACAGGTAAGGACGCACAGCCGTAACACATCCGTAACACAACCATAACAACCGTAACACAACCATAACACAGCCGTAACACAACCGTAACACAACTGTAACGCAACCGTAACACAACCATACCACAGCCGTAACACAACCATAACACAACCGTAACACAACTGTAACGCAACCGTAACACAACCATAACACAACCATAACACAGCCGTAACACAACATAACACAGCCGTAACACAACTGTAACGCAACCATAACACAACCGTAACGCAACCATAACACAACCGTAACACAACTGTAACACAACCGTAACACAACCGTAACGCAACCATAACACAACCGTAACACAACTGTAACGCAACCGTAACACAACCGTAACGCAACCATAACAACCGTAACACAACTGTAACGCAACCGTAACACAACCGTAACACAACTGTAACGCAACCGTAACACAACCATAACACAGCCGTAACACAACCATAACACAACCGTAACACAACTGTAACGCAACCGTAACACAACCATAACACAACCATAACACAGCCGTAACACAACATAACACAGCCGTAACACAACTGTAACGCAACCATAACACAACCGTAACGCAACCATAACACAACCGTAACACAACTGTAACACAACCGTAACACAACCGTAACGCAACCATAACACAACCGTAACACAACTGTAACGCAACCATAACACAACCGTAACGCAACCATAACACAGCCGTACCACAACCGTAACACAACCGTAACACAACTGTAACACAACCGTAACACAGCCGTAACACAACTGTAACACAACCGTAACACAGCCGTAACACAACTGTAACACAACCGTAACACAGCCGTAACACAACTGTAACACAACCGTAACACAGCCGTAACACAACTGTAATGCAGCCTTAACGCAATATTAACACAACCTTAACTCAACTATAACTCTATATCTGTGACTTAAGTGAAAGTATATTTTCTAACTGACCAATGAATGAGATGATGACCCCCCTCCCCACCCCCCTTTCCTTCTCAGGTTTCAGAAACAAATGTCAGAGCCATGTCTACTCTTCCCTCCCTCGGACGGTCACACCCACTCCCAGTTCACGCCCCACGCCCCCACCGCCCGCCCCCCCTACCAGAGGCAGATGTCTGAGCCCCTGGTGGTCGTTCCTCCTCAGGGACTCAAACAGGAGCTGCTGGACCCCCCAATATGCCACCCTCAGAGACCCCCACCCATCAAACAGGAGCCGAGGGACTTCTGCTTTGACTCAGGTGAGACATGTCCCCTGAAGGTGACCCCCCCCACAGCTCAGGAGCCATATGTGGGTCTTTACACCATCAATGTTGGACCAAACACTGCGTCCCTCGGAACATCATGTGACAGAGGAGGCGAGGCGAAAAGCGAGCAGGAGAAGCCCCGCCCCTGCCATTGAGTAGTGACTGGTTAGCAGCTCACGGAGCATCAAGAACTACTGAGTGACTGAGTCAGTGCTCAGGACTCAGTCATTGGTTAAACCAAACTGGAGGACAATTTTATGTTAGTTTTTACAAGATTTGAAAATAAATAATCCATAACAGTTTTTTATTCTTCAAAGGAGGCGCAGTTTGGGAACCACTGAGTTAAACAGATAGTGATGAAGCTTTGACCTGCTGATGCTAATAGGCCACGCCCCTCCTCCTCACCCATCCTTCTGCTTAGCCTGAATCAAACTCAGCACTTTCACTTTTTTCCTCCCTGTTGGTTCCCAAATGTTAAACATTGATGGAGTCTGTCATGGTGTGTAGTGAGTCAGAGCACAGCAACACACACACACACACACACACACACACACTGAGCTGTGATGTAATGACACTAATCCTCTTAAGGCTTTTTAAAGTCCTGCGTCACGTCCCTGGATGAGGATCAGATCTCAGTCACAGGGTCATCAGATCTACACAACCTCCATGTTCAGGGTTACACACAATACACAATACACATTTTATTTGGAGGATGATTTCACATATTAACACATTATGAATCATTTTTACTGCTGTGTGTGTGTGTGTGTGTGTGTATCTGACGTGTTTCCTCTCTGTGTTTCAGACGTGTCGAGTTGTGTGTCGTCGTTTGGCAGATCAAGACGTTTCTACCACAGCAGTGAGTCTCAGTGTGTTTGTCTCCTTTTATTTCTCCTTATTTTTCCTTTTCTTTCTACTTTTGCACTACTTTTACCTCTCTACACAAATCTTTTCCCCCTTAGTTTTTAATAATAATCATAATAATTATTATGATTATTATTAATAATGGACCATCTTTAGTTCTCCGAGGGTTGATGGTTTTAATAGTTTTAAGTCTTGTCATCCCAGGCTTCTCATTGGACGGAGAGTTGTCCAATCGTTACTATGACGATACCTGTGTGGTTCCTGACAGACTGGAAGGTGAGGATGATGATGATGATGATGATGATGATGATGATGATGATGATGAAGAGTCTCTGTCTATCCAGCTAAGGTCAGACAGGAGTCGTTGGTGTTCCAGCGCCGTGGTTCTCTACAGCTGTGGCAGTTCCTGGTTACTCTACTGGACGACCCGACCAACGCTCACTTCATCTCATGGACGGGCCGAGGGATGGAGTTCAAACTGATAGAACCAGAGGAGGTGAGAGATGTGGTTCTATTGGCTCGGCCCTTGGAGGTGTTTTATGTCTAACCTGTGATTGGTCCGTGTGCTCAGGTGGCTCGTCGCTGGGGCGTCCAGAAAAACCGACCGGCTATGAACTACGACAAGCTGAGCCGCTCGCTCAGATATTACTACGAGAAAGGCATCATGCAGAAGGTAGAGTATCATAACGCTTCATAAATGAACACAGGTCCTCAGAGTTTGGTTAGCTTAGCACGTAGTAACCAGTCCCACATGTTTGAGTTAGCTTAGCATGTAGTAACCAGTCCCACATGTTTGAGTTAGCTTACCATGTAGTAACCAGTCCCACATGTTTCAGTTAGCTTAGCATGTAGTAACCAGTCCCACATGTTTGAGTTAGCTTAGCATGTAGTAACCAGTCCCACATGTTTCAGTTAGCTTAGCATGTAGTAACCAGTCCCACATGTTTGAGTTAGCTTAGCATGTAGTAACCAGTCCCACATGTTTGAGTTAGCTTAGCATGTAGTAACCAGTCCCACATGTTTCAGTTAGCTTAGCATGTAGTAACCAGTCCCACATGTTTGAGTTAGCTTAGCATGTAGTAACCAGTCCCACATGTTTCAGTTAGCTTAGCATGTAGTAACCAGTCCCACATGTTTGAGTTAGCTTAGCATGTAGTAACCAGTCCCACATGTTTGAGTTAGCTTAGCACGTAGTAACCAGTCCCACATGTTTGAGTTAGCTTAGCATGTAGTAACCAGTCCCACATGTTTGAGTTAGCTTAGCATGTAGTAACCAGTCCCACATGTTTGAGTTAGCTTAGCATGTAGTAACCAGTCCTATGTTTGAGTTAGCTTAGCATGTAGCAACCAGTCCCACATGCTTGAGTTAGCTTAACGTGTAGCCACCAGTCCCACATACTTGAGTTACCTTAGCAGATAGCACCCAGTAAACCTGGGCAATATATCAACATTTCTCTTTTGGCGATATAGAAAATTACAATATTGCCTATATTGATATTTTTTTTTTATTTTATAGCTTATTTTGTATTAAAATATTTGTTTTACAAGAACTCACTCACACGTGCTGTCACTTATAAGAGAAAAAGGCAAAAGTGGCACATATTGTGCAGTTATTGGTTAATAATTGTTCCTATGTGGCATTTTAAATGAACAGATTTAACCTAGAATTGTCTTTGTGGTCACACAGTTAATAATATTTAGATGCATGTCTTATATCACCATTTAGCGATTAGTCTTACATGTTTGAGTTAGCTTAGCGTGTAGCAGTGCTGCTGAGCAGGGAGTAAAGGGGCGTTACATGTAGTACTGATGGTTTTACTGGTTCTGGTGTTGTGGTTATTGTGGTCACAGGTTGCTGGTGAAAGGTACGTGTATAAGTTTGTGTGCGACCCTGAGGCTCTTTTCTCCATGGAGTTCCACGACAACCAGAGGCTGAACCTGAAAATCGACCCCGATGACGACACCGTGCCGCTCACGCACTACGACAACAGCCCCCCCTACCTGCAGGACGGGGGGGAGCATGGGGGGGGCGGCCTGCTTTATCCAGACGGCTTCATCTACTGAACACACACACACACACACACACACACACACACACACACACACACACTTTGTGAGACCCAGAGCTGAACAAAGATGAACTCCTTGGTCCGTAGAAACATTCTGGGAAAGAAAAGCTCCTGCACAGACTTTGTTGTGCGGCTGAAGGAAAACCTTATGTTTTAAACACATGGGGTCGTATTGTTTTTAATGACAACGATGCTTCGTTTCAGCTCCTTGTGTTTTCATGTTTTGGTATTTTTCACCTTCCAACACTTCCTTATCCTGTCAGTGTGTGAATCAGAACAGGAGGTGTCCCCTGCTGGTTATTGCTGGTATTGCCATGTGAGCTTAAAATGGAAAAACTAAATATGATTTAAATCACACATGTTATTTTTCATTATAATATGATCAGTTTGACTCTGACACTGAGTTTTAAATAGTTTGTGTTTTCTTGGCTTTAAATGTCACACGTTTGGAGCTGAAGCTTTGCTTTTATTGACCAAATATTTGATTGATCGAAGAAGTTGAAACACCAAAGTTTTACATAATTTATGATTTCACTCCAACTTTAAGTGAAAAATTATGGTTTTGTGGACTTTGATCAGAAGAATTCAGCTTCACGTGATCGTCCAATCACAGCACAGATATGAAAACGTGTTTTTATTCCCGTCTGAGGGACGTCGTACAGTCACGTGTGCGTGTTGTTGCTTTTCCTCTGACGCTGCATGTGTCGCTCTGCAGACAAACATGTAGAAAGTCTCTATTTTTGCTATGAAGTGTTTGAGTCCACGTTAACACTGTGTTGTTGTTCTCTGTGATAAATAAACCAACACTGTTTCCTCCTTCTCTGACTCCATCTTCCTCTCTTTACCCTGAGCTCAACCACTTTAAATGATCCTCCACTGTTTTTACAAATGTGGCTTCAAACCTTCTAAATGTCCTTATTAGATCATCTAAACACATTATTTTGACCATATTCATTGCATTTTAAAATAGGACTACTTTACAGTTTTAGAGCCTGCGTTCCTCCATCTTATAATATTTATTAATATAACACCTTTCACAGACCGAGGTCACAAAGTGCTTTACATACTGTATCAGCTCATTCACACACCAGTGGGACAGGCGCTAGTCAACCACTGGGAGCAACTTGGGGTTCAGTGTCTTGCCCAAGGACACTGCAACACATAGACCGGGATCGAACCCCCAACCTCTCAATCAGAGGAGCCACATGATTGATGATGTCACACTGCCTATAAACATCCCATTGTTTTCTATTGAAGTGAAACATTCAGCCTGATTTTTACATAATTTAGCAGCTTTTTAGTAACGATGACAACTTGTTCTAAAAATACCAGGAATAGTTAAAGATGTTGATGTAAACCTCTTTTGTTTACAGAAAGAGGATAAAAACAGCTGTGATCACAGGGAGTGACAGTTCCAACTCTGAGGTTTGGTCGTAGACAATGAAGCAGAGAAGAAGAGCTCTCCTAAGGACCACCAGAGCGTGTCAGGGCACCGTTTAAGGGAGAGTAAAGGTTCCTTAGAAGAGCTCTTCTTCTCTGCTTCACTGTCTACTAACAAACCTCAAATGTTAAATATGGGTCATGGAAACTTTTCACTGTGCAGTGAATGATGTGAGCGCTGAAAGCCTGGGAGTGTATTATTGATCCTGTTGTGCTTTTAACCTTCAAATCCATTCAAGCACACACACACACACACACACACACACACACACACACACACACACACACACACACACACACACACACACACAATGATCTGGGTCACTGAGCAGGAGAGAAAAAGAAAGTCCATTATTCTATTTTGAATTATTCAGCAGAGTTCACTAACTCATAAATAATAGGGAATGGAGCAGCTCGCTCTGTAATGTTGTGCTAATAATTTGTGATACGTACATTATGAAGGTTTATTACATCATCAGCTCAAACCCTGCTGCATTCAGCCCTCTGCTGATCTTCTGCCCCCTGGTGCCCCCCCGTGGCACTACAAGCAACTTTATTCTGAGATTTATATTAAAATCGCCACAAATAATTTAAAATGAGAACCGACTCATATGAAGCAACTTATATATTTTTCATTTTTCTTTAAAGTACAAACACGTTTGAACAGGAAGTTGAAGTTAATGATCCACTGGCACCATTTCCAACTTTCCAAACATTAAAATTGTATGAAAACTTGCTCAGAACTATTGACCATTTGTCCTCATACAATAAAGCAACTACTATGTCAAAATTTATCAGATTTTTTTTTAAAGGAGAAAAGCATAAAGGTACATGGGAAGAACAAATAAAGTTTACCTGAGCCTGTGTTACCTTTAATGTAAACATACAGTATAAAGTAGAGAGGAGACCATACTGTTGGTTTATTATGTGATTTAAAGAAAGACAAATGAATAGTTAGTCACAAAAAAGAATTACCCTTATACATGTTCAACATATTACATTTAACTTTCTAGATTTAACACGTGTGGGAACATTTTATACGAGAAGTGAAACTTATTATATTCTTAAGAGACATCAGTGTTCCTTTAGAGCCCAGGTTCCCAAAGTGGGGTATGGGTACCCCCAGAGGTACACAAATTGTCATGGGTGTACATGAATGAAAAAAAAACAATTGGAAACTACAATAAAAATTGACCAGCAGTCAGAAGCCTCTATGCATTGTAAATTACACATTAGCTGATGTAAGAGTATCCATTGGTTACAGATTATTATTCTTTTGTATTCTTATTATATATTGTTCCTCAACAGGATAGGTAAAATTCAGAGATAAATTTCACTGTAGGGCTACATTATGTGTGCCCCATATTTTTTGTGTCACCATTTTAATATCACAAACTGTAGCGTCTCAAGAGACTTATAGAATTAGCTTTTAATAATGTTTGTTGTTAGTGCACAAAGTGATGTGACAGCTCAGACAATTCAATACTGCATTTTATTTGAACTATTTCAGAAATTGGAAAAAATACAGTTGTTTCAAATTGTTTTGTGTGTGGTGTTATAATTTAAAAAAAAATAATATTCAAAACATTTTAAGAATTAATTTGAGTAAGTTTTTTTCATTGTTATAAATAATTAGACTTCAAGGGACCCCATTTGAAATCCAGGCGACAGCACATGGGGTCACAACCCCAAGGTTGAAAAACACTGCATTACGTTATTATGTTTTTTGTGTGCAGGAGTAGAGGTACAGGCTTCAGGTGAAATGTCTGAAGGGGTTCAGGAAAGTTTGGGAACCACTGGGGTTTTTCTTTAATTTTGGTTCCAGGGCCGAACAGAAAGCAGCTTTATCTAAAGTATAGGCCCGACTTTTTTTAAATTTCCAAACATTTGCAATTTAATGTATATTAATTCTGTTGAGTTTTTTTTGGTATAAACTGCAGGGTTTTTAAAAAATAAAGAGGTTGTTTATAGACAATTGTAATTTGCAAGATCTGAGCCTCCTCATAGGCCCATGTGGAGTTGAATTGGATAATGAGATACGGAACTGAATTCTGTGATTATGTAAGACATAAATGAAGTTTCAGTTGTAATTTTTTTCTAGCCTTTCCATATCGGACGCTTTGGCTGGTTAATATTTGTCACGCAGAAATTGAGTTTGACACCCCTTCTTCATAATGGGTGCAGTAAAAGTTACATTTTTTAATTCAAATTTGTAATGAACGTAAGTACAGTAGTACCTCAGAAATAGGGTGAATATAAGATATTTCTTTCAGACACTTGTTAGCCACCACTGCTAACTACGTAGGTAGACCTTTAAAACTGTAGGACTGACTGTGTGGTTGAGAAAACATTTTGTAAACATCGTTAATGCATTTAAATAACTTTTAAACCATTGCATCAGCGTTAGTATATTAGTTTAAACGTTAAAACTTTATTGAAAAAATAGTGAGAATCCCGTGCACTGAACAGGGCGCACTTCCGGTGCAGCCGCCATCTTTAAAGGTGTCATGGCGCACAATCACCGCAGGAACGGTTTGAACTGTGTTTGTAACCCGGCTCCGAATCTGTCTGAGAACGAATTCACGGACACCGGCCCAGGGCGGGCCACGGTTCAATGCCCAGCTTCGGTCTACGGCCACTGGGTCCTGCTACAAGCCGTTGTCCCGGACCAGCATTTCCAAGCTCCCTACGACCGGCCAGCAGCGCTCTGCTGCGGCTACAAGTGCTCCATGTCCCCGCTGAGCTCCAGCCCCGGGATGGAGGCTAGAGCTGCAGGTGAATATTACTGGGAATTAAAACAATTTAAATAAAATAAAGTCAAATAGAGAATTAAAAGGATTAGTTGCTGATGACTTATTTAGTACAAAAAAGATTTACTAACTACATTTTCTTACAGACCACTAAGTGTCAGTAAAAAGATGAAGCAGTTCCCTGAACATCATAGGATTAATAAATAACATCAAAATATTTATAAAATGTAAAAGTTTCAGTACAAGGAAATTTCTACTTTCCTGTTTGGTTTTTCTAGTCAATGACACAAATATTAAAACTAAAGAACACAATGTGTTAACAACACAATAGAATTATATAAAATAGAACAAGAATTAAAATAAAATAAATATAAATATGGACAGAAGATTAGCAGGTATAGTTACAGATTTTTAATATGATTTAATTAAAAGAAACAGTGATTGTAAAGGGTGTGTTTGACATTTATTATATTTTTTAAATTATTATTTAAAAAGGGGGTGGGGGTGCAATTTGGTGCCTCTCCAGCAGATGGTGCCCGAGGCGGCCGCCTGGGTTGCCTGGCGGAAAAGCCGGCCCTGGGGTTTTGACATCATTTGGGGTTGCGAGACACTGGGAGGAGAGGTCGCCAGATGCCTTTAAGAAACTAAGAGTATTTTTTTTTTTTTTTTTACAATTTGAGCCCATTTTTGCTTTTTTTTTTTTTTTACCCTTTTTCTGCAACTACACCACACTTTACATATTTTAATCTATTTTCATCACTTTTTATTCACATATTTTTGGTCCTTTTAATGTATTTTTGCTACATTACTCCCATTTCTGATACTTCTACATCACATTTCAATGCCTTTTTCTGCACATTTTTTCCACTTTCCACATGATTGTTCTTCAATGTTCACGTCTGTGTTCAACCACCTTCAGCTACAGTGGGGGTTCCCACTATCTGGGACCATTACTTTGGGGGTCTCGGCCTGAACAGGTTGAGAACCGATGCTTTAAATGGAAATTAAATCAAGTTTCAATTCACATTGTAGTATTTAAATTTTATAGAACAGAATTCTTACCACCAAAAAATATACATTTATTTAACTTGAATGTAATGATGTCTTATTTAAAGCAAGGAGTCTGCCCTCTCCTGATTAGTCTGATTTAGTTTGTTCTCTGCAGACGTGACTCGGCTGTTGTACCTGGAGAGGTAAGAGGTGACGCCCTGCACAGAGTGACGCTCACACTGAGCACCAACAGACGGTCGCTGTTTGAATCCCTCAGGTCTGTGTTGGAGCTGGTGTCTGCTCATTGGTACCTGGAGCTGACCAACTCTAAACTGCTGGGCTGGTACCTGGCCCTGCCCCCGGGGGACAGGAGAATCATCCTGAGTAACACACACGCGCACGCACACGCACGCTAGGGCTGGGCAATGTGGACCAAAACTTATATATCAATATTTATTCTCAGAATGGCGATATACAATATAAATCTTGTTTATTTTTTATTTCATGTAAAGTCTGACCTGAAATATAAATCTGGGTTAAATTTGATTATCCAAATGCCACACAGACACATTTATGAACAAAAACAGCTGCACAATATGTAACACTTGAGTCTGTTTCTCCTCTAAGAGACAGCACGTGTGAGTGAGTTGTGTAGTGTGGTTTGTTTAGGTGAAGGTCTGAGTTAGGACACACTCAGAAATCCATCAAACTGTGCTTTCTATTTTGTTCTGAGAAGTAGAATAAGCAGCCACTCCTGAAACAAGTATTTTAAAATGGAATGGCATATATATATATATATATATATATATACTGTATATCGGCGATAACGTAATGTTTTTATATCCCCAAAATATAAAACTTGATATATCTTGAATCTGGATATATGCTCTGCTCTAACGTACGTGCGTCTTATCTGATATTTATTGTTTGTGATGTGATGATTTGAAAAAGTAATAATTAAAAAAAATGTAACTATAATTTTAAGCAGTTTTTTTTACTTTAGTAGACATTCTTGGTGGCCCCATTTTAATTCCAGGTGACCCCACATGTGGTCCTCACCCTAAGGTTAAAAATACTGCTCGAACTGCTCCTCCTCTGTGCTCCATGTCTGCATACAGTGGATGTTGCTGTACAGATAGACCTGATGCTGTTATTCTGATGTAATGTCTGTAGATGAAGGAGGATTCCTGGAGTTTCTGACCAGACATCCTGGTCTGGAGTTGTCTAACGGCCTGGTGTATGTGAAACGTACGCCTGCACCCGTGCACGAGCTCCACTGTGAGAACACTTGTTTATTTCAGTAATGATTAGAAACAACAACCTTAGCGAGTGGATCAGTGCTGCTCATATCCAATCAGCTGTCAGGGACTGTAACCACCTCTACCAATCATTAAAGGGCCGGTGCTTCCTGCTGTGGTCAGAGAAGGTTGGAGCGCTGTGAGCTCACCTCCACACAGTGTTCATCCTCACTGCAGAGGAGACGCCCCCCCCCAGTGGACGAGCCTTCAACAGACTCAGGTGGGAGCTTCAATCATGTGACTTTGTTTCATCAGATCATTGGACTCAGTAATAGTAATAAATGACATGGATGGAAGACAATTAGTTCATGTACAACAGACAGAACAGCAAAGGGAACAGTATTCCATCCATAAAGTCAGTAAAATGATGGTCCATTGTTCTATGAATCTGTGATAACCACATTTATTTATTCATCTGAATAATATCCACTGTTATCCAGGAACATTTATTATTATTATTATAGTCATCTTAAAGATGGAAATCCTGGTTTTAATCACTAATAAAATGGTTCAAAGTGACCAAAAATGGTGGAAAAGGAGGTGAAATGAGATTTTAAAAAGCACAGAAATTGGTTAAAAGTTGTAAATTAGAGTGGATAAAAACAGACTGAAAAAGTGGTAAAAAGGGTTCAAAGTGTGAATATTTTAACAATTAGTTCGAACTGGCAAATAATGGCATGATAAATGGTTAATGTGGTTAAATTGGCAAAAGTAACCATGAAATCTGATGAAAAGAGGTTAAAAGTGACAATAATAGGTCAACATATGTGACATTAGGTGTAAAAGTGGTGGAAAGGGTTTATAAGTGCTGAACATGTCTGGAAAGTGGAAAAAATGTGTAGAAAAGGCATTAAAATGTGATGTAGAAGTGTCAGAAATGGGAGAAATGTATCAAAAATAAATTAAAAGGAGCAAAAATATGGCAAGAAAAAGTGACAAATAGGTTAAAATATGGTGTTTGGTGTAATGAGTAGTGTGTTAGTATGAGTTGCACGTTAAGATGACAACATATTATTGGTCTTCTCTCTGTCTTAGGTGAGCAGTGATTGGCTGTCCTGGCAGACCCAGAGTGGAAGGACCACCCCTTCACAGACAGATGTGACGTTACCTTTGAGCGTCTCTGCAGACATGGAGCTGAAATGTTCTGCATCAAGGCAACGCCTCGTTCCCCAGTGAGCGCACACACACACACACACACACACAGGTTGTTACTACCTTTACTATAACAGGGAAATTAATCTAAATATCTTTTTAATGCTAAAACTCTCATTCTCAGAGCTGTTACTAACTTCTCTTTGCCCCGCCCCGTCTCTCTCAGACAGCACAGACGAGTGTGTGTCTGTGTGCGTTAGACAAAGTAAGTTTGGGGTAATGCTGAGAAGTCTTTTCTAGCATCGTCTACAGTGGGAAGTGTGTGTTCACCTGCTGCTGCTACACAACCTGTGAAGTCTGTCCAGGCTCCTGTCCCCAGAACCAGAGCTTTCCTTCCACCCAATACGTGTTCTTTTGTGTTTATTTTACTTCTCATTATTATGAACATTTGGGCTGTATGTATTTATATACTAGGGTGGCCATACGTCCGGTTTTACCCAGACATGTTCTCTTTCCACGTCTTGTCCCAGTATATTTTACAAATTATTGAAATTATCCAGGTTTCCCATGGACCCTGAATGCATGTCATGGAACATGTTAATATAATAGACTGTAACTCAGATAATATTTGTTCTATCTGATAAATTCCACCAGGTTATGGAGGTTATGAAGTTGCTCTTTAAAGCCAATATGGTTCATTACGCTATTTTTAGTCACATGTGACTGAATCATTAAAAATGTTGCTTTGTTTTGACAAAATCATCACACGAGGAAAATAGAAAGAGAGCTTCAGAGTCCAAATACTGGTGGATTTCATTTAAAAGTTTATATTTAATGATTATTTACTGTTATGTAAGCAAATAGTTTTTTGTTATAGTTTTATTTCTAGGAGGAGATTTTAAGGTTTATCTGAGATGTTTTATAAGAACAGATTATTATAATGTATAATAAAGGTGATTAACTTGAATCACCACTGATTTTCAGATTTGTTATAAACAGAGAACTCTTATGGACAATATGTGTATTATATTTATATTGATACATTTATTATATTTTGCTGTCACAAGGTAAGTTCAAGAAAACGTGGACTGCATTTTGAGTACGCCGAGGTCGGCCCAAGTGTCTCTTGATTGGAAATCAAAATATGGTCAACCTGGTGTATATTATTTGTTAGTATCATTACTGTCATAATCTTCCTTTTTGCTAATATTAATACTTTGGTTTTCTGAAATGTGAAGAGTGGGACTAGGATCAATAAACTACATTGGTTCATACCTGATCATATATTGATTCAGCAGAAAAAAGTGATTTTAGGTGGATTTACACTTTAAGTATCCTTGCTGTGTATTGTATTGTTTCTGCATTTATTTATTTTTTTTTAATTTAATTTAGCAACACAAGAAAAACTGCAATAAAAAGCTGAAAACATTTTCTATTAATAATAATAATAATAATAATAATAATATAATGATATGGATTTGTTCTATATTATGCATTATATAATACGTTAATATCTCAAACACCTATATTATTTGAAGTTCCGTTTTAGTTTTTTAATGCGACTTTTATAACGTTATTATTTATGAACAGTCAACTCACTGTGGTAACTCAACCATGGTAACCACGGTTACCGACGGCAGGTGAAGCACGTGATTTTTCTCTTTCGCTTCCATTCGTTTGCGTGCATCTGATTGGCTGATTGAACAGTCACGGTTCCGTCGAATAGGAAGTGAGCGGGACGAACGGTAAGTGCGATAATGTAGCTAGCTGCGCTAGCATTAGCATTAGCACGGTAGTGTTTGTTAATCTATCTAATTCACCAGTGTTTAACTCGTTTTAATGCTTTAACTAAGTAGCTACAGAAATAATCCCAAAGCCTGATGTAGCGATGGTTGGAAAGAGTTTAAAAATACAGTGAACGGGTTTCTTTCTAACCGCTACACCTAGCATTAATACACACCTTTATTAATTTATCTTTTAGGTATTCTATTTTTCATATATTCTATTCTGTTTTTCAGCTAAATGTATGCACTCTAAAATGTCTTAACTTGTTTAATTTACAGTTATGTTTAGCATTGTTATTAATATTAACAGTGACTATAGAATAACACTGTTATATATATATATATAATATCTAGAATAAAGTATTCAGATTTGTGCTCACTACTATGGCTAAAGTCATGGTCTTTTGACTAAAATGCAACTTAGTTTTAGTATTAATGTAGTTATCAGCACTATTTTAGTTCTTGTTGACGAAATTACATTTTAGTCGACTAAAATATACTTTATTAGAGTTGATGTATTTTTAAAAAAAAAAAAAAATTCTCATTGATCAACCTATTATTGGATGTTATTGATGTGATGAAATCATATTCTTGTTTTTGTTGGTTGACAAAAATATATATTTTGATTAGTCATAATCTAGTTTTTGTCACTTTAAAAAGATAGAGTTGATGGGAACAATTGACAAAAAATATTTAGTGGTTAAAATTAACAGCAAAATGACTAAACTTCTTTCTAATATTTGGGATAAAGGTAAAGAAAGACGACAAACTTGACAGTGTTGCAGTGAAATGTTATTTTGGAATATTTGATGTGCCTTAAAACTAAAGCTGTGATTATGTCAGTGTTTCAGCTCATAACGTTCATAAAGCTGTAATTCTCATGCCATAATTTCTCCTACATTGTTCTTTTTTTCTTTTCTTTGTTGTATTTTATATGTTTTGCACTGTTTTTATTCAGTTTTTAAGTGTCCTTTGGTGGCCCAAAAGGCGCTTTTAGATAAAATGACTTATTATATTGTGCACAGCTTGATGTTGACACTCTGATTGGCAGCGTTTCAACGAGTAAACGTGTTCGTAAAGAGACGCCCCTGATGGACACGCCCCTGATGGAGGGGCGACGTGACGTGAACGTTGATGGTGAAACCAGCCGAAACCTTGAAGCTCAGGCCAAAGGCTTCCGGGACGTTCCGGTGAATGACGGCAGCATCCTGGTGTATGTGACTGGAGACGACCTGATGAGAGAGCGCTCTCTGTCCCACGTTATCAGCCAGAAGTCGACGCCCCCCACCACCACAATCAGCACCCAGACCCCACCCACCACCATCAGCACCAAGACCCCACCCAGCACCATCAGCACCCAGACCCCACCCACCACCATCAGCACCAAGACCCCACCCACCACCATCAGCACCCAGACCCCACCCACCACCATCAGCACCAAGACCCCACCCAGCACCATCAGCACCCAGACCCCACCCACCACCATCAGCACCCAGACCCCACCCAGCACCAAGACCCCACCCAGCACCATCAGCACCAAGACCCCACCCAGCACCATCAGCACCCAGACCCCACCCAGCACCATCAGCACCCAGACCCCTAAACCGGAAACCGTGGACAAGCACTTCAACACGGTGGTCCTCAGTTCAGACCTGGACCACATCGCAGAGGTGAGAAATTAAACGAGTGATGGACAGATTCAGTTTTAGACCAAAACAATGGTTCAACTTCTCACTACTTGAAACTAAATGAATAACTAGGGGGTGGAGCTTCTTCCCAGTCTCAAAGACAAATTTATAGTTTGTGAAGTGTGAAAAACAAAGATTCATCTTCAAGGTTGGAAAAAAATATGAAACAGACAGAAAAGGAGATGCTTTTCATTTATTGCAGTTCTCACCTTTAATTAAGCAAGTTGTTTGTCAAATTGCCATCAGTAACGTTGAATATTACTATAGAAACAGGAAATGACCTCTGTTTTCCACATTTCAGGAATTTCTCAAACTCAGACGGTTGTTACTACAAAAGGAGAAGAACGCCAGGTAAATGTTGGTTAGACGATTATTTGTTTTTTGTATTCCTAGGGTTGGTTATTGTTTGGATTTTAACGATTCCGATTCTCAATTCTGATTCTTTGAGTTGTGCAGGTCGACAAGTCACATTTTTCACAGGAGAATTTATTCATTTGAAAAAGCCTTTACACAGGTTATTTTTATTAATTCACTTAGTTGATATAATTTAATTTGGTTGGTGTAATGTAACTAAAGTATTCAATTACAAAGGTCCCCAACTGCAACTGTAAAAGTGAAACTTTCTGAAATAAAACAACAAGTTGTCATCAGTGTAAAAAACATAGAGCTACAGGTAGATGTGAAACTAAATAAAACAAACTCAAACCCTGGAACAGTCATGTGACAAATCAATAAATAGTTCTAGTTGAGGATGATTATTATAATTCTGGCGACTACGTCCTGCACAACATAGTCGCTCATAGTTGAAAAATTTCAATTTTTTAAAGCGACTTCAAGCGACAACTCCGTCACTGTCTGTAGAGCCGAGGCAGTAGCCCCTCCCTCTGTGAGACAGCTGCAGCGGAGGGCTGTACTACACTTTCTCAATTTACCCAGAGGTCTGCAGCCAGGACCAGGACCTGTTGAATTTGCCAGGGCTAAGTTAAAGCTGGTAACTTTTTGAATACGCCTACATTCTGGGTAAACTCATCTTTTAGGAACTCCGTAAGTTGATGATTTAAACTGTAAAAGCTGTTTATCATACGGCCAGAGAAGAAGTGATCAGCGCTCTCTCTCCCATCAGCGGCAGACAGACACACACACGCATACACTCTGTTCCCACAGTCATCACGTCACCTTTAGACAAACTCGCGTAAACAGAGCATGCAGGGCGGAGTAATACAAACCACAGAAACAAACTAGTGCAGGCATTTAGGAACCAAAAAAAAAAAATCTTTGTGGTGCCCAACCCTATTCCTGATAATCGCCCTCATTTATTAAACGTTCATACGTGCGTTTGACCATTTCATCGTACGCTACGATCAGATCTGAGCTCATGTAGATGATCTGAGTGGATTAGTGGAGTAGCAGCAACATGAGACCGAAAATAATGATTAAACTGTGATTGGAGCATTAACGGACACATTCAGAACAGATCAGAGCCAAAATAATGGATTAATGTGTGTTTACAATATGAAAATGACAAGAAAACATCTTGTGTCGTGTAAACAGAAAGATGAGGAGAGCAGCGTTAAAAAGTTTTCTCTCTTTACCCTCAGAGAGCGTGCTGTGAGCGAGCAGCGTGCACAGCAGGCCGAGCTCAGTCTGCTGACTCTGCAGTTTGTCATGTGCAAACAGCACTGCTCTGGAAGCTTCTGCTCGTCTGCTGAGGAGCTCCAGCATCACCCGCAGTGAGCGCACGTCACTTCCTGTTCCATCAGGAACCACACACGCCTCACTTTGATCTACTGTGGGATAGGGCCGTACATTACCATGTCATACGAGTCACAATTTGCATGTCACTGTACAATATATCCTGATACTAAACAATATGATATACATCACGATATATTGTGATACCAATAATTACAAACTTCACCTTTACAAGTTTTTTTTTTTTTTTTAAACTTGCGAGAACAACTAAATGTAACTATCTGTAATTCAAGTACCAATATAAAAAAACAAGTGGTATGTTTATCAAAGTGTTAAATTATATTTTTCAAAAAAAGTTAAACTTTTGCTTTTACAACAGATTCTGATTCTGTGAAGTTCTTAAATTCTTTAATACAAAGTAACCACATATATCTATCAAAGTTCCCAGTATGTTTTATGTAAATAAGGCTAAAGCTGTGACTGCGAGTATACGTGCTATGCTAAAGTTAGCGACATTTTTTTGGTTAAAAACATGATTAAAAAAATTGATTTGGTCATTTTTTGGATTGATAAATATTGCAATATATCAGTTTCTGGTTTCAGGATTAGTTGACACTAGTTATCGACTGGTTTGTAGCTTGTTATTAGGCCGCTGTGATTAGAGCTTGAAAATAATATTAGTTTTAACTCATTACTTTATGTCACTGATATTCTGTAAAAACATTTTCTGGACAACCTCTAACTGTGTTCCAGTGGTGGTGACGGTACAGATGTGGAAAAGGTCCCATAACAACACTTTAAAGCAGATGTTTGGAGGAAACTTCATTTGATTGGATCTGTTGAATTGTGGCACTAGGTGTCAGTGAAGGCATCATCTCCTCTATGACTTTTACCTTCATTTTCATAAAACATACTGGGAACTTTGATAGATATGTGGTTACTTTGTATTAAAGACTTTAAGAACTTCACAGAATCAGAATCTGTTGTAGAAGCAAAAGTTAAACTTTTTTGAAAAATATAATTTGACAGGTAGATAAACATTGTTTTTCATATCATTATTTGAATTACAGTTACTTACATTTACTTTAGGTTTTAAACAAAAATGAAATGAATTGTATTTCACACCATTTTGTAAAGGTGAAGTCGTATTGTTTAGTATCAGGATATATCGAGATATATCGTATTGTGACATGCTAATTGCGTATCGTATCATCAGATATGCACACCCCTAGTCTAGACTAAAGTATAGAAACCACCTTCAACCCAGTCCATACTAATGGTTCTGAAACCAGAACCAAATCTATTAACCTGATTGTTTAGGTGTTTTGCTGCCCTCTGCTGGTCAGTGTGACACACTAGCATTATGGTACGTTCACACCAAACGCGCTTGGGACGTCAAAATTGTGCCTCACGCGCGTAGTTGGACGTTTGTGCTCATTGAATACAGACGCTTGTCACCAGTGTCGAAGATGCTCGGCATTAGGGCTGGGCGATATATCGAATATACTCGATATATCGCAGCTTGTAGTCTGTGCGGTGTTGAAAATGACCATACCGTTAAACTCGTGGACTTTTTTTTTTTTTTTTTTTTTTTAATATCTTAGTGGCATTATGCACAAAAGGTGCACTTAAATTTAGTGTTGTTTTGAAATGTCATCTTAATGACAACATGCACAAAAGGGCACTATTTGTTTTAAAATATTGTAGTGGCATTATGTACAAAAAGTGCACTTTAATTTTGTGTTTTGAAATGCCATGTGAGTTGCATCCTGCACTAATGTCTTGTTTTGAAATGTCTCTGTTACAATTTTGCACAGAACGTGCACTTTCTGTTGACAATTTTATGTTTGAGCCACTCACTGTTTAATAAATACAGTTATGTCAACTTTGACTTAGTTGTGATATCCCCTTTTTTGCATGAAAGTTTAAAATTGGCATATATTAATGCAGTATGATCAAGAATGTTTTAATGTAGACATATAGAATCATCATACTGGTGTGATTTTGTGCATCAAAGTGTTAATTCAAGGGTAATGCAAAATATCGAGATATATATCGTGTATCGTGACATGGCCTAAAAATATCGCGGTATTTATAAAAGGCCATATCGCCCAGCCCTACTCGGCATGTTGATGGGAGGGGCTTCTCTGTTGCCGATGGTATTCTTAGAATAGATGATATTGTGGCGATCAGTTACGTTAATAATTCACCCAGTGACTATGAAGTGGTGGAACATTATTGTGATGAGAAGGCGGTGTTTCCGGTCGGATGTATTTAGGTGTGATGTCAGAGGGTTATAGAGAAGTGTGGGTGAATGGAGAATAAAGCTTGGAGTTCCTTGCTGAACACGCCCCCTCCGTCTCCCGTTCATTGGCTCTACGTTATCCAGAGAGTGGCTTGGCTTGGCCCAAAAGTTCAACAATCCCAACTCCAGTGTCGGCCATGTTGGAGGTGCCAGACGCACGTCAAAAGCTCCGACCGCGCGAAAAGCTTCAAAACGCGCCGCACAGGAGGGGCAGGACCTCTGATGCTGCCTAGAAGCTCGTCCACCATATATTGTGAATGTAAACCTGCCACTTTTGATGCTTTCAACGCGTTTGGTGTGAACGCGCCATTACTGTAATCCAGGGATGGAGAACTCCAGTCCTTGAGGGCCTGATTCCTGAGACTTTTCGATGTGTCCTGCTCCAACACACCTGAATCAAATGAATGGCTGGTTAGCTACTTCTGCAGAGCTTGATAACAACACATTGCTTTCAACCAGGTGTATTGGAACAGAGACGCATCTAAAGTTCTCCACCCCTGGTGTAATTATTGCCAGGCCGTGTGTCGGACCTAAACCGTGTGTCCCTACAGGAATGAAGCCCCTCCTGCTGATGTGATGAAGGTTTTGCAGAGACTGGAGTCAGACTGGGAGAACATGAAGGAGCAGGTGTTGGCTGGGGTCCCTCTGGAGGGTCTCCAGCCTCTCTGTGTGGACTCTTTTGTTCCAGCTCAGGTACAATAAACAGTGTTAACATGGTGTTAAAGGTAAGGAGTGCGGGTACTTTGGGTTTGTGTTAAACAGTCTGTAGATTGATAAATGAAACCTGTTATTTTCCTATACTTCCCTTTTACATTTCATATTTCAAATCTATTTTAATTTATGTTTATCTTTTTAAAACTTTTTTTTAAATTTCATTCAAAATAAGTTATTCCGAATGAAATCATTTGAAAGTGTTCTGCTTTTTGTTTACATGGAAATAGTTATTCCTGAATTGAGGTTTACATGCAGGGCTTGAGACTGAGACCAAATGGTTGCATAGGTGAGTATTTTTTCAGTGTGTGCAAGTGAAAATTTTCTCGTCGCATCCGTGCGAGTGCGTATGGGTGGCCTTATTTTGGACGGAGCGGCTGAGCGTCACGTCCCACAGAGTGCACCTCTCTCTCTCTCGCTCTGCGCTGCAGGTGAGCAGACGGTGCACGCTCACGCAGAGTATAAACACCAATGAGCTCCTTTGGAGTGCGCGCGGTTCGTGAATGAAGTCAGGCATAACGAGTCGTTCACTGAGTGCACGCTCACATTGAGGGCAGCAGTAAAAAGGAAGAACATGCTTAAGCTAAAGCTAATCACAGATAATAACTGTGTTGTGTTTTCTGTCTGTAGATCATCACTGACACTCTGAGCAAAGCTTCTCTCAGGTATGTTTAGATTAAATAATCCATGATCGTGTTGGTGTCAATGAGTTGTTGGTGAAGCTGCTGTCGTGTGTCATCTTTTTAAAACTGAGGAGCTCCCAGAATCCTTCAGGAGAAGCTGATGGAAGCACAGACGTGAGCATAGACTCCTTCTCCTTCTGGTCTGTCCATCAGTCTGTGATGTCTGTGAATTTTTCCTCAGGAGGAGCAGAAGAAGAACCAGGAGGAACCGAGCAACCACGTAGAGCCAACCAACCAGGATCAGGACGGAAACATGAGTCAGTCCGTGTGTACGTCTGTTTGTCTGTCTGTCTGTCTGTCTGTCTGTCTGTCTGTCTGTCTGTCTGTCTGTTTGTTTATTGGATTCCCGTTAGCTTCCACCGTGGTGGTCGCTAATCTTCCTGGGGTTCATAATAAAAAGCAAGATTTTAGTACCTGTAAGAACAGAAAGAAATTAAGGACAATTAAAAACATACAGAAACATTATATGAAAAACATTTTCATTACACCAACAAATACATAATAAAATATGATTTTAAAGCATTTTTAAATATACATAAAGTTGACATGTCTTTTAGGTAATTTTTTCCATAAGTGAAGAGCTGTAAAAAATAGATATCTGTAAATAGTTGGTATCAGGACCATTAGTGACGAAGTTGGAGTTTGAAACGAGTAGAGTATTGTACGAGTGGATATGAAGGAATTATTTCATCTTTTCTAGAAATAATCTCGATTGTTAAAATAATCCTCTTTATTAATATTAGTAAATTATAATGCATTTTAGTTTTAATGATAAGGTTTATCAGTGATACTGGTTCCACTGACACGTTACAGAGACAGACTTTTATTAAAAACGTATTCTTAATTTATAACAAAGTCTGACAGGCTGTCAGTAACTGACAGACTGTCAGTTACTGACAGACATATAGAGCAGTGTTTCTTAAACTGTTTTAGCTCAAATACACTTTTCTCTTATTTCTGAAAGCTCCCCCTTATGTTCAACTACAACATTTTGCTCAGAATACAGTATTTAGGAGCAGCTTCAGTGACAGACTGCTGTCACTGTCCTGCTCCACTGACAGACTGAGGAAATCGTTCCTCCCCCACGCCATGCGGCTCTTTAACAACTCTGGGGGGGGGCGATAAAATCAACCATAGAACACTGGACTTAATGCTAATCACACCATGCACACTCTGTCACACACGCACTTTATCACACACACACATCTACTGTATCTTGCACACTGTCATCTGCACAACTGCACTTCAACTGGACTGGCACACACTATACTGTATTTCGATATTATACCATTATATTTTACCTTAGTACTTTCTTTGCACTGTTTTAAATTTTTTTCTTAATTTTTAAATTTTTAAATTTCTACATTGTACTTTCCCTGCATGCCCCTGTGTTCCCATACCTGTAAGCTGCTGGAACTGTGAATTTCTCTTGGAGATGAATAAAGTATCTATCTATCTATCTATCTATCTATCTATTTAGTTCCTCCTGAATAGATTTATTTCTATAGTATTGTTTCCTGTCGTCTCCCTCCTGATGTGGGACCAGCTCTGACCTTTATATTTTCACTTCATCTTTTAATCATCATTTATATCATAGTTTTGTGTATTTTGTTCTTTTTATTTTTCAGGATCTTTTTCTTATTTTTTGTGTGTTTTTGTGGTCATTTGTGTGTGTTGCTGGTATTATTTAAATTATTCTGTGTGTGTTTGTGGTGTCGTTTTGTATGTTTTTCTTGTTATATTTGTGTATTTTGTAGTGATGTTGTGTATTTCTCCCTCATTTAGTGTCTGTTATTTTGTGAGTTGCTGGTAATATTTAGAATTATCATTTTTTTTTCTTTAAAATAAATATTACGAAACCCCATATTTGTAATACTTTAATTTGTTAATTTCCCCCCTCTTTATGATGGCCCATGTAGTGCCATCACGTACCCCTAGGGGTACATGTACCCCCTTTTTCATAAACACTGGTATTGAGCACAGATCTGTTTATTTTGTTGTCACAATACTGATGGTGTGTGTGTGTGTGTGTGTGTGTGTGTGTGTGTGTGTGTGTGTGTGTGTGTGTGTGTGTGTGTGTGTGTGTGTGTGTGTGTGTGTGTGTGTGTGTGTGTGTGTGTGTGTGTGTGTGTGTGTGTGTGTGTGTGTGTGTGTGTGTGTGTGTGTGTGTGTGTCAGGCTGTGAGGATCTCAGTGTCTCTGAGGCCTGGTTTGATGCTGAGGAGTATCTCCAGCCTCCACAGCACACTGGGAGCAGAGATGGAGGATCATCTGACCTTCATCACCACTGATGGTTCCACAGGTGAGATGTTCACACACGTTCATGTTCTTACCTTTAGTGTAATACATAGATGAAGCCAGCAGGGGGCGGTACAGCTTCAACTCAACTAAGATTGGAGTCAAAAGTACTTTATTTATCCCAGGGGGAATTTACTTTCGTCCCAGAGGCTCAAGAAATATTACAAATAATAAATGCTAAACAAACAGAGACAAATAATGAAGTAAAAGACTATTAAACAAGGATTAAATACAAGTGCACACATTACTGTACAAAAAAATAAGATAAATAATAAAACTAAAATAAATAATGATGACAGTACAGAAATCCTGTATAACCAGTATACAGACTAACAGTTTATTAGAGCAGGGGTTTTCAACCTTTGTGTCAGGATCCCTTTTTGGGTCACGAGACACAGGGGGGGGTGTCACCATATGCCTTCAAGTAACTTCAACTTCAATAAAATTTGCTGAACAAATTGAGCCCATTTTTTCTTATTTTTCCCATTTTTCTACAACTTCACCAAACTCACCATATTTCAATATTTTAACGTGTTTCTATCACTTTTTCTTGTCATATTTTTGCTCCTTTTAATGTATTTTTGCTACTTTACTCCCATTTCTGACACTTCTACACCACATTTTTTCACTTTCCAGACATGTTCATCACTTATAAACCCTTTCCACCACTTTTACACCTAATGTCACACATATTGACCCATTATTGTCACTTTTAACCTCTCTTCACTATATTTCATGATGATTTTTTTTTTACCATTTTAACCACATTCACCATTTGTCATGTCCATTATTTGCCAGTTTAAACTAATTATGACACTACATCATGATCTTTTTCTATTCCTCCACACTTAGTGAGATGTTGTCCATGTTGTTCTCCGAGTGAAGTAACAGCCAGTTTTCTGTTGCTATAGTTACGAGTGTTGTTCCCAGTCTGAGGACAAAAGCTGACAGTGTTTTACATTCAGATCACGTTGGACAGAACTGAAACACTGTAAAACAGGGTTCCTGCACATCTTTAAAAAGTCTTTTTGATTTCTTCAAATAATTCATTAATCTAAAAATAAGGCCTTAATTCTCATTAAAATGTCTTAAACCAATGTTTCAAGTCTTAAATTTTACCACATTAGTATGATGATTGTAATTTGTCTCAATTTTCAAAATAAATGGTATCATTTGTTTTTTTTTGGTTTTTTTAAATGTATAAACAACATGGGAAAATGTAAATTTAATTAAAATTGCCTGTCCAAGAAAGATTTTTATTAATGGCTTTTATTATTTTTTTTATTATTATTATTGTTTTATAGATTCTGGCTATTTTTGTAGTCCTCTGGTGTTTTTGGAGTGATTTAGATTTTTTTAGTCTAGTTTTTTTTTTTGGTGTGTATTTTACTGTCATTTTGTGTTTATTTGGGGGGCCACCAGTTGTACGTCAGCACTAGACACTAGAAAATTTTACCCTAACTGGGGGTTTACACTGGATACGTCTCCGCTGTGCCACGGCACCGATCTGGTTTTGTCCTGCTGTCTGCACCCTATGATAGTGATTCTGCACCCTATGATAGTGATTCTGCACCCTATGATAGTGATTCTGCACCCTATGATAGTGATTCTGCACCCTATGATAGTGATTCTGCACCCTATGATAGTGATTCTGCACCCTATGATAGTGATTCTGCACCCTATGATCTTGATGTGGTGTTTTTCCCCTAATTGTGTTTACTGTGAAGTTGGTTTTAAATTTAATTTCAAATGGCAATAAAAAGTGTTGAATGTAATTTGACTAAAGCTGAAGGAACTCCGTAAAAGACTTTTTCAAAATGTATTGTGAAATTATTGTCAAACGATGAAATAAAAACCAACAGAAAAGCTCAATAGAAACCAATCAGTGGCAGCATTAAAACGTCACCAGTTGAAGTGATGCACCAACAGGTAAAGCACTTTCCCTCCGCCATGCTTCCACACAGTTTTTTTATATATATTTATATTTCATAAATATATATAAAGCTGAAATGATGCCTGTGGTTCTCGTCTCAGGTAGAGACGGATTCAATTGAAGATGAAGCTCCAGCGATGAAGATGATTCCTGATCAGGCCGTTGAGAGTTTTTCTTTTTTTAATCTATTGTTTCAGAGAAACAGACTCCTGTTGTTCATAGAGGAAGGAAAACGACACTGACGAGCCTTTTTTGTTTGTGGTTTGATTTTTTTATTTGCACGTTTTACTGCCTGACTATTAAAAAAAGCCTTTTTGTGTCTTTAAAATGAGCCTTTCATCTTTGTTTGATGGTTTTATGAGCAGTTCGTCCACATTCCTGCATTTATTCACAGTCCTTCATGTCAGTGGAGTTCAAAGGAGGCTTTCAACCACACACCTAGAGTTCTACCTTTAGCTCTGCAATCCTCACAATAAGTAAAGTTTGTATAATATAACAGTGTTTGAGTAAGTTTATACATTGAGAATTCACTATTTAAAGGCTTGGAAGCAATTTATATCCCTATTAATAACATACAGTAGTTCCAAATGTAGGGACACACCCATTTAAGTTTTTTTTTTATTAAATTTTTTTAATTAAAAATCTTGATGAAATCTTAATCCAATCTGGATAAACCTCGGTGGATTAAATGAGGAACCAACTCCACATAACAGATTAAGATTCTGTAATGAACTGAGATATTAATTTTTTGCCAGTGATAAGAGCAATTTTTAGATTTTTCAAACTGATCCTGAATCAGTTTATTGATCTGAATCCACTTCAGACTTTAACGGATTCTTCCATGGCCTAAAGTCTATCTTTGCTTCAAATTTTGTCAAAATCTGAAGTACTTGTGACGTAATCTTGCTGACAGACAAATAATCATAATAAGATTATAACTGGGGCTTTTGCATTTATTGTTCATATACTGTATGTTATGACATATATGAAATGTGTCCTCTGCATTGAACCGTCTCTGAGGAGCAGTTAGGACTTAAGGCTCATGCTCATCATCCCACAGTGATGCCTGTGAGTCAACAACCCTGGATCAACCTGTCACTGTGAATGTTCATGGACATAATATTTTCATTTAAATGTTCACGTGCACTACTCATCAATGCACTATTATTGTATTTTTATTTTATTTCGTTATTACTATTATTATCTTGTTATTCTATTTAGTTTGCACATATTAGTCTAACTACTCTTATATTTATGTTTCTTTTTTTAATTTTCTTTATTCTAGTTGATATTTATTATTTAATGTTACACTATCTGAGAGCACAGGTCACCAAGACACATTCCTCGTGTGTATTCATACTCTTGGTTAATAAAGTTGATTCTGATTATTAGAATAAATCAATAATTCAATTAAAACACAAATGCTATTTATATCAGTGATTATTAATATCAAGTAAAAACATTTACAGTTTAGTTTTCAAGATTCATTATTGCATTTTTTAAATAAAATAAAATCCGACGGTAAATCATGTTATTTGGCAACCCGGCTCCCTGCGTCAGACCGGAGGCAGTAACGGGGTGACGTCACACCTATGGGCGGAGACTCGGGACGTGGACGTTGGACAAACCGGAGAGAAGGTGGTTGTTTACCGACGGCTCGCTCCCGTCTCACGCACGGACTTGTAGCCATGCGTGTGTCCTCAGTGCGCACCGACACTCCAGTTTGAACCGAACCGGACTACCGGATCGAACCGGGAGGCGCGCTTCCATGGGAGCCTGACACGGCCGTGCCCGCGCTCAGCACAACACACTTGGTTTAAAGCGTGCGTGGACGCGCCTGGGGGGCGAGCAGCATGTGGAGGGCGGGACTGTGCGCGCTCCTGCTGAGCTCTGTGTCAGGTAAACACACAGGTGAAAACGCACGCGCACAGTGCAGCCTTTAAATCCCAGGAACACCTGGTTCCAGGGGGTGAAGGTGTGCTGTGGTATCTGTCTAATGGTTAATGTCTGGAGCCTGAAACAGACTGAACTACTGACAGTCTGTGATGATTATTAATGACGTCATTGATCCAGATACAGACCTGTCAGTAGATCTGAGCCTTTGTTTGGTTTAGAACTGAAAACGTCCTTAAAGGTTCTCAATTACAACAAATACAAAACCATCAATGCCTCAAAAACTAGTTTTTAGTTTTTTTTACCATTCTTGCAATTGTTGTCATAGGTTGACACAGATATATGTACGCTACATATACTTATATTTATATATGTACCGTACATATATAAATATAAGTATATATTGTCATTTCTTTATCCCCAAAATAGAAAACTTGATATATCTTGAATCTCGATATATTGCCCTACTCTAGTATGTACCGTGTATATATGTTGGGTCCATAGTTGTACTGTGTATATACATATATGTACTGTACATATATAAATATGTGTATATTTGTTTTGTGTATATATGTATGTAATGGAATCTCTTTGCAACATGTGTGTGTGTGTGTGTGTGTGTGTCAGGTCTGAACGTGTGTTCCAGTGGTAGTTCTACTTCCTGTGAGGAGTGTCTGCTGATCCACCCGAGCTGCTCCTGGTGTTCTCAGCAGGTCAGTGACGTCTATGTTCTGACCTGGTTGTGGACCACTGCTGCTGCTATCAATAGTTTTGGAATCGAGTATTCTGTCAATTTTTTTCATTGTGTAAAAGGATAAATTACACTTTTGTGTTTAACAACTATTATCAATAGTGTTACAAAATATGAAAGAACTCTTAAGAATTACCAAGCAATTGTCAGTTATTCCTCAAACGTTTATTTAAAAATATTTTTAAAAACTTCAACTTAACTGTAAACAAATAAAATACATGTACAACCTATTTTATGAGGTTTATCATAATAAAAAAGGTGTAGCCACTGCTGGTGTTTCCTCCACGGTGCATCTGTTCATGCTGTCAATGTGATGTACTGTAGGGGACAAAAAAACTTGTTCATAAGTAAATCTATATGCTAATGAATGCAGCTTTGTTCATATTTAGCATTTTTGAATAAATATTTTTTATTTTGTTTGTTGAGTCATTACAGTCGTGCAAAAAAGTATTTATTCAGACACCAATTGTGCCAGTTCTTAAAAAGATGGTAAACCTCAACTATGAGAGACATGAGAAAAAAAATGCATACATTGTATGTGTATATTTGTATCTTTCTGTTGGCATTTTGTGCATTTTTTGTATAATTATTGTTTTTTGTTGCCATTGTAGTGATTCTCGAGTCATTTTGTGTATAGTAGTTTTGTGCATTTCTGTTGTTGTTTTGTGTATTTTTTGTATACATATTTAGTTTTGTGTTTTTTTTAATCATTTTCATAGTTTTGTTGTTGTTTGGTGTATTTTTTTGTAATGTATGTTTTTTGGAGCTTTTTTGTGTATATTTAAAGTTTTTTTGTCAGTTTTTGTTGTCATTTTGTGTGTTTCTAGAGTAATTTTGTATATTTTTGTGCATTTCTGTTGTGTACTTTTTATATAAATATTTAGTTTGTTTAGTTTTTTCTTTTCTTTTGCTCATTTAGTACATTTTTATTATAAATACCTTATGTGTGGTGAGGGCGTGTTTTGAGGTGCGTGTGTGTGTATCTTTCTGTAGCACCACACACACACACACACACACACACACACAGGAGATGTTGAATATGTCCTTTTGTTCCTTATGCCTCATCACTATTAACTCATGATACAGGCTATAAAGTGTGACCTAATGGAGGATCTCAGTCTGCTTGTAGAAGTTGCGTTCACGTGAGGATGTTTTCTTTTCAGATGTTGCAGCATCGTGGAAGTCCTGTTATGGTGGACTAGATCCATCTACACTGGACTACGTTGTCCGCCTTGTGAAGTGTAAAATGGTCTCACACTTTAGACATTTTCTGTCTTTTTGGCACTCCACCAGTGTCCACATCTTCTGCTATTGCATTGAGAAAATGATGCACGTCAAATAATTGAGACCAGGTGAAATATGACGTCACCAGGGACCGTTTACAAAGCCGGACTTTGGTGACATGAATTAAACAAAGCCTCGAGGCTTTTTTGTAATCAAATTATTCAAGGAATTTCTTCAGCCCTATTCTGGTTCTGTCTGTGTTCTGACCTGGTCCTGGTTCTGTCTATGTTCTGACCTGGTCCTGTCTGTGTGTGTGCTGCAGGACTTTGGCAGTGGTCGTACGCTGACGTCTCGCTGTGACGTGAAGGAGAACCTGCTGAGGAGAGGCTGTGATGTTGACATGATGGAGAGTCCCAGCAGTAAACTGTCTATCCTAGGGAACCGCCCCCTCAGCTCTAAGGGATCAGAGTCCAGTATGTCAGACGTGGTTCAGATGATGCCTCAAAGGATCGCAGTCAGCCTGAGGCCCGGTAATCACACACGGTACACGGCACACAGAGGGCCCAGAGCAGGAGGAGCCTGAGGGCCACATAGGAGTACATCTCATCTCCAAGGCCTGAAGGTTCTGGTGTTAGCTAGTCCTTAAACCTCAGTTTGTAAACCACCAGCACCAGATCCACTCCATCATTATCACTCTAACATTATCAGAAGAAAACTGTCACATTTACTCATCTTTAATCTGTTGTACAAGACAGTATGACCTGATGAGGTAGCCCCGCCCCCTTACCTTTTGACCCTGCTCAGCCAGCAGCGCTATGTGCTAAGCTAACCCAAACATAGAGGACTAGTGTCTACGTGCTAAGCTAACCTAAACATATAGGACTTGTGGCTACGTGCTAAGTTAACCTAAATAAGTGGGACTGGTCGCTACATACTAAGCTAATTAAATGTATGGGTCTGGTGGCTACATTTTAAGCCAACCAAGCATGTGGGACTGGTTTCTAAGTGCTAAGCTAACTTAAACATGTGTGGAGTGGTGGCTATATGCTAAGCTAACCTAAACAAGTGGGACTAGTAATTACATGCTAAGCTAACCTAAACAAGTGGGACTAGTAATTACATGCTAAGCTAACCCTAACATATAGTACTGGTGGCTACGTGCTAAGCTAACTTAAATGTATCTGACTGGTGGCTACGTGATAAGCTAACCTAAATGTATATATGACTGGTGGCTATGTGCTAAGCTAACCTAAGCGTATATGACTGGCGGCTACATGCTAAGCTAACTAAATATGTGGGACTGGTGGTTACGACCTTAGCTAACATCAACAAGTGGAACTGGTTGCTTTATGCTAAGCTAACGCAAACACGTGGGACTGTTTGCTACATGCTAAGCTAATTAAACATATGGGACTGGTGGCTACATGATAAGCTAACTAAAAAGGTGGGACTGGTGCCTACGTGCTAAGCTAACCTAAACATGTGTGGCTTGATGTTTAAACTGATGTTTGTACATTTATTTTGAAAAGCTTCTACTGCTGCTGAACGTCTTTTAGTTCTAATGTCTTCTGGTCTTCTTTGCTCTCCAACATCTGGTCTGCGGTCAGGTGACCCTCAGTGGTTTGAGCTGCAGGTGCGGCAGGTGGAGGACTACCCCGTGGACCTGTACTACCTGATGGACCTCTCCCTGTCCATGAAGGATGACCTGGACACCATCAGGAACCTTGGAACCAAGCTGGCCCAGGAGATGGGGCAGCTCACCAGTAACTTCAGGCTGGGCTTTGGCTCCTTCGTGGACAAGAACATGTCTCCGTTCTCCTACACGGCGCCCAAGTACCAGGAGAACCCGTGCAGCGGGTACGTGTAACGCATGGTACACAGAAACGTGTTTAAACCACTTTAATCAGACCCACAGGAAGGGGGTGTTTGTTGGGGGCGCCCCACGTCTCATTCTATACAGTTTAAACACATTTGATCATCTAAACTGGCCTTTTTAGCATTGGATCTGCTTTAGTTTCAAGCTTCTGTTAATGTTGTGTTTTTTAAAAGTCATCCATAATAATTAGTTAAAGGTACAGTAATTAATACAGTAATACTTGATTATTTTTACTATTGTGTGTTTGGTTGGGGATAAAATAAAAGCCTGTGGGCGTAAAGTGTCCCCTTTACTTCGCCTCGCTGCTCATGTGGGTCACAGAGCTCTGACTGATGAGCAGTGTTCATCTCTCATCAACACACTCTGCTGCCCTTTAGTAGTGACTAGTTTAGAGCACACTGGCTAGATCTCCAGTGATGTTTGAAATCCAGTAGTGATCATGTTAACTGGTGACCAGGGATGTAACGATTCACTCAACTCACGATTCCATTCACGATACTGGGTTCACGATACGATTCTCACGATTTATTTGACAAAACGAGACTGTAGACAAATGATGACTGAAAAATATTCTTTTATTTTCTTCCAAAATAAAAAATACTGTACTATTTTCTTTTATCTTTCATTGTGAAACAATAAAATGGAATTGAAAATAAATCCTGAATGAAATAAATAAAGAAATGGTACAAATGAAGAAGAAACCTATTCATTTAAATTCTGGTTCTACAGTCAACTTTGCAAAACTAAATAATAAATCCTTTTATTTTTAAAAGTGCAACTGAAAATGTATTTTGTGCCTAAACAATTGGACTTTAAAACAAATTCCATATCAAAGAAATAATATAAATAAACTATGGATTTCACACTTTCTTTCTCACGTCTTTCATTTTGTCCTGGGAAGCCAACATGCTTCCACACTTCTGATTTAAAACACGGTGGTGTGTCCTGAATTTCAAATTCTAAATAGATAGCGCCCTTTGCTGTAAAAAATAAATAAATAAATGATTATTAGTATTTTTTTTTTTTAAAGTACTGTGATTCAATTTCAGAGTATCAATGTGAATCGTGAAACCTGCCTCATGATTCATCTTTACATCACTACTGGTGACTGAAGCTCTGACCTTTGTCCCTCCTTTAAATGAACTCTCCCAGTCTTTGTACTGGTTCATACTGGTATTCTTTAGTTAATTTGGCATTAGTTAAAGAAGTTTGATGATGCATGTGATGACAGTGTCAGAAAGTTGTTATTTCAGACCTGAGGGCCAAATCCGGCCCTTTAGAGCATCTAATTTGGCCCGCAGCAGCAAGCCAAAAAAAAGTCAGAGAAACAATGAATCATTGTGTCAGTTACCAACTAATTCAGTTGTAGATATCTATAACTTAAAATTTTTCCAAAATCCTGCAATTTTCCTCAAATTATTCCACAAAGTTTCCCAAAATTACATAGAAATTAGTCACAAAATCAAATAAATGTAAAGTGAAGATCCTGCAGAGACTGAAATCTGTCACTTATTTACTTATATTATCAGTGCTGTGCATGTTTTATCATTTATTTATACGTTGAAGTGGAAACTAGAGCATGAATGATTAAATTACTCATTTTCATCTAAAATCCATGGCCCACTTAGGATAAACTGCTCCGTATTTGGCCCCTTGTTAAGGCTGATAAACGATGTCCATCAATGCTCACGGGTTTTATTCACTGATGCTGATGTAAATGAGGAAGTATGTGCAGCACGCCGGCCTGTGATTGGCTGTGTGCTAACATCTGATCCTGTCTGCTGCTCTTTAGATACAAACCGTTCCCTAACTGCGTACCGACCTTTGGTTTCCGGAACATTCTGTCGCTGACGGAGAGGGTGGATCGATTCAACGAGGAGGTGCAGAAGCAGATGGTGTCTAGGAACCGTGACGCTCCTGAGGGAGGTTTTGATGCCATCCTGCAGGCGGCTGTTTGCAAGGTACCCACGATTGTTTCACCGTGAAACCAGGGGTTCTCAACCTTATGGTCAGGACCCCATTTGGTCTCATGAGACACTGGGAGGTGTCGCCAGATGCCTTCAAGAAACTAAGAATATGTCTTGAAATATTTTAAGCCCATTTTTTTTTTTTACTTTTTCCTTTTTTCTACTACTACAAGTTTTATTTCTAAAGAGCTTTACAACAACCAAAATTGACCAAAGCGCTGTACATGATAAAAAATACAGTTTAAAAACATCATAATATATAATTAAAAATGGACCATCATCACATTTAAAACAAGTGCCACAGAACTATGTATCAAACACCTTTCTAAACATGTGAGTCTTTAGTTTTACACCAAACTCACCATATTTTACCTTTACTTTCACTTTTTCTTGCCATATTTTTGCTCCTTTTAATGCATTTTTGCTACATTTCTCCCATTTCTGACACTTCTACATCATATTTCAATGACTTTTCTGCACATTTTTCCATTTTCCAGACATGTTCAGCACTTATAAACCATTTCTACCACTTTTACACCTAATGTCACATATATTGACCCATTATTATCACTTTTAACCTCTTTTCACCAGATTTCATGAATTATTTTTGATAATTTAACCACATTCACTATTTGTCATGCCCATTATTTGCCAGTTTAAATTAATTGTTCAAATATTGACACTTTGAACTCTTTGTACCACTTTTTATCTCCCTTTTTACCCACTCTAATTTGCAACTTTTAACCAATTTCTGTTTTTTTATTTTCATCACGTTTTCCACTATATTTGGTCACTTTGAACCATTTTATTAGTGATTATATCCAGGATTTCCATCTTTAAGATGACTATAATAATAATAATAAACGTTCCTGATAACAGTGGATATTATTCAGATGAATAAATAAATGTGGTTATCACAGATTCATAGAACAATAGACCATCATTTTACTGACTTTATGGATGGACCCCAAAAATCTCTCCTTTATTCCCCCTTATAGATGGTCCTGTCTCCACATGACTGTTCTTCAATGTTCATGTCTGTGATCAACCACCTTCAGCTACAGTGGGGGTCCCCGCTCTCTGGGACCTTTATTTTGGAGGGTCCCTGCTCTCTGGGACCTTTATTTTGGAGGGTCCCTGCTCTCTGGGACCTTTATTTTGGGGGTCACTAAAGGGCTGTAAAGGTTGAGGAACATTAAGCTAAACTGTGGTCTCGTTCTGATCCAAACCATACTGTCAGACCTATAGCCTGGTGCAACGTATTTGTTGATGTATTTTTCTTCTTTGTGTGTGTGTGTGCGTGTGTGTGCGTGCGTGCTTGTGTAGGAGGATGTGGGCTGGAGGAAGGAGGCATACCACCTGCTGGTTTTTGCTACAGATGACGTTCCTCACCTGGCTCTGGACGGGCGTCTGGGCGGACTCGTTACACCTCACGATGGTCAGTGTCACCTGGACGAGAAGGGAGAGTACAGCGCCTCCACCAGGATGGTGAGCACACCACACTCATATATTACTTCAGTTTTGTATTTATTATATCTTTATAATAAAAGCAAGAAAGGTGTGTGTGTGTTTGTGGAGTGAATATCTTCCTGACGCTGCCTGATCTGAAATTTTGTCAACAGCTTCCAAATACCCCAAATGTGTGCATCCGTTATTTTGGAGTAATTTGGTCATTTCAAAACGTTTATTTTCATGTTTGTTTGACCGTTTGCTGGTTAGACCGGACGAGACCCAGAAGTTTTTGGCGGGTAATGGCCGCGGCTGTGTTGAAAGCAAGAAGTGCAAATTTCCACGTCCTATGTAACCAAATGCACACCATGGATGTACATGCTGAACATACACAGAGCCGTTTAGCGAGAGAGTTGCAACAACGGAAGAGTTCCTGGAAATTTCAAGTAGTTCTCGCGGGTTTGTTTTTTTTTTCTACACACACACATTTCAACAACCTGTGACGGAGTATGTGCATGCGCACGTCTCATGCCGCGTGCGTGAGAGAACCAACAGAGGAGATCAGAGTCCCAACCAGGAGGACAGGTAGCGAGTCTCACACACACACACACACACACACACACACACACACACACACACCTCAAAAGACGCCTTCACCACACATAAGGTATTTATAATAAAAATTATTTTATATTTTTATTAGGGATGCACCAAATAATCGGCCACCAAATGTATTCGGCCGAATATTGCAAAACAAAGCCACATTCAGCCTTCGGTTTAGGCCGAATAGTAGCGTGTGACGCAATCAAACAACGTGCAGTGATTTTGAGTCGGAAAAGTGTGTGCGTGTTGCTGCAGAACCAGCAGCAGCAGCTCCTCCTGCAGGAGGAAGTTAACATCCTCATCGTTTCCTCCTTGCACTACACTGGGTCTCGCTGCATCGACTGGTGTAGCATTAGCATGGAGTGCTAACAGCAGATATGTGTAAACAATGGGTTCGTGGCTCCAAGCAGTGACTCCCAACACGATATTCGGCCAAGCGTTTATATTTTATTCAGCTCAAATTTTCATTTCGGTGCATCCCTAATAAAACTATGCTAAATGAGTAAAATAAAACAAAAAACTAAATAATATTTATACAGAAAGTACACAGAACAACAACAGAAATGCACAAAAATATACAAAAAGGCTCCAAAAATGCACATAATGACTGCAAAAAACATACGTTACAGAAAAATACACCAAATGAAAAAAATATAAAAATGAGTTAAAAAGAAAATGGCATAAATATTATTACACAAAAGTTAAAATATCCAAAATGATTGTTGTTTTCCACAAAGTAAAGCAGTCACTGAATCAAAAGTCTTGTATATTTGATAAAACTCACTGATAGTTCTGTATCTGACTCATTGTGTTGAAATGTGGGGCAGTGCCTGTCAATCATACACAAAACCTATTAGTAGAAGTGCAAACAGGGAACATACGCACACAATATTTATACAGCAAAAATGATTTGGTAGAATATAACATTTTATAAACCATGTACAAAGCTCATTTTAAAATATTACCCACAAATCTGCAAAAAATAATTAGGAGAGAAATTAATTATAACTTGTGAGAAATAGAGATATAAAAAACAAATCAAATCAGAACAACGATAAAAACAAATGTGCATTTGGTCAGACTATGGAACAATCTAAATGATGACATCAAATTATCAAGATTACATCATTTGTTCAATGTAATTATAATTGTAATTGTTAATGGTGAGTTTTGAATGTAAACGAGGAGGATTACCCACGATGCCCCTCTTCTCAGGACTACCCCTCCCTGGCTCTGCTCGGTGAGAAACTGGCAGAAAACAACATCTTCCTGATCTTCGCTGTGACCAAACGTCTCTACGTGATCTACAAGAACCTGACGGTGCTGATCCCAGGAACCACGGTGGAGATCCTGGACCAGGACTCCAAGAACGTCATCCAGCTCATCGTGGCCGCCTACAATGTGAGTGCAATGGATGCTGGGAAAATTCACAACATTTGACCAGTTAATAGTTGATAGTATATATAATTATAAATAAATGAAAGTAGGAGTGGTTTCTTTGTGTGGTCCTGCTGTGCAGAACATCCGCTCCAAAGTGGAGCTGTCTGTGTCGGACCTTCCTGATGACGTGGGTCTGTCCTTCACGGCCACATGTCAGGACGGGAAACCTCTTCCTGGTCTTAGGAAGTGTGGAGACATGAAGATTGGAGACACAGTGAGTTCTCTCCTCTCAAATCAATACCTCCAACTCTTTATTGTTGAGTCATTGTAAGGAGTCTTTTTGATGAATCATTTCTGCCTAGTTTTTTCCCACCAAGTCATTTCCCGCCGCGTCTTTATTGTTGAGTCTTTACCATGTAGTCATTGTGAGGGGTCTTTTTTAAAAAAAATTAATAATAATATTTATTGAATTTTACAATAATGACATGGCAATAATGAATCATGACAATTTAAATAATGACAATCAAACAGATAACACAACCAGAGGTAATAATGAAAATAATTATAGTATGAAGTAATGAAATAAAAAGAGCAAAAATACAGAACAATGAAAATAATAATAATGATGATGATAAACAGTTAACTTTGAGAGTGCTAACATACTGTATGTCCAACATAACTTCCACTCAGAGAAATCTCCTCCCTTTAGAAGCTAATTCTTCAGGTAAATAATCTAGAAAAGGTGTCCAGATCTTTAGAAACAGATCATCTTTCCCCTTTAAGACAGCCTGTAATCTTTAATGGGGGAGGGGCCAAACACCTCTCTGTACAAAGGGTAACACTTGGTGGAGAATCTTTAATCCAATTGGTCAAATTGCATTTCCGAGCAATTACAAGGAGCTTCTCAAGAAGTTTGTAATGTGTAACAGGGAGACGTAGTACCCTCGAGGTTAAGGCCAAGGAGGAAAACGCTGGGGTCTTTATTCATTTTTAATTTAAATATCTTGCTCATCTCCTTGGAAATAAACGTCCAAAATCTGGAGATCATCTTACACTCCCAAAGCAATGAAAGTATGTTGTCCTGTCAGTGCACCACTTAATACATACTGTATAGGAGAAAAGAAATGATTTATTTTGTGCAAGATGACTATGATATGAAGTCTGTGAAGTATCTGAGTTTCTCTAAACCTGTTACATGTGAATGTAGTATTAATCATACGTATAGCAGCCTGCCACTCATCATCTATATATTCAGTATCCAAATCCTTTTCCCACTTCCTAGATATATTTGGTAAGTCATACGTGTGAAAGGAGCCAACAAGTGAATAAAATAATAGAAAATGTTTTCCATTTTCACGCTCTAGGATGAATTTTTCCATGTGATTACTGTATTAGATGAATCAACAGGAGAGAGTGTGAGACAGATATAAAGATATAAAATGCCTCATTTGCAGAAATACAAAGAAATGTTGCTTGAGAACATTAGATATTAAATGTTGGAAGGACATTAAAATGTTATCTATGAATAGGTCACCAATTACCTGTATCCTCTATCCCTCCAGGAGGAGAACACGGATGAGCCGATCCCAGCAGATATTGGGGAGAGCAAAGATTTCATATTTTTTCTTCCCATATATTTATTTAAATTGTGCCAGGCCCAGTTATAAAATATCCAGTTTGGCACAGAAAGGCCACTCATCTGTGGGTAGTTGCAACATCTTTAGCTTATGGCTTGGTTTTTTGCTATGGCAAATACATTTTCCTGATTAGTTAATGTACAGGTGGAGCATCTGTAGGAGAGGCAGGATTTGACAACCCCCTCCCAGTGTCTCACGACCCCAAATGGAGTCCTGACCCCATGGCTGAAAACCACTGCAAAAGACTACAAACTCAATGAATATGTACCGTCTTCAAAATAAAAGCCCTATTTACAAAAGTTTTGTTTCATATTCCTTCCAAAGGAAGTTAAATAAGGTCTTAATCTCTGTGTTCCTGAGGAAACACGTGATTGGCTGCTCGCGCCTCGCATTAACAGCTAATTAGATCGTCCCTCATTAGCTTGTTAATGGGGGGGTTTCTGGGAGTCATGTGATGTCTGTGTTTCCTGTCCTCGGGTGACTGCTCACTCACTTCTAAAGCTCTCGGTTCTCTCTATGTTTGAGCCTCCTGCAGCTGTGCTCTGATTGGCTGGTAGGCAGGAAGTGACGCTGACCTGCCGTCTGTCCTCCGTAGGTGTCGTTCAATGTGAGCGTGGAGGCGCGGGGTTGCCCTGGAGATGCCGACCACACCTTCACCATAAAGCCCGTGGGCTTCAGGGACAGGCTGGAGGTGTTCGTGGACTACAGATGTGACTGTGGCTGTAGCCGCACGGCACAGGTCAACAGCAGCGTGTGCAGCTCCATCGGTACGTAGCACGCTAGGTCAGTTAGCACGCTAACTTAGCTCTGCAGACAACACGATGCAGGCTGCTGAGTTTTATTGTCCCTGAAGCTCAGCTCACTCCTGGTCTGTATGTTTGGGTCAGTCTAAATACAGACACAGACGTGATATTACCCAATGAGTGTGTGACTCCGCCCACTTTTCCACCGCTGGTGGTTTGTTAATGACTGTAATGAAAGCACAGGATCGCCTCCTAAAGAGCAGTTTAAGGCTCTGGGTGTTGATTTGATGGGTGCACACGTTTCTTTAAAGCATCATTGGAGTTTACGTTCCCTTATCCTCAGAGCATTCAAGGTTTTTTCTTAGAATTTGGTTTAAAAATTCTGACTTTAATCTCAGAATTCTCACTTTCAACTCAGAATTCGGAGGAAAAAAAAGTGAGAATTCTAAGAATAAAGACTTTTTAAAAAAAATTTAGACTTTATTCTCAGAATTCAAACTTATCTCAGAATTCTGACTTTATTCTTAGAATTCTGACTTTTTCCCCTCAGAATTCTGGATTTAATCTCAGAATTCGAACTTTATTCTTAAAATTCTAACTTTTTTTTCCCTCAGGATTCTGACTTTAAATTTAGAATTCAGACCTTTCTGCCTCCCTGAAATCCTGGGATCTTTCAGTTGTTCATGAGATCGTTGCCAATGTGAGATTTTTCACACATTTTTCAGTCAGAAAGTGAAATTTTAAAAATGAGAGTAACAGGGTGACAAAAGAGTTAAACATTGACTCAAACTTCAACAGATGATGATGTTCATGTTCTCTGCAGGGACGTACCACTGTGGGACGTGTGCCTGTGAGCCGGGCTACCTGGGCGCCCGCTGTGAGTGCCAGGAGGGCGACGCTAGCGGCTCGTCACTGAGCGCGTGCAGACAGGCCGAGGGTCGTCAGGTGTGCAGCGGGCGAGGAGAGTGCAGCTGTAACCAGTGTCTCTGCTACGAGTCAGAGTTCGGAAAGATCTACGGAAGCTTCTGCGAGTGCGACGACTTCTCCTGCCCTCGACACAAGGGGGTGCTGTGCTCAGGTAAGAAGCTCCGCCTCCCTGTGATGTCACTGCCCCTGAGCAGTTTTATTAGATTTTCAACCTGTGGCTCTTGAGCTCCTCTGCTGAGGCTCCAAAGTCCCTCCCTTTGCACCAGTGGTTCCAAACCTTTTTTGGATTGTGACCCCATTTGATCACACATTTCTGCAGACCCCCCCAAAGACGATTTTCAACAATAATTTTTTGATTATGAGTAGATTAGATATGTTTATACTGTGTTTTATTTAAACAAAATGTATGACTATTTATATTTGAAAAAGTGAAAGTATAAAATACAGTGTCGTGTTTTAATTTAAAAAATAATTCAATGATAATAAGAATTAAAATTTTAGACATTTAAATATATATATTTTTAATCAGTAATTCATTTTCGTTTCATTCATTTCTTAGAGACATTTTGTTTTTGTTGTCAATTCATACATTTCTCTGTTATTTTTGTGTATTTCTATTGATCATGTACAACTTTTGGTTAATTTTGTGTATTTTTGTTAACTTTTTAAACATTTTTGTTATTTTCCTTAATTTCTTTTGTGTTATTTTTGTGTATGTTTGTTGTCCTTTTGTGTATTTTTTGTAATTTTATGTTTTTGGAGTCATTTTGTAAATTTCTCTGTTTTATATTTTTGTGTGTGTTTCTTTAAATCATTTTGTTCGTTTACTTTGGGGGCCAGACAAAATTAGACCGTGGGCTGCATGTGGCCCCCGAGCCTACTGTGTCTGTCTGAGCTCTAGGTGATAAAATGAGCAATATATATATTTTTAATCAGTAATTAGTAATTACTCGACATTTGAGCCGACCCCATTTAAATTACAGGCAACAAAACATGGGGTCACGACCCCAAGGTAGAAAAACACTGTGTTACACACATTTTTATTCAATTACTGACTTTATTGCCCTTATGAGGCTCATTTATTGTCATTAAAGTGATGATAAATCTCAACTCTTTGATGGATCTGCTGCTCTGCTAATCTTGATGTAGTTCTTCTTCTCTCCTGTAGCTGCTGCTCTGCTAAATATCACCTCGGTGTGTAAAATATAGTCCTCCTTTGGATCTTTAGCATCTCTGCTAAACTCACTGTTAGCTAAACTTTCTACTCTGTGTTTTTTCCAAACTTGCTGTAGCGTTCCTGGACCTGGTTTATCCCCTGGTTACTGTGGTAAACTCATTCTTTTTCTGGACTGGCTGCTGCTCTGCTAAACCTGCTTCATTACTTTAATAACTCATTAAATATCTCAGTGCTATGCTAAGTCAGATGCTTCTCTAGTCTGTGCTAGTTAGCTAAACCACCTGCTCCATGTTGTTTTTTTTGGGTTTCAAAAACAAAGCTGCTCTGCTAAACCTGACGAGCACTATTTCTTTTGGTTATGCTGCTGCTCTGCTAAACAGTTTGTTTTTACTGAACATCTTCACTAAACTTGATGTTCATACTTCTGCACATCCTAACTCCTTCAGTCTGTTAACGATTTTTCTTCTCTGATATCAGCAGTTGTGCTAACCAGCTAGCTGCTCTGTTAACCCATAGACTCTTTTTGTCATTGTAATCATTGTCACATTTTGGCTTTTTTTAGAATTCTGTTAGAATTCTGATGTTTTTCTTTAGAATTCTGACTTGAAACTCAGAATTCTGAGTTTTCAGAATGCTTCGCTAAGTCAGATGCTTCTCTAGATTTTTCTGTTACAGAAAAAGCTGCTCTGCTAAACCTGACGAGCACTATTTCTTTTGGTTATGCTGCTGCTCTGCTAAACAGTTTGTTTTTACTGAACATCTTCACTAAACTTGATGTTCATACTTCTGCACATCCTAACTCCTTCAGTCTTTTAATGGTTTTTCTTCTCTTTGCTAACCCGCTAGCTGCTCTGCTAACTCTGCAGTGTTTCTGCTCTGCTAACAGACTTTTTCAGTCGTGGTAGTCGGGAACATTTTGGCTGCTCTTCCTCATTTGGACCAGTGTCCCACAGTTCCCACTACATTGTTCCAGTACCTCCAGAGCCAAAGGCTGGTCCAGGAAACCCACAGAGGGCGCTTTGTGCCTCGACCCATTCAGGCAGCACAAAGGACGCCTGTATTTGTCTGTTCTCAGAGCACACATTTGTTTGTGTTGTTTGGATGCTAACGAGCTCCTAATGATAGCTAGCAGAAACGCCTCCTTACAGCAGAGTTAGTTCAGTTTCTAAACACCTACTGATCTTTAAAGATAAACACTTGCACTCTCCAACACTCAGTTGTTTTTTATTCATGTAGTTTTGTCTTCTAACATTACCACAATAATAAATACGGAATACAGGATCTTGCAGCGAAGTCAGAATTCTAACTTTTTTCTCAGAACATTAATAATAGTAAAAAATATTGGACCTAGTTTGTTTTTTCAGGCCCGAATCCTCTTCCATAGATACAAAAGTGTAATAAAGTCGTTGATGTCTCACAGCTCTCCAAAATATAAAGACAAAGTTTGACCATAAAAACACAAACTACAGTAAAATGTCAGCTAGCCGGGCTCTTATTGTGAAAGGTCACCTCAGAGTGCAGTGTTAAAGCTCCAGTAGGGACGGTACATGACATCATCTCCTGTCATAGTTTCCTTCTGTTTTTGCTCCTTCACAGCTGGATGTGAGTCTGGCTCTGTGTTCTAGACTAACACAACCCCTCTCATCCCCGTAAAACACACACACACACACACACACACACGTTTCTGCTCGGCATGTCGATGTGAACACGTGTTTCATCAACTTCTTGCTGAGCGTCGCCAACTTTATAAAGAAAACAGTTCTCAGTTCACTTGTTCACACCAACACATTCACAACATCAGGACCTCCTGCCTCTAATCTGTTCATAACGTATCATTAGTAAGTCTATCATACACATGTTAAGATTAAACTAAGCGTAGCTAGGGGCTGTTTATCAGCGAGGCAGTGTTAAAAGCTCAGAATCAACCTTTCTTCATTAATGTCAGAGTAACAGAGAAATACCAGTACAAACCAGTATTAAAGTATAAACCAGTAAAAAAAAAAAGAAAATAAAGTATAAACCAGCATAAAAAGTTTAAAACCAGTAAAAACAACTTTATAAAAAGTATAAACCAGTATTAAAGGAAGGACAGTCATTTGCTAAAGATAATTTTTGTGCTGAAACATGACGTTATATAAATCAGATAATAGTGTGTTTTAATACTGTACTCTGTATGAAATCATCCATTCAGTGAAAAACGTTGGGTATAAGTTGATAAAGTTCAGGTTTTTGACAGAATGTATTATGTGTTTGTTTGGTCCTGGAAGTTTGGAGGTTTTTTCTTTGTTTGTCCAGAAATTCCACAGATGCTGATTTAGATCTGGGAATGTGAAAGAGTACGACACATGTTCCTGTCTGGAATTAACATCTTTATTCTGGTTTTTTTTTTTTTTTACCGATTACATAATCTTAGATATCTACATATTCAATGTATCTAAAAAAACATGGCTACCTTTCAATGGCCTTGTGGATGTGTGTCATGTTTGATTGGACTAGGTGGAAGTTAAATACAGAAATCCCAAACAAATATCCAGGTTAGCTGCTAGTTGTTAGCATGGTTCTATTCCAGGAGTCAAAGCTGCTGTTTGTTCTTCTAATCAAACTGATCGGATACATCAGTATCTTCTGATGTTCAGAGTACTGAATGGATGATCCTTCTTTCCAGTCTGATGTTAGCTAAACACTGTTTTCAGTGGCTAATGAAGGTTGTGCTGGTGCTTGTTGTGTCCCTGGCTTTACTTCTAAAGCCTGCCGTGTTTCTCATGGAGGATTTTTGGCGAGCGCGTGTTCTAGCCTGCTCGTTTTTAACAATCCACATAGTTTTGCTGTTTCACATTTGAGTGGAACGCACGCACAAATATCAGCAGCTGACGTGTGTAAAAATCTGAGCCTTTTAACTGGAGCGTGATTTAAAGCTACACTCAGGAAATGTGCTGATTCAGCTTTGTCTCAAGAGACGGAGAAGTTCACGTCTCATCTCCGACCAGGATCCTGCAGAGAAGTCAGAACACTGAACTGATGAAGAACATGATCAGACCCGCAAGACTAAAGTGTAGATTTAAGCTCAGAAAATTCTGGGAAGTGAAAATGTAGAAGACCAATGTTAAAGACTTCCACCTGAAGGAACCAACACAAACCACAGCAAACTGAGGAACTATACCAAAGATGGGTCAAGGTGGAGAACAGCTGATCATTTGATCTCCTTGGTTTGTCTGGGTTTGAGTTCAGAGAACAACTTGAGATCTGCTCTAAACAGCCTCTGGTGCAATTCCATGAGCTACCCAGTTCTTTTTCATAACATTCGTTTTGATGTCTCGCTATGGGATATACGCCCCCTGCGGCATATCCAAAGGTCCTTCCTCATTCCGCCAATCTGATTGGCCAACGAAAGATGTATTCATCCGCCACCACTAATCACACCTACTATAAGTAGAGCGGACGGAGAATACATCTGCATTATTTCACCTCTTTTCACTCTGGAAGCTTTCATTGCAGCAGCTCAACCATCTACAGATGGACCCTATTTGGATTCGGCTGCCTGGCTCTGTTGCGTATCCTTTCCCCCTGAAGTTTTAAGGTGTGCAGTGCACGCCTTGCCCCCACTCTCAGGAATTACACTGCTCAGAAGCCCCCCACGGCTGTCGAGGAAGACACCGGTCTGTTGTTGGCTTGGTGTCAACGGCACTCTCATTACCCCACGCGGTCACCAGTTGTTGGCTGTCACACTCCGTTAGCTTAGCGGCTAGCTCCCACGCAGTAGCCCTAGCTAGCTTCCCCGTCCACTGCACAGAAGGCTAGGACAGCAACCGACAACATTCAACAGCTTAAAATCAATAAGAACATTCAAATCGGCAGCAAAAAACATTAAAATTTCTAAATAAAAATATTTAAAATTATCAGTAAAACATCAACAACAACATGACCAAAAATCTCCCTCTCAATCATACGCAGTGGAGAAATAGTGCCTTTAAATTTTATTTAAAAATGTTCACATGTGGTGCTGACTTCAGCTCTGCTGCTCTGTTTGTGTCACTTCTTTGCAGCATAACAACTAAAAGCAGCATCACCATGTTTGCTGTGAGCTCCATGTTCCACTATCAGACCTGTGTCCATAGATCTGAGAGACCTGTTGGGTTCATACCTGACTAACATGTCACTGATGTATTCTGGACCAAACCCATTCACAGATTTATAACCAGCAGCAGAACTTTACAGTTTATTCTGAGGCTGACTGGGAGCCAGTGTAAAGACTTTAAAACTGGACTAATGTGTTCTGACCTCTTTGTTCTGGTTCAGACCTGGGCTCAACCAGCTGTAGCTGTTTGATGCTCTTTTGAGGGATTTCTGTCAGAAGGAGAAGGATGGAGGAGAAAGCCCATGCACTGAAGGTTCTAGAAGCTTGACTCTGCAGGTGCGGGAAGTTGATCTCTGAGCGGGACACGCACCAGGTCTGCTCCAGGTGCCTCGGGCTGGAACACGCCCAGCAGGCCTTGGACGCTCCCGGAGTCTGCCAACACTCCGTCAGCTTCACTATGAAGAGCTTCCGCAGGTGAGCCTATCAAAGGAGGCCCCCATCCCTCCCTCGGTCAGTGCCGAGCCTGCAGTCGCTGAGAGCATGGAGACAAGCACCCCCACTGGGGTTCACAGTCCGACATTGCCTTTGTCCCTCAGCCCTGAGAGGGCATTCTCAACTTGGACTGTGGGGACGATGATGACGTCACTTCAGAGTTTCTCATCTCAGAGGACGAAGAGGATGACAACATTTTCGTGACCCCAGCTCAGGTTGAAATGTCTGCTGCCGCTGCCGCCTCCAACCTGGTCCCAGTACGAGGGGAAGCGGCTCCCCACAGCTGCTGGTGGCCACACACCTGCTCCCCCGGGTCCTTGTTGTTGCTTCTCAGAGACCGAAGGGAGGTCGGACCGCCTGCAGTCGGGCTTGTCGGAGCGCTCTTACAAGGCTTCGGCACTCACCGTCAGGGCACTCAACGTTATGTCGCTGTTTGAGGAGTGGTGTCACTGGGGGGGACATGTTCCTTCTTGCTGGCAGAGCGAGAAGAGGTGCTTACAGAATGCCAATGTATTCTCCACCCACCCTACTTATAGTAGGTGGGACTAGCAACGGCGGATGAATACTTCTTTCATTGGCCAATCAGATTGGCAGAATGAGAAAGGACTTCTGCATATGACGCATATCCCATAGTGAGACATCTCACTCATATTACACAGAGAACTGGGGTTATGTAAATAACCTATACAGTGCCTTGCGAAAGTATTCGGCCCCCTTGAACTTTTCGACCTTTTGCCACATTTCAGCCTTCAAACCTAAAGATATAAAACTGTAATTTTTTGTAAAGAATGAACAAGTGGGACACAATCATGAAGTGAAACGAAATTTATTGGATATTTCAAACATTTTTAACAAATAAAAAACTGAAAAATTGGGCGTGCAAAATTATTCAGCCCCCTCAAGTTAATACTTTGTAGCGCCACCTTTTGCTGCGATAACTGCTCTAAGTCGCTTGGGGTTTGTTTCTATCAGTTTTGCACATTGAGAGACTGGAATATTTGCCCATTCCTCCTTGTAAAACAGCTCGAGCTCAGTGACGTTGGATGGACAGCGTTTGTGAACAGAAGTTTTCAGTTGTTTCCAAAGATTCTCGATTGGATTCAGGTCTGGACTTTGACTTGGTCATTCTAACACCTGGAGATGTTTATTTGTGAACCACTCCATTGTAGATTTTGCTTTATGTTTTGGATCATTGTCTTGTTGGAAGACAAATCTCCGTCTCAGTCTCAGGTCTTTTGCAGACTCCATCAGGTTTTCTTCCAGAATGGTCCTGTATTTGCCTCCATCCATCTTCCCATCACTTTTAACCATCTTCCCTGTCCCTGCTGAAGAAAAGCAGCCCAAACCATGATGCTGCCACCACCATGTTTGACAGTGGGGATGGTGTGTTCAGGGTGATGAGCTGTGTTGCGTTTACGCCAAACATAACGCTTTGCATTGTTGCCAAAAAGTTCGATTTTGGTTTCGTCCGACCAGAGCACCTTCTTCCACATGTTTGGTGTGTCTCCCAGGTGGCTTGTGGCAAACTTTAAACAACACTTTTTATGGATATCTTTAAGAAATGGCTTTCTTCTTGCCACTCTTCCATAAAGGCCAGAGTTGTGCAGTATACGACTGATTGTTGTCCTGTGGACAGAGTCTCCCACCTCAGCTGTACAATGAAGTGAGAAGGTCAGGATTCAGATGTTCATCAATATCTGAAATTAACAGGAGCTTCTCTGAGGAAGGACTGACCCAGATAGAGAAGACACATGGTTTAAAAAAAGGAGTAACAGAAGGAGACACCACCTTTCAAATATCTATAATCACTTAATCTCTTTAATCCCAGATGATTAAACACCAAACAACCCGAGTCGACAGGAACCCTTTGATATGCTAATGAGTCACACAGTAAATTGTCAACCCCAGTCACTTCATACCTAAAGAAACCTCTTGAATGGGAAGTGAAACGTCTAAATCAAACAAGCGTAGATGACTGAGGAGCTTCACAGACGTGAGAAACGCTGACACAGCAAAAGGGAAAACCCTTGGAAACCACACGAGTGTAAACACTGTGTGGTTGGCACATAATAAAAGACAGAAGAAGAAGAAGAGGCTTGGTTTGAAAGTCGTCCTTTAATCATATGAAGCATTATTCCTCTTTTTTCTAAACAAAGCGTCTCCTTCTCTAACAGGATTTTCCAAGTCCAGTCCTGCTGGGAGTGGTGACTAATGTCATCCTAACCACAGCAGCTCCACCCAAACTGGAACTCTAATGAGTTTCCTGACAGCACAACAATGTGCTCTTTACGCCCACATCACACACACACACACACACACATGTTTGTGTCCTTCAGGGTGTGGATGGTTGAGATGCCTCCAGTTTGTGCCGTGAGCCACAGTCAGTCTCTGTTGGTCCGTTTTTCAGTGAAAACATGTCGGAAAGAAGGAAAAGGTGGAAGTTCATGATATGTGGAGACGAGCCAACAACACGTCTGCTCTCAGGATTGATCTATGACCTGCTGCAGGCTGCAAACATAGCAGTCCAACATGATAAAACCAAGACTAAACACTTTAATCCTGAGGACAGAACAGGTCAGAGGAGGTAAAAGTAAAACACACATCGTTAAAAACTAATTATAGATGCTGCGTTCACATCAGGATGGTCGGAGAAAAGAGGAGAACGTTAACTTTCAATGTCAGTGTGGTTATTAGGATTATCAGAGAGAGTTTCTGTTTTTATTTGTGGAAGAACAAAAACAAACCGAATAAGAAACAAGATCAGAGTCAAACCTCCAACAAGATCTAAATCTGCTCTCCTCCAGATATTCTGTTATCTGGATCAATGATCCTGGTCATGGTACCAGGATCAATCACACATTATATAAATATATATCCTGAAACTGAATTAAAAGTTTTAAACTCAGCTCAGAGTTTAGATAAAACAAAGCAAACGTCTGCCGTTAAACAGTTACACCTGGGCTTTTGTTACTTTTTGTCTTTTTTTGTCTTTGTCTGTGGTTTTGTTGTTTTGTTGTTTTTAGTCATTATGTGTGTTTTTATTTTTTGTGTTATTGTTGTCATTTTGTGTTTTTTCTGGCATTTTCTGCATTTATATTGCCAATTTGTGCATTTTTGGGGTCACTTTCTGTAGTTTTGTGTAATTTTGTTGACAGTTTGTGTCTCTTTGGAACTATTCGATAGTGTGTTTTTTGTGTTTCCGTAGTCATTTCGTTTAAGTGGTTGTTGTGTCTGTCTGTTGTCATTGTGTGTACTTTGTGCAATTTGCTGTCGATTGGTGTGTTTTGGTTATTTTGTGCATTTTTTTGGGCTTTCTATTCCTACCAACCTTTTGAAATACAGTTTTTGGGGATTGGTTTTGGGGGGCTGCACAAAATTAGAACGAGGACCACTTGTGGCCCCTGGACCGCCACTTGCCTATGTCTGCCTTAGGCCATGGAAGATTCAATTACATTTTGGAGGTGATCTGGATCAATAAACTGATTCTGGATCAGTTTGAAAAATGGAAATCCTTATTCCTCATCATTGGCCAGTAGGAGTGTGACTAGATTAAACTAGTTCTAGTTTCTATTAACAGTTAAAAGAACATGTCTGTGTAGTTGCTGCTTGTTGTTAATAACATACTTGGTCAGGCTCTGTTTGCACTATTTTTACTCTGTATTGACAGAGTAGAACTTTGATTTGGTTTTGCACATAATATTGTTTGCACTTGAAAAAAGAAAGAAATATTTTGTTTATTTTAACTTTTATAAATTTTAGTTTTAGTTTCAATTTGTGGAAGAAGTTTATTAAAAGCTCACGCTTACATCATGCATGTAAAGTGTAAAATGCATAATCAACTCGGTTAAATAAGTCTGTTGGTCCAGTCATAGATTTTGTTATTGTAGTTTTATTAAAATCTCATCTCATCTCGTGAGCCCCCGATTGGCCAGATACCTGATAATATCTGGATAAAATTAGGTTTGACTGAGAGTTTTTTTGTTTTGCTTTTAGGAATTTGAAAAATGAGGAGAATGGTTAATATCTCATCATCGTTCCATCACTAAACATCTGAAGCTCTAAGAGGAGGCTGCAGCACACATTTATTACATTATTATTATTATTATTAATAATAATAATAATATTCCCAGTGGAACGTCTGCAGAGACAGATGCAGAATGCCCTGTTTCCTGTTTTACTAACAAACGTGAGAAATGTGCTCAGCCTGTTTATCAGTCTCTGAGAGCTTCTACAGATCAGCAGCAGCTTCCTGTCCTAGGGTCAGCACCATGTGAGCAGAGCTCTGAGAATGTGTGAAAATAACTGCTATTTATGATTATCTCAAACATTAAACGATAAGGAGGATCTGATAAAGGTTTTTAATACATACATAAAATGAATAAATGTTAAATCAAATACACCAAGGAAGGAAGTAGATCAAAATCAGTTTAAAACAACATGATTCCATCTATATTTTACATTTCTCAGCATTTAAGAAGAACTTGATTGAGTTTAATGGTTATTATGGGAGTCGTGTGTATGTTGAATAAAAGATGTTGTATTCATACAGATTGATTGATTATAAAGGACTATAATGTGATTGACCAACAGTTTATCAAAGCTTTTATCCATATACTGCATTTTATTTGAACTAGATTTATATTTCAGTAATTGAAAAGTTACAGTTGTTTGAAAAATTGAAAATGTGATTTTAATCTGTAATTTTAAATATTATTATATGACCTTTCAGGCAACCCCATTTTAATTCCAGGCGACCCCAAAGTTGAAAAACACAAAATTAAAGGCTTCAGGGGTAGATTCACTAAAGGTTTAGGGGACATGCAAATAAATAAATGCAGTGGGCACAATGCAATTCATCAAATCTGGAAATATTTACAGTGACTGTTTTAGCACCGGACAATAATACGACTGACAATTAGTTGCAAACACACGCAGAGATCAGCTGCAGTAAATGTTGACACAAAACACAGCAGAGATGGAAAAAAGCTCCAGTGAACCTTTCTAGTTTAAAAAATAATTCAAATAAAACAATAGTCAATATTAACAGCCACTGAATAAGAAAATAAAGTGAGCAAAGTGTGTGTGTGTGTGTGTGTGTGTGTGTGTGTGTGTGTGTGTGTGTGTGTGTGTGTAAAAGCTGCACACTCATGGCGGTGTGTGTACAGTCTGGTGACGCTGTGGTGGAGAGAGGATGCTGTGCGCTATGGACGCGTCGCTCCAGTGATGCTTTGATCATCAAACTCTGGAAGGAGCATTAAGTGATCAGATGTGTAATTTACACAGTGATGGCACAATGTTCACATATGAGAGTGTGATGACTCAGCGCTACTCAGGAGGTCAGACCTGCTGGATGATGGTCAGTAGATCATCTTCAAATGTTGCTGATCCACTGATTGACAGACTGTGTAGCTGTATTAACTCAGATCAATAGTAGATCAATAGGACGGTTTCTGTCCTAATCTGACTGTTTTTCATGGACTGATCAGAACTAAGTTACAGGACCTGATGGAACACCCACATTAAATTAGGGAGAAAAAATAAAACAAAAATAAGAAAAAACATAATTCTTTGTTTATTTAGTTTTTCTACATTATTAAATGTTTGTGCAGCAGACAGAGACGTCTATATGTCTCCAATTTAACTTCCTCAAATGTCTGTGTGCTTCTGTGCACTCACGTTTCCACATTGAACGAGCAAAACACTCATTTAAATAGGGGCGGTCTCTACCACTTCTGCACGTGCACTAATCATTGCTGCAATCAGGTGAGGAAACTTTAGTGAAGCAACTGGTTTACCACCCTTTATTTCAGATCTTTGTGAATCCGCCCCTCAGTGTTTTACCTCCTTCAAAATAATGATCCAAAATATATCTAATAATGTAAACATCTTTATTAAAAGTTTTTGTGCAAATTATTACCACTTGAGTTCAAATTTTAAATTAATACAAAAAAATCTCATAATTTTTTTGAATACAACACTGAAGATGTTTCTGTGACCCTAATATTTGTTTGTGACCCACAGATTGAGAAGCCTCACTCTAAAGCTCGGTGTTCTGTCGTGTGTGAAGTGGCTGTGGGACATAAACGTGTTTCTGTAGGTTTAGAGCAGGACTGTACTGGTCTCTGTTCACTGGTTTCTCACTGGGTGTACAGTAGTGAACTGGTTTAGTTGTATAGTTTTGACCCTGGTCCAGTCTGGTCCTGGACTGTGACAGAAACCTCAACCCTTAATTTAAACCTGTTTCCTTGCTTTGGTAGAGTCAGAGCTCAGACTGTCACACATCTGTCTTCCAGATGTCACATATAGTTATTCTTCCTGATGTATTTTCTTTATTTTCATGGTGAAACTTCATCTGTTCTTCTTATCGTCCCAGTAACAGCCCAGTCACTGCTCATTTCCTCCCAACATAATCTGAACATACTTCTTAAATCCAGTTAAAGGTCCAGCCACAGGGAGGGAGCTGATCTCCAGCCAATCAGATGCTGCAGCTTATTATTAATTAGGACACTTAAAATGTCCAAAATGTTTTGTTTTCCTATTGTTTCCATTTCACTTTTCATCTTCTCAGATAATCTCTGAAAGAAGTTGGTAAATTTATCATGACTTGCACAATTTAATTTAAAAAGAAGCATACTTATTGATTATTAGCCATTAATGGTACATTTATGTTTTCATATAATTGGGCCAATAACGATTATACCCTTTAGCCCCGCCCCTTTACATTTTGACCTTGCTCAGCCAGCGCTGCTAAATGCTAAGCTAACCAAACATGTGATTGGTTCACAGTCTCAGAGGAAGAAACACATTTACTAACACAATAGAGGTCGACCTATATATCGGGCCAATATATGGACTTTTCAATATCAGCCATTGGACGATTTAATTTTAAAAAATTGTATTTAATTTTATTGTTTATTTAGCACTGTACAGTAGCCATTAAAGGAAAAAGAAACAACATAAAAAACATCCATTTGAATGTATGAATATACAACAACAACAAAAGTCATAATAATAGTAGCATGTGCATGGGAGAGGTAGGTACAAATAAAAAGCTGATATACTATAATATCCCATTGTATCCTTAATAGGATAAGTTTTTTTGTTTTACTTGGTTGTGTACGGGTATATTTAAAGTTCAATAAATGTTTGTTTATTTATTTAATAATTTATCAACAATTGTCTTTCATAACCAATGTGCTTTAAAAAAAGTATTTCAGCTTTAAATATTGGCCATCGGCTGATTTCTTTTTTTTTTAATCGGTATCTGGCTTGTGCTGTCTGGTGGCTGGTTGGTGGGCTGGGATGGGGGGCTTCACCCCATTGGAGATCTGATTGGTCAGGAGGCGGGGCTTTAGCACTCGCTAAAATTCTACCCAGAGCAAAACCTGCTGCTGACCAGGTTAGCCGTTCAACATTAGTTACCATAGCGATTAAGCTCCAGTGAGCTTTGTAGTCCAGCACACACTGATAAAATCCTGGAAGTTAGCGCAATAAGAGGTGATCTAGATTCATAGTATAGGCCCATGACCAACAATACACAATACACAACATGATACACAACACAACACACAACATGAGGTTTTTAACCTCAATGGGACTTTTCCTGGATAAATAAAGGTTAAATAAAATAAACACTACACAACATGATACACAACATGATACACAACACAACACACAATACACAACATGAGGTTTTTAACCTCAATGGGACTTTTTCTGGATAAATAAAGGTTAAATAAAATAAACACTACACAACACAACCCAGTATACAATCAACCAAAAACACAGAGACAAAAATACACAAAACAGGACTAAAATAATAGACAAAGAACAAAACTTTCTTTCAGTTGTGATAAAACTGTTGTGGTTTTTCTAAAGTCACTCGTAGCTTCACTTTAGATACAGTATAAACACACTGAGGATTTAAATGATGTTTATGTTGTGATGATTAAACAAACCACTTCCGGTTGTTTTATTTATGTATCAGACTTTATAACCCAGTGTTTCCTCAGCTTCAGCTTATTTACATTTGACAGTGATTTAATGTTGAATGTGCTTTAGTGTTTTCATGTGTGTTGTAAAGTTTGATTAGTTTAATACGTTTATTCTATCTGAGGCAGCGTAGCTGGTTAGTTCACTGACCGTCACTGACCGTCTGTCCCTCAGGTCATGGTGAGTGTCACTGTGGGGAGTGTAAATGTCACGCTGGCTTCATCGGAGACAACTGTAACTGTTCCACGGAGACGTCCAGCTGCCTGTCTGACGACGGACAGATGTGCAGCGGCAGAGGAAGCTGTGTGTGTGGACGCTGTGTCTGCAGCGAGCCTGGAGCGTTTGGAGACACGTGTGACAAATGTCCAACCTGCCCCGACGCCTGTGCCACCAAGAGGTACACACTTATATATACACACACACACACTTATATACACACACACACTTATATACACACACACACACACTTATATACACACACACACACTTATATACACACACACACTTATATACACACACACACACACTTATATACACACACACACACACTTATATACACACACACACACACTTATATACACACACACACACACTTATATACACACACACACTTATATACACACACACACACTTATATACACACACACACACACTTATATATGCATAATAATAGTGATTCTAAATGTTAAACTGTTATTACACAAAAAATAAAGTAAGATACAATAAAAAGTAGATATACAGTAAGTTATACAGACATGAATTATTCTGACTTCTTTTTAATTATTTATGTCATATAAAGATGTATGAGAACAGCATTAGTGTCATCATCCTCAATGATCAATGATTTACTGAATCTGATCAGGCTCATTGATTACGTTTTTATCAACTTAGTTTAAATTAACCTAATTTAAATGATCCTGATGACATCATTCTAGACGTAATAATTACTGTAAAAATAAATAAATGGAGACACGGAAGCATCAGTTATTTCACCACTAGGGGGCAGAATATTTGACATTATCAGAAGTTATCAATAATCTCTGGTATTGATGATCTCGTCCAGAACAACTTAATCCACAGATCTTGTGTAGATCTGATGATGTTTAATGAGGGGGTATTATTAGTAATATTCTATAGCACACTACAATGATGATACAACCTTATGTTGGTCTGTAAATACAGTAAATTAAAATAACTGCCTTGAATAAATTTGCTCTCACATCATGGCTGTATCAAACACCTTGAAATATGCCTCTGTCTCTTTAAGAAGCTCCTACCCGTTCTGACACGCCCCTTTCAGCACGCGGTCTGTGACATCATCACAACATTACCATCTCCTCCACACGCTTTGAAACTACTATTGATCTTTGGTGTATTTTAATTTGATCAATGATAAAGGATCTGCACTTTATCACTTTATGAACAATGACCACCAGGATATTGTGCATTGTCATAAATAAATAAATATGTCATTTTGAAGCTACATTTTGCCATTCAGTAATATATAATGAAACTATGTTGAATTAATTGCAAAACATTTTGAATCTATTGACAGCACTACTTAAAATCACATCATGTGTTTGATTGTCCAAACGTTTTAATTGTGATGAACGTTGTTTCTTCTTAGGGAGTGTGTAGAGTGTCGACTCTTTGACTCTGGACGACTCGCTGACAACCAGACATGTCAACGCCGCTGCAAGGACGAAATCATCACCGTGAAGACGCTCGGTGTGTACACCCACACACGCACACACACACACACACACATGCACACGCACACGCACACACACACACACACACACCCACACCCGCACCCGCACGCGCACACGCACACGCACACGCACACACACACACACACACCCACACACACACACACACCCGCACCCGCACCCGCACACGCACACACACACACACACACACACACACACACACCCGCACGCGCACGCGCACACGCACACGCACACACACACACACACACACACACACACACACACACACACACACCCACATCACACACACACACACACACACACACACACACACACACACACACACACACACACACACACACACACACACACACCACACACCGTTAAAGTCCTCGTACCCCTGCTGTAAAGACGAAATGATTTCAAACCAAAGCTGCTTTTGTGCTGTCATCTAAATGATGATGATGATGATGATGATCACGTTGATTTGGGAACAAAGGCGATAGAACAGAACTTTACCCAGAGTGATGTAGGGTAACACTGACACCTGCTGGTCAAGCAGGAGAATGAAGAAAAGTCAGAAACACCACCAAACTAAATGAACTGTGATGCTTTTAGTAGGTGTACTTTTATTTTGAAGGCACTGTTTGTATTGAGTGAATAAGAAATAAGCAGTGATGTGGAGAGTACAAATACACCTTTACACTGATATCTGAACTTTACCCCCAATGTTTAAAAACGGCCTTGTCACTTTAATTTTTTTAACGCTGTGGGAGGGAAAACAGCTGCGTTGCCAGGTTGTATTTTTCTCCTGTAGAAACACATACAGTAATTATGTTGTTTATTGGCCTCAGTTGTCCTCACATTGGAAGCAATAAAATAACATATTAAAATAATTGAATGGTTAAAAAGCCTTAGTGACTCTGGTTCAGCTTTAGTTCCTACAACTGAAATACGTCAGACATCGTCAACAATGGAATGTTGTGTCAAACAGGTTAAAATGATGTCACACACGTCCCTGTATCAGAGTAAAACAAACAAAGTGCAGGTATCAGTAATAACATTTTGTTTTAATAATCCGTTATGATCTGTTCTGAATGTGTGTGTGTTTATGTTTCAATGACTGCACCACTAATCCACTTACATTATCTACACGAGGTCAGACTAGACGTGAGATCTGATCACGATCACGTCAGAATTGATTAATAATACCATACGTCGTACATTCAGATCTCAGTGTACGAACAGTTGATAAATGAGCGTGTGTGTGTGTCTGCGCGTGTGTGTGTGTGTCTGCGCGTGTGTGTGTGTGTCTGTGTCTGTCTGTGTGTGTGTCTGTGTGTGTGTCTGTGTGTGCGTGTGTCTGTGTGCGTGTGTCTGTGTCTGTGTGTGTGTGTGTGCGCGTGTGTGCGTGTGTGCGCGTGTGTGCGTGTGCGCGTGTGTGCGTGTGCGTGTGTGTGCGTGTGTGTGTGTGCGTGTGTGTGCGTCTGTGTGTGTGCGTCTGTGTGCGCGTCTGTGTGTGCGTGTGTGTGTGTGCGTCTGTGTGTGTGTGTCTGTGTGTGTGTCTGCGTCTGTGTGTGTGCGTCTGTGTCTGCGTCTGTGTGTGTGCGTGTGTGTCTGCGTCTGTGTGTGTGTGTCTGTGTGTGTGCGTGTGTCTGTGTCTGTGTGTGTGTGCGTCTGTGTGTGTGCGTCTGTGTGCGCGTCTGTGTGTGCGTGTGTGTGTGTGCGTCTGTGTGTGTGTGTCTGTGTGTGTGTCTGCGTCTGTGTGTGTGCGTCTGTGTCTGCGTCTGTGTGTGTGCGTGTGTGTCTGCGTCTGTGTGTGTGTGTCTGTGTGTGTGCGTGTGTCTGTGTCTGTGTGTGTGTCTGTGTGTGTGTGTGTGTGTGTCTGTGCGTGCGTGTGTGTGTGTGTGTCTGTGTGTGCGTGTCTGCGTCTGTGTATGCGTGTGTGTGTGTCTGAGTCTGTGTGTGTCTGTGTCTGTGTGTGTGTGTCTGTGTGTGCGTGTGTATGCGTCTGTGTGTGTGTCTGTGCGTGTGCGTGTGTGTGTGTGTGTTGTAGGAAACAATGATCCTGGAGCTGTTCTGTGTCTCTATAAAACGGAGGACGACTGTGTGATGAAGTTCAGCTACTCAGAGCACGACAGTGGATTATCTGTCCTCACCGTGTTAGAGGAACCAGGTCAGTACTTTACTCCTCTTCCTCCTCTTCCTCCAACATGTAATCTGGTACTTAGTGTATGTTAACTCCAGCTCGATGTTGATGAAGCTAATGTTTCATGAGACCTTTAATTATGTTCAGCCTTTGATCTTGTTTGAACACAATCCTCAGAAGCACTTTCAGAAATATAGTAAGAGCTAAAACACACATAAAATACAGAAATTTGCAATAAAGGACAAAAAAGTACAAAATAATCATAACTATTACTTCATATTCACATCTTGTAACACAAAGTTATACTATCAAACAATCCTTAACATACACGAGGTGGCTAAATTTAGCTAAACAGAAAACTTTGAGAAAAAGCTGATTTTAAAAGATAGATTCTCGTTAGTATTAGCTTAACAAACACTTTGTAAAAGTAAATGCTTTGTTCTTACAACAGCCAGGTGTTTAAAAGTATAAAAACGTGTTTTTAACCTCAGAAAACACCCGTTTATTTGCCCCCGTCAATCTGTTGTCTAAAGTGCGCACCACAGAAGTACTTCAAAATATAAGCTTGGCACTACAGCATTAGCAGCAATGTGCATAAATCTTACAGGAAGTGGTTGTTTAAAGTAACTCCTGTTAAGCAGCTGGTTGTCACTAACCCTCAGTAGGACGGTGTGTGTTTCCTGTGTGACCTGTGCTGTCCCTCCGCAGAGTGTGGGGGGGGGTCCTGAGGCCCTGACGGTGCTGCTGGCGGTGGTGGGCAGCATCCTACTGGTGGGGCTGCTGCTGCTCGCCATCTGGAAACTCATCATCACCGTCCATGACCGCAGGGAGTTCGCTCGCTTCCAGAACGCTCGCTCACGGGCCCGATACGAGATGGTGAGTGGGTCACATGATCCACGTTTAACACACACACACGCTGGTTCACACTACTGTTGTGTTTCTGTGCGTGTTCAGGCTTCCAACCCCCTCTACAAACATCCCGTCTCTACTCACTTTGTGGAGACGGACTTCGACGTGTTGGGAAAGTCGTTTAACGGAGGCGTGCACTAAGCGACCAGCAGGGGGCGCGGCTGGTCCGGTCCAACGCGCTGATCCCTGGAGGAAGAGGTGGACTGTGTGTGCGTGTGCGTACGTGTGTGCGCGCACAGAGAAATTAACTGAAGCGCCTGGAGCATGTTCTTCTGCGCGCGTGTGTGTGTGTGTGTTGATGATGATGAAGAACTCGGACTGAAGAAGTTGTGTGCACTCTGCAGAGCAGCATCTGCTTGTATAGTTTTTTAATCTGAATCCATCACACCTTTCTCACCGATTTGGTACTAACCTTTACTACCAGCAGAGCTGTGTGTGTGTGTGCGTGTGTGTGTGTGTGAATGGATCCTTCAAACCTGAGGTTTTTTTCTTACTCTAAACGCTAAAAGCACGCGGTGGTGCTCGGTGTGATGATGCTTGTTGCGTTCTCAGTGGTGCTGGTGGTGAGATACGGTGGGGGCTGCGCTGCCCCCTGCTGTGACACACACAGTAGAATCCATCCAATCCTGAGCTGAACCAACAACCTTCTGCTCTGTGATGGACACGGGTTTAAACCTGCTAAATGGTAAGTGTTGTAGAGACAATGATTGTGATGAACTCATCTGTACAGGCTTATAATAAGAAATAAAAGGTTTACGATCACCTCTGAATCAATTATGACGGCTACGTTTTTCTTTGTCCACTTTTTGTCTCGTCATCCAACTGTGATTTTCCTGAGATGAAACGAAATAAAGACTGAGCAGGAAGCCTGTCGCTACTATTAATCAATAATTTAATTTATAGCTTTGGTTTGTCTTTATTTGGGTTTTTTTAATCAATAATTTGAAATAAACAGTGACCGTGTAACAGTTAAAGCAGTGTTTTTCATCTTTGGGGTCGCCTGGAATTTAAAAGGGGTCTTTTTTTAAATTATTGTTCTTTAAAGTACACAATCTGAAACAACTGTGTTCTACTTTTTCCCTTTCTCAAGTAAAATAAATACTGTATCTGAGCTGGCACGACTAATCCTGCTTCCTCTGTGTTTTTAGCACAATATAACAAACATGATCAAATACTCATTCTAGAAGGAAAATATAGACATTGGAGTCTTCAGAAATGTATGATATTAAAATGGGGTCATGATCCAAAAAATGCTGAGAATCACTGAGTTAAAGGCTGTGATGTAACTACCTGTAGTTCTACATGTGTCCACTGGGTGTCGCACTAACTTCCTCAGACTAAAGATTTGGGTCTTTTTCACTCCATCATGTGTTCACAACAGGTTTCATCACTGGTGATAATCCAGGTGATAAAAAGCTGTTCTCCAAACATTCAACCTGAGTCCAGGAACCACACCTACAGTATGTGAGCAGGTTTTCTTTCTGTAGGAATATAAAAATAAACGATTACAGACATTTTTCCTATTTAAAGTGCAAAAGTGTGACTCTGCAAATAGAACGCAAAAACAGACCGACGTCATGAATGAAACGGTATGCTTCGTACTTTGATAAATTTCATGACGTAAAGGTCCCACATTATATAAATGTCACTTTTTAAATGTTTTCTAACAGTAACTTGTGTCTCTATAACTTCCTTATGAAGCTCCAAAAGGTAAAATGTAGGACTCCTCCCTCCTTTTCCTCCCCATTCTGTGAAATGTGTGCCCAGACAGAAGGGTTTGTGTTTACTCTGTTTATGACATCGGAAGATGAATAACTCCTCCCTCTGTCTCTCCCACAGGGAGATTAGCTCCGCCCTCACTAACAGACGTGGTGAAGACAGGACGAGCCTCAGTTCTTTTCTGGTTGTTAGCAAAAGACCAGGGGTGGAAAGTAACAACATTTACTCTTGTTACTTTAATTGAGTAGCTTTTTTGTGTACTTGTACTTTCTAAAATCTGTTTTTTTTACTTTTACTTAAGTAAATTTTGTTTCAAGTAACAGTACTTTGCTACATTGGAAATAGATTCCATCGCAGAGTAAAATAAATCCCGCACCTGGACGTGAGTCTGTTACATTTGTGCTATTGATCCCTAGAGCTGTTGTTAGGATCAGCCAATAGAATGTGTATATGTCTATGGTCTGCTCTGTTGATTCACGTGACGTCACTCACATTGCTGCATCGCGACAAAGCAAGAGCGCTAAATTCAGATGGAAGTGAAACTTACTTCTCTCGCCAAGAGCTGGCGAAGGGCCTCATGCTCTCATAGTGGCCACACTACACGGGAAGGGGCGAAGCCTATGCAAACGCCACATGCCCGACAGTGACCAGGGACCATTGTCATGTTGTAGGCATGCCTCTGTGCTTTTCGCAAATGTATAGTGGTACTCAAGAAGGGGGAAACATTGGAGTTGTCGTCTCCGGCTTTCGTCGCCATCTTCTACTTCCGTGTTTACACCGGCTCTACTCGCAAGTTCCAGCTAGAGCCCATGTGACCGCTGCCTTTGACCAATCCTGCTGCCACCACAGACACTGCCCCCGTGACGTCATCAACAATTCATGTTGGCTAGCTGAATGCTCGTTTGATTGAATGAATCTTTTTCTTTAAGCAACCTTTTCTCAAGGGAAGAGCTGGATATTATGTGCTTTTCTGAGACTTGGCAGAAAGAGGAAGAGTTTATTCATCTAAATGAACTCTGCCCAGCTGGCTGCTCTGCTGTAGGGAAGCCCCGCCCCTGCCGCCGTAATGGTGGACTGGCTATTGTGCACACGGACGACTACACATGTAAAAAGTCTCAAGACATCGCTTCTTTTGAATCTCAGATGGTCAAGGTAGGTTCTTCAACTCCTCTCTCCTGTGTTGATCTACCGTCCTCCTGGCCCTGCTGCTGTCTTTTTAAAAGATTTCAGTGACTTCTTATCTTCTATGTTGGATTCTGTTTTAATCCTCTGGGATTTTAACCTTCATATTGATGACAGCTCATCTTGCTCTGCAATGGAACTGATTTGTTTGACCCTCTTATATTCATGGAGTGCTTCGATGTGGATGATTTCATTCAATGTTTTAACAATCATTATGTAACACTTTTGGATCAGGTGACTCCTGTTAAATCCAACTTGTCTACACAGAAAAAAGCGTACCCATGGATTTTTTTTAATTTTATTTATTTATTCAGTTTATTTCCGACATGGTTACATTCACTTTTTTTTTTTTTTTTTTTTTTTTTCTTTTTTGTACATGCCGAAAAAGGAGACGAGAGAAGCAGTTTGCTTATCCGGGTCCCGTCCCCTGTTTTACCATCGCAAATTTACATGGGTTTACATGTGTCTCTGGTCAAACATTCTTGATTTCTTCTGAACGTCCTTTTTTGTGTATTCTCATCTGTAGTCAGTGTTGTTCTCCTCTATCTTTGTTCGTGTTGGCCTTGTTCCCTGCCAGACGTTGTTAGCATTCCTCCAGTTCAAGAACAGTTCCTCTTTCGAAGGTGTTTGGAAGGTTCTTCCCTTTTCATCCACAATGTCACCTTGTTTTGTCTCTACATCAAGGTTAATCCAGCTGTTGTTAGTTCTATTGGCAGTGTTGTATTTTCCACTGTCTGATGATGGGATCAGATCCAACTTGTATAAACACATCACTACATCCCAGTTCACAAGCAAGGTAGTATTTTAATGTATTATATCTTAGTTCATAAGCTTGTTTCTAACTGCTGTTGTTAGTTTTATTGGCAGTGTTGTATTTTCCACTGTTAGATTTAACTTGTATAAACACATTATTATATCTTAGTTCATAAGCAAGGTAGTAATTTCATTGTATATTTAAAAAAAAAACGTGTTTCTAACTGCACATATGACAATAAACACTTTGAATTTAAATTTAATGTAATCCTTAATCACCCCACCACCTAGCAATTGAAATGAATAAATGACAGACCTTTTTTACTCTTGGTTTCCACATTTAATTCGGTCTCCGTAAAATAATCACAGTCTGAGTTTTGTTTCCAGTGTTTATATAGATCTGGGTCCATATCCATGATTACCATCAGTAGTGTTGTTGTTTAGGTGGATCCTTCGTATTTTCCCAAGTTGTCCATCGTTTTGATGAGAACTGGTTTTCCGTCCTCTTCTTCCTGGATGTAAATCCTGCAGTTTTTTGACCACGTCTTCACAATCTTTCCTTCTTTTTTTATTTGGCGTGCTTTCCATGCAATGCTTGCATTTTGTTTCGTCAGGTTTTCATTGATGTACACCTTCGTTCCCTTGAGTTTATTTCCTTGCTTGAGTATTTCTCCTTTGAATTTTATATTCGTGAAGGTTATTTTTACAGCTCTGGTATCATTTTTCTTTGGCAGGAGATGGCAGGAGTTGATGTTGTCAGGGTTCAGGACAATGTCCTTCGACTTCAGGAAGTCAATGACCTGTTGTTCAATCGATTTTGTTTCTTCGTCACTCCTGGGTTTTATCTTTAGGCCTGTGATGATGACATCTTTCTCTCTTTCCTTTTGTTCCAGCTGTTCAACCCTCGCGTTCAACAATTTTATCTCTTCAGCATTTCTTTCATTCTTTTCGTTCAGTACCTTTGCTTCACTTTGTAGGTTTTCCAGTGAGTTTTCCAGCGTCTTTTCCAACGACTTTATCTCGGCAGATAGGTTTTGTAGACCCTCGCGTATCATCTCCTTGACCTCTTCCAAACCCGAATTGGGTTCTGAAGGGCCTCCCTGCGGTTTTTTCACTATTTTCCTTCAGTCTTGGGCCCAATGTTTCAGGCTGTTCAGGCTGTTCAGCTGTAGCCAAGGTCGTGTTATCGGAGCAAAGGAAAATACGTCTGCTCTCTCCAAAGACCAGAGAAGATATATGCGTAGAAAGACTTGTGGAAATCCACAAACCTTGAAGTTCACAGACTATATCAAGGATCTTGTCATCATGCCAGATCTGTCTATATACATCAACTGGTAACACTGAATAAGAAAAATCCCAAAGTGTTGTTTGACAGTAAATTCTCTTGTATGTCCTGCTGCTCCAGTTATTCCTGTTTTTTTGTGAAGCTGAAGCCCTCCTCTTCTTCATCTGATGTTCTTCCTTGTAGGCTCTTTAAAAAAGTGTTTGAGGTAATTGGCCCTGTCTTACCAAAATGCGGCGCCCACATATTTAGGTGAAAAAGGGATAAACAGCAGGAGGAGAGGTGAGGGGGAAAAACGGTTTCCCTAAACAGAGAAGGCAGAGTAAAACCAGATCCTTCCAGGCTTTTAATGATCGTCCGCTCTCTCCGCGTTTGATTGTCTCTGTTGACTTTTCAAAAGCCAACTTAAACTCTTAACTAGCTATTTTGTGCTGCTATGATATTATGTTGTCCTGGCCCTTTTTTTATAATTAAGTACTGTTTTGTTTCTAAACTGTGTATTTTAGTGTATTTTTATTTTAACTGTTGTGAAGCACTTAGTGGCTTTTTGTCTACGAAAGGTTCTATACAAATAAATATTTACTTAATAAACACATTTCCAAAAGAGCTCATGGTGGTTCTGCTTCTTTTACACATTTATGTACATTTAAATTATAGGTAAAGCTTTTGTTCACAGGAGTAATTTCACCTCACAGCACAAGTCCAGTTCGGCCTTTAACGCACAGTGTGTTCTGAGATCAATGCCCAGGTCAGCACTAACCTGTTTAATGGCTTCATTAACAAAATGATTACGTCATCTCTCAGGAGGGCTTTTGCCCCTGTTTCTGCTGTCTGTGAGGATGAAGGACACGTCTGAACCTACTTTGATGCACAGTATTGTTATTGTGTGAATGAAAAACCTTTTGGAAATCAGTGTGAATCAGTTTCACCATACCTCATTTTGACACATGGTCTAATTATTGATAGTGTATATATTTTTGAGGACAAAGTCTAACCTCCACCTCGATTAATATATATATATATATCAGGACAACCACATTGTTTATCCTGTTTTAATTCTCCAGGGTTAATTCACAATCAGTGTTCTGACACACACACAGAGTTAGCAGGGAGGGCACCCACAGTCGACTTTCAGATAAGGGAAAAAAGAAAAAAAAAGATTTTATCTCACCAGACAAACTGTGCATTTGAGATTGTTTGGATGGTTGTGAAGTCTCCGTTGTGTATCAGCTGGGTCTCTTGTCTTTAAAGCTATCAGGTAACCCAGGTTGCAATCTACCGAAACCCTTGTCCACCGACGTTCACGTCTGCCATCCAATTCTGACACCAAAGTGTTATGGAAATCTTCGAGCGTACACTATATATCTGATGAAATAAATTCGAAATAGACCAAACTATAATTTGTGAATTTTATTCCAGAGCTCTGGCCTGGAAAATGGGTACAAATGAAAAGGTCTTGAAGGGGGAAAATGAGGAAAGTGGCAACACACAGTAAGAGCAAATATTTCTTATAGACTGGAGAAGAGAAAATGATCAGAAAGGCTTCTATTGGCTAATCACACCGAAGAGTGGACGGGAATACGTTTTTTCCAGCTCAGGACACACTTTACGAGATTATCTGCGTACTGACTCTAAGAGGGAATCTCTGTGGGAACAAGACATGTTCTGTGAACTTGTCTGAGAAACACTAGAGAAACAGAGTTCTGATAAATATACATATATATCTATATTGACATTTTACAAGAGTCTCAAAAATTCAAACAAAATTCAATCGCGCACTAATTTCTGGCTATTTTTGATTTTTAAAATGCAAAAATTTGACGCGCCAGCGCCCCCAAGTATGCCAAAATTGCATTACATGATAGGAAGTGCCAAAAAAATGAATTCATCGCAGAATCATGAAAATTGACACAGACGTAGACCATGACAAGATAAGTAAAAGAATATTAAGAAAAATACACAGAACGTGTAGAATCTTGAATTGAAAATTGCAAAATTGCTAGTTTTGCTCACGTATTTTATCGCATTTCTCCTAGGGCGTTTCACTGACGGGGTTCAAAATCGCTGGATATCATCTAGAGAAGTGGGACATCAAAAGACATCGACAGATTATTGATAACTTGCATTTTGGCCAAAACCTTTTGAAAACTTAATTTTGTTTTAAATGCTCCTATTTACACATACAAACTTTGATTTGTGTCAAATGTAAATCAGTTGTTAAACTCTCGACCCTAAACCAGCTCAATGAAATACAGAAATTGGCGCATCAGCGCCCCCTACAGAGTGAAAACAATTTAATATGGGGGAAAAAAATCTAAAATGTTTGGAATTTTTCACGAGCTTCTGTTTTGGCCTCTCCAACTCTCCATTTTGCGTTAATAGGAAATTTGCCAAATCTTGAAAATCGTCAGCTCAAACACAGGAAAGGCTTTTTATCGCCGCTTGCGGCTATATTTTGCTATTATTTACCTTCTTTCTTTCACCCCTGCTGCACACTGTGCACGTAAAGCTGAACACACTAATGCTATTTCACTACATGTCATAAAGTACTATTCAGTAGTAGTATATATGTATATATGTGACAAACAAACCTCATGTATCCTTGACAGTCGGGCTAACATCGTCGTTAACATGTTTTGCAAGTTTCTTTACATTATAGCCGTTAATGCTGTGGAGGTTGTGGACCCATCTGTTCAGAAGTTTTCCTAATTCCTCCTCATTTAATACTGCTCTGGTCTCCCGTGCACCTCGTCCTCCAGCAGTGCCTGATAAACCACTGTGCATCTTAACGCATTGTTCCTTTTTATAACAGCTACAGGTGTTGCAGCCAATTGATCAGCAGGTTTGCACAATGATTACAGGGCTGCCAAGTTTCAGAAAATGACAAGTGAGACTTTAGTGACATGATGCATTTTGGCGAAAAAGATTTGGCCTTTAACATGACTTTGTCCTGTTTTAACATTGATTTCTACCTTCAGAATGATGTCATCACCTCCATACCAGCAGCTCTCCCTGCACTGTGGCCTCCTAATGATAGTTTTAATCAACCACAAATTACAAATGAAAACTAACAAGAATTAATCCATTTATTAGTCAATATTTCATATCAACAACTGTCCATCATTTATCTGGGGACATGTCTCATGTTGTAGGTGTTTGTCACAGATGTTGATGATGACAGAGGCTCCCACTTAAAACACTGTGGCCCAAGGCAGTGCTACCTTTACCTCAGCTTCACACAAATGTATTAATTTCACAGAGCTGTCTTTAATTTCATCCTTCTCCTGTTAGGGGCGGAGTTTCCCATTTCTCATGATTTTGTGCGTATTGACTTTAGCAATAACTAAGGCGTAGGCGGCATCGATAAAGGGTGATCTGGGGGGCTCAGTCGGTGTCCTGGGGGCCGGCGGGGCCCTAGCATCCCCTTGGTAGCTGGGGATGTGGTTGTCGTTCCTGGGCGGGCTGCTCCCGGTGCTGCTTCTATTCCGGTCCGGTCCGTTCTGGCTCTGGGCCCACCAGCTGCCCATTCGGCACGGCTCTGGCCGTCTGCCTGAGCATGGGCCTTGGCTCCTCCACTAGGGTCTCGGGCAGCCATCCCCTCGGGGGGTTGGGTGTGGGGGTGGGAGGGTTAATGTTGGCGGGGGGCCTTCGGGTTGGGGGCTGGAGTTGGTGGCGGGGTGCCCTGGATCCTCGGCTCCTTGGGGCTTTCTCGAATGTGTATGTGGGGATATGTGTCTTAAAAAGATTGCACTTCTTGTAGTGTTGACTTTTGACAGCATGTGCAGACAAATGGTGTTCTTTAATAATAATAAAAAATAACTTAGTTTGATCTTTATACATTGCATGGGAGAGATGCCCCCCCAACCCTGCAGTTCTGCATGTTTTTACATTCCTTTGGAATCGTGTTCGATGTGTGTTGTATTTCTATCATTCCCCTCGGTCTTTATTTTGCACTTTTTATACATGTTAGAAACTGCATTGTACGTTAATAATTAACTCGAGTTGTCAGTAAGACGATCAAATTATGTATCATTGAAACTCTGAATAATAACATTTAAAAAGGTTAACTGAGTTTATCTGTGTTTGTCCAAAGTCAACAACATTACATCATGTTACACAGAATGAAACAATGTGTGTGTGTGTCATGTGTCCTTTCAGAATGTGAAATGTAAAAGCCTGGAACACATGATGTAACACACACACAACGCTGAGACACAAAGTTCATGTAACTTCAATGGAAACACGTGAGAAATCTTTTTTTAAATTACAGAATAAATCTGAAGAAGTCAAAATTATTTCCCTCAAACCTATATTTCCTAGATTTTAGAAAAAAAAGTTAATTTGGAAAAAAAACACCAATCACCTTCCTAAGTCTTTCTCATCCTGTCTGTTTAAAGAAGATCACAAACCATCAGTGAAAACTCAATGATAGAGAACAGAGGAGTTTTCAGCACTAGTTTAAACATTAGTGAACATGGTTCTTCTTCCTCTTTTATTGTCTCTATTCTTGTGTGTTTGTTTATCATTTATTGGTTTCATTAATAAGAAATAATGGTTTCATGTGTTTGTTAGGAGGATGTCTGCACTGTGATTGGTGCTCAAACTCCACGTTTTGGTCAAATCCACAGATCTGAGTCAGTGGGTGGTGTTTAACTGGTCATTAATTTTGCTGTTGACCAAAGCAGGAGGAGGGTTACCAGGCTCAGTCACTGATTGAGGAGCTCAGAGTAGAGCAGCTGCTTCGGGACACTAAATGGGCTTTATGAACAGTGAGACGTGATGTGTTTCCAGTTGAAATAAGACCGATGACGTCTTTTCTGTCACCGCAACGCTAGCTTTTGGACAGTCAAACCAGTGGAGAAATGAGCTGTCACACTTTTGAAACGTGTTTTTCACAGTTTTGTTTTATTTGTGCCTGTTTGTGTGGTTGTGTGTCTACACAATGACATCCAAAAGGAGGACGTTTACCTTCCAAACAATAACAGATAGAACATCCAGATGCCATTGTTGCAGCGCAGTGTGCAGCTTCAGCTCGATGTAGTTCTGCTTTGAGTTTTTTTACGTTCCCACAAGAGGATGAGCTGCAAAAAAAGTGGGTCATCAACATCCAGAGAGATAATTTTCTGATTACAAATCACACTGGGATCTGTAGTCATCATGTTTTGCCAGCTGACACGAAGGAGCAGTCAAATCCACAAGGATGTCGGTGTTTAAGAAGTGGACCTGTTTCCATTCTATTTTAAATGGAATAATTACCCCCTTCCGGCCCCTCGTCCTAGTGTTTGGGGCAAAGAGAGCGACCAGACTCTCCCTCCGAGAACCCCAAGGAGGAAATGGATGTACCATGTCCTGACCACGACTACTGCTCCTCTGCTGAGCCGGGTGCATTGGACTTAGCCCTCAGTGCTATAGATGAGGTCCGGGCATCAGCAACAAGTTTGGCAGGGGACTGGTTGGCTGCTTCAGATGAGGACATTAGGTTTTATACAAGGTAAGAAATGCTATCAAAACATAGCTGTAGTTATTAAAGTAGCAGGTATTAAAGTACGTTCAAAGCTTGTTATATATGAACAAACATAAAATTTGAAGCCTTTCTCCATTAAGCTCTGTGTAGTTGAGCTAGATGAGCGTACACAATTCCAGCAAAGAGGGCGTAAACTCAAGAGACTCGGTCATCGTTATCTAACCACAGTGCTTGGCAATCGCCTCGTCGAACTAGAAGTTATTTTTCGATCTTCACTCAAACGCGGAAGTGAAGCATGCATGCAGCCCATAACATTAAAGATTTTTAATTGTGATTAACCGCATTATTTTTCTGAGTTGATCTCGAATAATCGCAATTAATCTGTGCGTTCGTGACTCTTTTTGGAACTGCTCTGGACCACAACAGGTTGAGAAGTGGGCAAATTCAGCTCTTACCTTGCTTTGCTTGGTAGGTGCTGTTCTTCACTGCTGAAAGGCAGTGAACCTCCGGGCCTCAGTTTTGACTGACAGCTCCTTCCAACGCTGCTGCTTCTGCACACGATGGTTCGCAGCGGCTCTCTCTCTGGGTGTTAGCCCCACTGCACACTCCTTGCCGCAAGGCCACTGCGTTGATCTCAGCACACCTCAACGTCATCTCGGTCCCACTGCCCTCAGTGCCTACGGGCCCCTGCGCACATTGGTCCTTCCTCTGGGCTCTCACAAAAGTGTGTAGCCCGGTTCCAGCTCCAGATACTGCGGTATCTGAAACAAATCCTTCTCGTCTTTTCTGAGCTGCTCGTTGAGGTAGCGGGCCCCTGGAAGGGCCGTCCATTGGAGAGCCTGCTTTGTCTGCCGCTGGTATAACTCCTCATTGCGGCTCACCTGCTCCCTCGACAGCCTGCTGTGTCCGCTCGGAGGCCGTCCAGAGCAGACCGTCTTCAGTTGGACCCATCCGGTAGGACATATGCGGCCGCTGCTCTCTGTCAGGGCACTGAATGTCCTCTCTCTGCTCACTGCCCATCAGGCTTAACTCTGCGAAGATTTCGCTCTGTCTCAGGACCCTGCGATGATGGAGGAAATTTCCACGGTTGCCGACGTGTGTCTCCGCACCCATCGCTGCTCTGTGCAGGCTATGGGAAAGGTAATGAGCAACATGGTTGTCCGTGAGCGTCCTGGCTCGACCTTGCCAAACTGTCTGCAGAAAAAAGTGACATCCTGGATGCCCTCGTTGTTCCCCAAGGGATTTTCGGTTCTGTTTTATCTTCAATGCAGCGGCGTTGCGAGGAGAAAAAGAGAGACGATGAGGCTCTTCACCTCTGTCTCCCCAGGAAGCCCCCGCTCACGTCTCCACCAGCGCAACGGAGGGCTTTCCCTCAGACTGCTTCCCAAGGTCCGCAGTTTAAAGCAGCGAGACCTTCCGTTCCCCGGCCAGCTCCGCCACAGCCTCAACAAGGGCCGCCCACCTGGCCCGGAAACCCTGCAGCTCCGGCGGCTGCTGCTGTGCCGGCACAACCTGCTCAGTGCACACAGACGAGGAGGAAGAAAAAGACTGTCTGACCACTTTCTTCTCCTCTGATGACAAAACTGATGTTCCCTCGTTTCCCAGCTTCGTCTCCTTTGCTTTCACCCGTGCATTCTTGGGCTGTTCATGCTCCATCCTCCCCTCTACCAAGGTTCGGCCCTCTGCTGTTTGGGAGAGACAGACTGGTTCCGCAGGACGTTTGGCTGTTGCCCCCCACCTGCATGTCCACAAGCACACACTCACACACATGTTCAAAACAGAGCGATGTCTGCATCGCTCACACCCCTAGGTCAAAGGCCAGGGGCACATCATGTGAAAGCAATGTCTACCACAATAAGCAGAGTGGTGAGGGGTCACATTATTCCCACTCGCAGTGAAGCTCCAACCCCCTCCTGGTTGGGAATGGCCCGTCGTCACCCTGTCCCCTGGAGTGAAAAATGTGTACTCGCCGCGGGGTGTGTTGCCCTGTTCCACCAACAGGGTGCTTCATCGCACTGCAGACGGACCCCCTTTGTGACGTACAGTCTGCCTTGGGTATTACGGACGATATCAAAAAGTTACAGGCTGCAGTTTGCATATGTCCCTCCCATGATTCACCAGCATAATTCATTCTCAGGCCCACTTAGAGTCGGCTCGTGTTACAGGAGGAGATCACCTTCCTGCTGTGCAGGGGAGCAATCTCAGTGGTCCCACCCGCTCGGGGTTCTATTCCAGGTACCTTCGAGTCCCCGAACAAGGAGGTTCTGGGATTCGTCCCCATTCTGGACCTACGGGCCCTGAACAGGTACCTCAGGAAATACACCTTCAGGATGCTCACGCATTCCTCCCTACAGTGTCTGGTGCGACAGGGCGATTGGTTCATGTCTATCAACCTCAAAGATGCGTATTTCTACGTTCCCATATATCCCCCTCACAAAAAGTACCAAAGGGTTTGCTTTCCGGGGGGTGTGTTACAAATACCGCCTTCTCCTGTTCAGCCTCTCTTTGAGCCTGAGGGTGTTTGTAATCGGAGGGTTGCCGGTTCAAGCCTCACCTGGGCCATCACTGTGGGATGTTGAGCAAGTCCCTTAACCCTAAACTGCTCCCCAGGCGCCGCAAAATGGCTGCCCACTGCTCCTCAGGGATGGGTTAAATGCAGAGGACAAATTCCATTAATGTAGTAACAATACATGGCCAATTAAAGGCGAAAGCCCAGATTTAATCTTAATCTTAATTTTGTGCGCTGCACAAATGCTGCAATTGCCCTGCTGAGGAAGTGGGGCATTCACCTGGCTACTTACCTGGACGATTGGCTGCTTTTGGCACAATCAGAGACGGAGGACAGGGCGCACACACGTATTCTGCTGGATCACCTGTCAAATCTGGGATTTGTGGACAATTGTTGTCACTGGCACGCAAACTGATCCTGTGGAGTGTTTAAGGGGAATGGATGCTGCACCTGGGAGTGGTGTGGCAGCTATGGACCCGTTACGGTTGGGCCGAGGTGGACCTGTCTGCAGGGGAAGAAAACGCGTAATACGAAAGGTTCTTCTAACTGCACAGCAAGGAGGCTCCCTGCGGCGTAGCACGCGATTGACCGCACGTGCTTCTTTACGCGTCCCCCCCATTGGCTCTGATCTCCCCCACCCTGTCCATGGTGGGGAAATTAATGAATCCCGGTTTATGAATGGAGCACACAGGCTCCTCCCCGTGCCCAGACCACTGGTGCCACCGTGGGATCTGGCGGTGGTTCTGGAGGGACTTAAACGTCCTCCATTTGAACTACTGGAGGAGGTGGGCCTGAAGTTTGCCTCTCTTAAGGCTGTCTTGTTACTGGCTCTGGCTTCGGCCAAGAGGGTCAGTGACATCTATGCGCTCTCGGTTCACCCGTCGTGCGCTCAGCTTTTCTCTGGTGATGCGAGGATCATTCTGGGACTCAATCCGGCCTTTGTGCCGGAGGTTGTGGGCTTGTGTTCTCCCATTGACCTTTTGGCCTTTTCTGCCTAACAGGGTGAGCAGTAGCCGAATGTGTTATGTTCAGTTCGTTCAATCCGCACACATATGGATATGACGAGGAGCCTCAGGAGGAGTGGTCAACTGTTCATCTCCTGGGCCAATCCCCGCAAGGGGAAGCCTGTTACTAAGCCACGCCTGTCACACTGGGTGATGGACGCTATTGTTTTGGCTTACTCGTGTCAGGGTTTGCGTACACACTCGACTCTGGGTCTTGCCACATCCTGGGCTTTGTTCAGGGGAGTGTCTGTTCAGGACATCTGTACAGCGGTGAGTTGGACCTCGCTCCTCACGTGCGTGGCACGGGCTGTTTAACTGCTTTGATGTGATCAGACTTCTGCCCTGGGGGCTGGTACTGCTCAATTGGCATGTCTGCACTACGGGAGTTTCCATATCTCACAAACTATTATGAAATAGAACTTTAGGTTATGTATATTACCCCGGTTCTATGAGTAATATGAGTGAGATGTCTCACCAGACTACCCTTCTTGCTCACGCACACACACACACACACACACACACACACACACACACACACACACACACACACACACACACACCTCTGGCCACCACTCCCCAAATGGAAAAAAATGGAAACTCATCAGTTAAAAATCAACAGAATACAAGTAAATACACAAAAATCTCTGTTAACCCGAACCAAAGTATAGCAGCCTGCACGATCTGAAACAAGCCACCATGCAGAGCACGCAGCACCCACCTGGGCAGCCAGCTGCACCCCCACTTGCCAGAGAAGCGAGCACCACCCCGAGCCACCCAGCCACACCCGAGGAGGGGAGGTACTGTCACACACCGTGAGACTGACAGATCATGGAGAGACACCGTGACACCACCACCCTGTGATGGTGGGGGGCTGTTTGTGTGTGTGTTGTGAGTGAATGTTTAAATGGTAAATGATAAATGGACTTGATTTATATAGCGCTTTATCCCCACACTGAAGTAGTCCCAAAGCGCTTTACATATCAGCTCATTGACCCAATCACTCTCACATTCACACACCAGTGGGACAGGACTGCCATGCAAGGCGCTAGTCGACCACTGGGAGCAACTTAGGGTTCAGTGTCTTGCCCAAGGACACTTTGACACATAGTCAGGTACTGGGATCGAACCCCCCAACCTCTCGATCAGAAGACGACCCACTACCACCTGAGCCACGGTCAGTGATTGGCTAGCCTCCTCGGCCAACATAGCAGTGTAAACAAAACTAGTCATGTGACTCTAGCTCTTCTGACACACACTGGTCGCTGCACTTTTATAGCACGCACATTTGTATTGGTAGAGAGAGAACGCAAGGGAACAACTACACTTCCCAGACATGTTAGGCCTCAACTACCCATAATCCATCATCATTTAAGGCCCTGTGCCTGCAACGGTAGAAACAGACCTCCGACGAACCACGAATGCCTTAAAAAAAAGTACAATACTACAGGTTTAGTCTTGTAAGTTTTTTTTTAAATCGTGATATCAGAGCTCAAGGATTGTTCTCCGAAGTGTCTTCAATGTCATCCCTTCACAAGTACCAGGTACTGGTTCGATTGTGAAAGGTACCCATCCCCACCTAAGCATCATTGCAGACTATGTAAAGCCTTTGATGGAAACAGTGGGACATCTAAAAAAAAAAAAAAAACAAGCACCAGTTTGAGGGATTTATTTGGTATGAATGTAGGAAGAACTGTCTGTGATGAAAGTGATGATGTGATGATGGTATCTGATTAGAAAACAGGAGAAACCTCCAAAGATACATGTAATGTTTTTTTTTCTTACCAACTTTATCAGCTCTACACAATGTCCACTGTAACTTTTCAGTATCAACACGACCTGACCTTTGATGATTGACTCACAGGGAGAGAGAGGCTTCATTACATCAGATCTAGAGACAGATGACTACACAGTGTTTGTATCATTAGCTGTTGACTCAAAGCCTCAGTCCCACAGGGATTGGTCCAATCAAAGGTGTGAAGAGAAACAAGTAAACACATGAAGTGAATCCCAACACTCGATACAACCAACATGTTTCACTGAGCAACCAACTTCATCAGTGACGCAACCATGTTGCTCTCCTGATAATTAAGTCTTCTCAAGTTATGATGCAAGAAGACAGTTTCATGTGTGAAATAGTAGGAATTTTCTTGAACACATTCGTTTCTTTCTGTCAGATACTGAAATCTGGCTCCATGGGGATAATAGTGTAAATATGAGCTCTTGGAAAAGTCCTTAGACTACGGTTTGCATACTTTTTCCACGCTGCACTGTAAATGTTTTATATGTATTTGTCTATTGTTGTGACTTAGATGAAGATCAGAAAACATTTTATGACCAATTTATGCAGAAATCCTACTAATTCCAAGGGTTCAAATACTTTCACAAGAGGCAAACATAAAATGAACATTAAAAATAAAATAAATAATAAAAAGTAAAAATAGGGACTTCCTGGATCGAGTGGAATGGAGTAGTCGCGGTCTGGATCGCGCTCCCGTAACTTTTCTTATTTAACTTTCTAAACAACCCCTAACTTCGCTAAAAGTGTAATATAAGTGGACGCTATTGTTGCAACAGTGCTCAGCGCAAATATGGCATCAAAGACGAACAGACAGGGGAAGAAGGACACAATTAGTAAACCAGACCCCCCCGACACAGTAAGTGCCCAAATACAAAACCATCCCGATCTGCTAAAGTATTAATGAATTACATGGATGATCATGGAATAGGAGACGTATGGAGACTGAACAATCCAACTAAAAAAGAATACACCTTCTTCTCCCCTGTGCATAAATCCTTCTCCCGAATTGACTTTTTCTCTCAAATAATTCCATCGTACATAAGATTTCCTCTAAAATACATCCTATAATCATTAGCGATCATGCCCCGATATCCCTCACCCTGAAGTGTGACTCTAATCAGAAATTATCCTCTCTATGGCGCTTTAATACTTCATTACTTAATGACAGTGAATTTGGTAAAATGATAAGAAAAGAATGGGAGGACTTTCTATTAACAAACGACTCTCTGGAAGTGTCACCGTCCTTACTCTGGGAAACTGGCAAGGCTGTCATCAGAGGGAAGATTATATCATACTCTTCTTATAAGAAAAAACAGGAACAGAGCAGAAAAAACGGAAGAATACGCAGCTAACCCGTCTGAACTTTTATGGAAAAAACTCCAAAATACAAAACTTAATCTGGACATCATTTTATTTAAAAAAATTGATTTTATTTTGCAGCAATTACGGTACAAAAACTTTGACTACAACAATAAATCAGGCAAATATTTAGCAAATCAGCTTAAACACAAGAAAGAAAACTATTTCATAGCGGCAATTTCTGATCCGCAGCAGAGATGGTGAGTGTGGAGCAGTCTGATGAAAAGTTGTCATTTTTAAGGTGACGATACAAACACTACTTTAAATTAATTGTGGTCAAGGCAAGAACGTGTATGTGAAGTGAACATTATAACCAGGAGTGAAGACTTTGTCCACATCTGTTGTAAGCAACTGGAATTTAATGAAGCACCTCACGACACACGCATCTAAAAAATCTGAATTCTTTGAGATATAGTAACTTTTTTTTTTTTTAACGGTAACGCAAATAGTTACTTTCCTTGGTAATGAGTTACTTTTATTATAGAGTAATTCAGTTACTAATGCAGTTACTTTTTGGAACAAGTAGTGAGTAACTATAACTAATTACTTTTTTAAAGTAACATTCCCAACACTGGGCCTCAGTAACCACAAACAAAATAACATCCCAAAGCTTCACACTACAGAGGGGAACCAGACAAGGTTGACCACTCTCACCTTTGCTTTTTGCAATATTTGTTGAACCTCTCGCAGAACAAAAAATTCATCGAACCCGGCAAGCCAAAACCCACAATACCCCTCCCCCACAAATACAATTAAATATCTAGGCTTAAATATATCACCAAACCTAAATGAATTAATTAAACTGAACCTGGATCCGCTGTTGGATAAAGTCACAGAAGATCTGAGGAGATGGAACAATCTCCCCATCTCACTCCTTGGCAGAATAGCCTCAGTTAAAATGAAAATCTTGCCTAAAATAAATCTGTTCTCTATGATCCACTGAAACCACCAACACAATCATTCAAAAGATTAGATTCTGCATTTACAAAATTCTATGCTAGGAATAAAAAAACCTAAAATAAGCCTTTCAACCCTTCAAAACAATAAAAGCGAGGGTGGGTTGGAAGCCCCTAATTTCATGCATTATTACCTAGCAAACCAAATTCTATATTTAACAGAATGGCTAAAACCAAAAGAATACCACAACACCTGACTAGAAATAGAACAGTTAGACTGTAAACATATTAAACTCTCTGATCTCCCTTTTATCACTGCGACCCTCAAACATCATAACTGCTTTAAAAACCCACTGATTGCCTCCACCCTGACTGCGTGGTGGAAAGCCCTGGACATTACAAATGTTCAGTTAAAAACTGGCATCCTGTCTCCAAACCGGCACATCCCCAACTTTGGAAATAGAAAAACACTGCTCTATCTAAAAACATGGGAAGAGAGCGGAATTATTCATCTCCAAGACCTCTTCGAAAATGATAAGCTCAGGACATATAACAATCTAACCCAAACATTTAATATAAATAAAAGTAATTTTCTTCAGTACTTACAAGTAACAGAGACAATTGAGAAAAATATTCCAGTAGATCTAATTATTTTACAATCTCCAGAACTGGCCATATATATGAAAAAAATCTCAACAAAAACAAATAACTCTCAAAAATATACAGAGCACTCTTGAACACTAACTCTAATCACTTACTAATCACTAAATGTGAAGCTGAACTCTCAATCACTACGAACACCGATTTATGGACAGAAATTTGTTGCAATACCTTTAAGATGACTAAAAACACAAATCTTCAGCTAATTCAATACAAGGTCCAACACAGATCCCACATTACCCAACAGAAAATGTATAAAATGGGCTTCTCCCCAACAGACATCTGCTCTCAGTGCACCCAGGGAACAGCTGATTCATATTTACATGCCGTATGGCTTTGTTCGCCAGTTCATCAGTTTTGGTCTCTAATCACTGAAAAACTGTCCTCCATTTTGGACTGCAGGATTCCTCTATCTCCAAATCTATGTCTGTTAGGAGACCTGACTATGCTTGATATTCCAGCAAACCAATCGCAATCCATCCTTGCGGCACTCCCCATAGCAAAAAAAACGCTGGCGATGTCGGTGTGGGGTTGCGGTGCCTGGCTGGGGGGGCTTGCGTTCACCTGCCTATCGGTCCGTGGCTGGCGGGGTGGCCGCCTGCTTTGGTGGGGCGGGCCGCTCTTGACCGGCGGGGGTCGCCTCCTGGACTGCTGGGGGATGTGGCTGGTGCATGGCTCGGCCTGGGGGGGGGGCACTTCACGTCACTCACTCCCAGCTGGTCTGGCTCACCCACTTGTTGCACCACACTCACATACCCAACCCTTGGGGGGCTGGTTGGTGGGGCTGGGGGTGGGGGGGGCGCCGCCTGTGCTACTAAGTAGTGGCTCGGGGGCGGCACTCCCATCTCTGGCTGCCCTACTAATCCCTCCAATTTTAATTACACCTCAACACTCCACCCCCCGAGGGTGGGTCCACCACTTCCACCCTCCGGAGCTATTGCACCACATACACATATATACACATAGGTTGGATGGGGAGCACCGTTCCCTTTCAAATACCTTTTTTTAATAGCACTTCATACATTCACTAAACACACACATTCACTCAGGGGATAGGGAAGTGCCACTCCATTGGGGAATGGAGAGGCACCATAACAGGGTGGTGGGTAGCCTCACAGATTTGGGCCTGTCGGGTGGGTGCCCGGCCCCTCTGTTGGTGGCTGGGCCGCCGTGAAGAGATTAGGAGGGTGCGGTCGGGCGTGGCAGTGGGTCTCTGGGGGGCGTGAGGGGTGTTGCTGGGGGCTCTCTTTGCTGGGTCTCTCCGGGCGGTGCCGGCCTGGTGGGGCGTGGGGGTGCCCCTTCCCTACGGGTGGGGCTTGGTGCTTGTCTCGTCTCCTGGTTGCCTTGGGGGTGCGCCTCGCGGCGTGTGGGTCCGGGGTGGCCTGCTGGGGGGTGCTGGCGTGTACGCCGGGGTTGGGGCGGGATTGCTTGGCGCTCCGGGGTAGTGCTCTTTGCTGGGGAACGGCTCTAGCTGTTCCGGTGGTTGAGGTCGGTATCGGCCGCTTGGTAGGTCTGTCCTGCTATCTGCGGGCTGGCGGGTGGGTGGATTCTGCGCTTTTGGCTGGGGGTTGCTGCTCCGCATTGATTGTGTGCGGTTGGGGTGCCTCTCTCCCGCGGTGGCGGCCGCCGGTCGCTCTTTTGCTGGGGGGGGGCATTGCCCCATGGCTTCTGCTGCCCGGTGGGAGGCGGGGCCTGGGCTGCTGTTCTTGCGTTATCTGGGGCTGTGCGGTCTTGCTGGGTTGTGGCCAGTTTGTGGGGTTGGGGTCGGTGGCGGGATGCGCTGTGTGCTCGGCTACTTGGGGCTTCCTCGGATGTGTGTGTGGGGGCGGTGGCTGCCTCTCGACCTGGGATCTTGGGGGCCCGGGTAGCGGTTTTTGCACATATACTGGTATACGATGCACTGGCACGCCTTGGGATGTGGGATAAAACTCATACTGAGCTTAACTGTAGACACGTTAATCCCAAATACCTGCTTTAGGTACTACCAGTCACTCATTCCCCCTGTCCACAGCCACCACTATTATAGCTAAGCTTCACACTTCTCACTATACTGGCTTAATTACACAATATAATAAGCACAATATGTTCTACAACTTCACATCTCACCCTCACTGTAAAATAATCTATTTTTCCCCACCCTTTCTATCTCCTACCTTGAGTCTCTCCTCCCTGCTCCCTGCCCACCCCCCCCTTAGGGAGGGCTGGTGATAGTCACAATTAAGCAATAAAATAAATCAATTTATATTATTGCAATAACAAAACATGCATTGCTGTCTCATAATGATTGCACTTCTTGTAGTGTTGACCTTTGACAGCATGTGCAGACATGATAAAAAAAAAAAAAAAAAGATTATTTTCTGATTTGATCCAAACCACCACTATACCCAAAAGTAATAGAGTTTGAGGTTTCCAACTATGCAGAAAGTTTGGAAAAGGTGTTCCAACAATGAGCCTGTGCAAGTTAAAAAGAAAGTAATAATAATTCCTTTATCATTACATAACTTGTAGAGCCATAGGTCTCTGAGGGAGGTTCCATCCTCAGGTCCAACCTCCACATCCCTGTGTTTGAGCAGGAATAATATATCAGTTGTACATCAGAGAGCCTGAGGCAGAACGCTGCAGAGCTCAGCAGGTTCTCCTCCTCACTATGAGCACACCTGATGAAGCTGAGCTCTGCTATCCACACCTGGGAAACTCCTCGTGCAGGAGGATCATGCGCTCTCACTCAGTGTCTGTGCTCATTTCCATCATCCTGTCCTCCATCTCTGTGCTCACTGTGACCCTCAACCTGCTGGTCATCATCTCTATCTCACACTTCAAGTATTGACATGTTCTGTTGTTTAATGAACTGTTGTTACATTGTTGAATGTTTCTGTGTTTGACTCCTGCTGTTATCTGCTTTGATCAGAACTGTCGTATAATATAATGATCAGTGTGTTGCTCTCTAACTCCTGCAGGAAGCTGCACACTCCCACCAACTTCCTCCTCCTCTCTCTCGCTCTGTCAGATTTCTCTGTGGGATTTGTTTGGATTTCACAGATCCTGCTCTTAGACGGCTGCTGGTATTTCAGTGATGGCTGGTGTGTCTTTAATGCATTCTTAACTGCTTTTGTCACCTGTGCTTCAGTAGGAACTGTTGTGCTGATATCAGTTGATCGTTATGTGGCTGTTTGTGATCCAATGCACTATTCTACCAAAGTTACTCCAAACACAGCAAAGATGAGTGTTGTCTTATGTTGGTTTTGTTTCTTTGTCTTTTACACTGCAATGCTCAAAGACAATATTGAACATCCAGGTGGGTTTAATACCTGTGTAGGAGAGTGTGTAGTTTATTTACCTCCTGTTGCAGGAATCATTCATATCATTTTTACTTTTATCTTTCCAGTGAGTATCATAGTGGTCTTGTATGTGAGAGTGTTTGCAGTGGCTGTGTCTCAGGCCCGGGCCATGCGCTCTCATGTTACAGTGGTGACACTTCATGGATCACTGAAGGTTAACAGATCAGAGCTGAAAGCAGCCAGAACTCTGGGTGTAGTGGTTGTTGTGTTCATAATGTGTTTATCTCCACTTTATATTGCTACACTTTCAGCAGGGTTTGCAGGGTTAAAGGCATCATCTTATGTTGCTTTTTCATGTGTACATTTAATCAACTCCTTACTAAACCCTGTGATCTATGCATTTCTGTATCCTTGGTTCAGGAAATGTGTGAAATGTATTTTTTCTCTTCAGATTCTGAAGTCTGGTTCCAGTGAGGCCAACATACTGTAAAGAGAGAGAGAGAGAGACTGCTGATGTGTAATTGTATCACACTGTGCTGTTGATGTCTGAAAATCTTCTTCTCAAACTGTGATGATTGTAGAGAGCAGCTGCTCACATGCAAAGTTTGTGTTGATGATATTTGGGAGTTGCCCTTGAAATAAAATGTGGATGATCTGCACACTAATGATGATTTGATCCAATGATTGGGATAAGTGGTGAGAAATACTTTGAGGTGAGGAAACAAATGAATGTTATTATGTAGTGATGAAACCAAATCAGGGTCTTGACATGAACTCAGGCGTTTAACTTTAACTTTACAAGCAGGATAAATTGATGATCTTTAAATGAAAAATCCTCAGACAAATGTGCACAAACACTTGAAGGCCTGAACCTCACTGCATTATTCCTTTCATTACAGTAAAAACAATCAGAATAGGAGAGTTACATGTAACACTGTCTCTGTGTGCAGCATCACTGCCTGAAATCTAATCTACAGATGTGCCAAATGTTATAAAACATGATGATGATATGATTCAGTGCCAGTGAGAACGACTCAAAGAATCATTTGAAGACTTTTCTTCATTATTCTAAATAGAATTACAATATTAATGTGAACAATCCAAAAATGTCAGAATTTAAAGCAATTTAAACATAAATACATATTGTGTATTTTCTTGAAGCGTAAGTGTTAAAGGGATAAAGCTGTAAAAAGGGGTGTATATACTTGTGTATGTGTGGACAGATGAATGTATAGTGATCACATGAATTGTCGACCTTTGTACCAGATCTTTTATTGAACAGCTCCGATGACAGATGACAAGAGTTGTACTATTTAAGAGTCGTACTATTTAAGAGGAGTATTATTTAAGAGTAGTATTATTTCCCAGTGTAATTTAATCTAGTTCATCACAAGCAGAGTTTTAACAGACTAAGCACACATGCAGGTGGACGGAGGAAGAAGTCTGTCTCTCTTCATGTCTAAGTCTATCTTTCTATCTGCATCTGTTCAAGCACAGTTATCCTCCTTTGTACCCAGCAGAGTCTGGTCCAAACGTGATTTATCCATATACACCAGGACAGTCTAGCTCTGCTCTCTGTGTCAAAACTCCACAATGTGTAAGTATTCAAACCAAAGCAACAGAGTGTCAGGGCCTACCAGGGACAGACATTGAAAAATACTGGTAGTGGGCCATCAAAATGGAACCTTTTATTCCTCAACCCCCATAAAATGTATTAATGACCAAATCAGTAAATGTAGTTCTCTTTCATAATCTTCGTTCGATGTCTAAGTAATGTAGAAGTAAGTAAGTATGTACATTTTTATTTATAAAGTGCTTTTTGCAGATAAAAATCACAAAGGGCTGTACAAAATAGAGGATAAGTTAAAACAACTGGAGCAACATCATAAAAGCATAATAAAATGTAAGTGAATTTACAACAACAGGAGCATTTATTAAAGAATAATAAAAGTTGAAGAAAAAAATGTTTAACCAAAAGCTTTACTGAAAAGCGAAGTCTTCAGGTGATTCTTAAGAGTTCACACAGTCAAGCTTCCGGAGGGACTGGTGAAGGTCATTCCAGAGTCTGGGGGCCACAGCCTAGAACTCCAGGTCTCCCTGGGTTTTAAAATTAGCTTTTGGGATCTTTAGGAGACCCTGGCCTGAAGACCAAAGGCTGCGCCCTGAAGTGTAGGGGTACAACAAGTCTGCGATATACTGAGGGGCCTGACCATGCAAAGCACTGAAAGTCAGGACTGCAATTTTAAACAATATGCAAAATTTGACCGGTAGCCAATGAAGACTTGTAAGAATCGGGGTAATTTGGGCTTGCAGCATCATTCTGTACGATCTGAAGTCTGTTCAGTCGACTTGTTAAAACAAGTAAAAACAAAATTACAATAATCAATGCAAGACAATATAAACGCGTGGATGATCATTTCGAGATCTGATTATGACAAGAGATTTCTCACTTTAAAGATATTTCTCAGGGGGTAAAATCAGTTTTCGGTTAGTTGACAACAGTGCCCTTCCAAATACATTGACTGATCAAACACAACCACAAGGTTTCTGAGGTTGGTTTTCACAGATGAGTCCAGAGCACCAAGGGAGTTCTTAATCAGGGGGATCTTTTTATCAGGAGCGATGATCAGAGTGTCGATTTGTTGGAGTTTATTTGAAGATAATTTGATGACAACCAGTTTTTGATTAAAGACACACAATCCAAGAACTCAGATAAACAGTGAAACTCTTTGTCATAAAAGGAGCAATATAGCTGAATATCATCTGCATAGAAATAAGACACATTTTCAAAACCACAGATAAACCAACCAAGAGGCATCAGGTACAATAAAAACAGGCCCCAGAACAGAGCCCTGGGCTACTCCACATGACAGGTTGGACACATTGGACATTACATCGTTAATAGTAACAAAAGTTCTTCCATTTTTATAAGAAATAAACCACTGGAGAAAAGCTCCAGAAAACCTCATCTCAGATTTGAGTCGATCAACCAGTATACTGTGATCTACAGAGTCAAAGGCAGATGTTAAATGAAGTAAAACCAAAACTGTGTCGTGACCAGAGTCAGCAGCCGTCACCACGTCACTGGAAACTTTGACAAGAGCAGTTTCAGTGGAGTGGATTGACCTGAAGCCAGATATATATTTATCATGAAAATCATGCTGTTTCAAGAATGTGGTTAGCTGCTTATCCACAACTTTTTCCCTTATTTTTGACATGAGGAGAAGTTTAGATATGGGCCGGTAATTTATAGGCTCCCCGGGATCAATATGAGGCTTTTTAAGAATGGGATTCACAATAGCATGTTTAAAGAAGCTGGGGACTGAGCCAGATTGAAGTGAAAGGTTTATCAAATTTACCATCTAACACACAATGAGGGTTCATCTTTTCCACTAAAACCTGAACATCCAGTAGGCTGACAGGAGTGAAGGAGGACCTTGAGCACACAGGGGCAGATGCAGTGCACAAGCTAACCAAGGGAGGAGTGATACTGGCCCTAATGTCTTGCACTTTGTTCACAAATAAGTTCAGAAAATTATTGGAGTCATCCTTTGTGTGCACAGGCACATGGGGGATGGGGGCGCAACAAGATTTTCAATAGTGTCAAATAAGACTTTTAGGGTTCTCTTGTTACGCAAAACAAGATTTGAGAAAGAAGCTGAGCAAGCAAGTTTTATTTCATTTAGCTCCATTATCATTTCTTTAAGAAGTGAATTCATCAAGAAATAATTGAGCACGACCAGGAGGTTGGTAGACTAAAACAAAGTTAAAAGGGTGTTCGTTTCCAACCTTACACGTCTGAAACTTGAAGGAGTTGTACGTGTTCGTGTCCATCAGTCTGCAGCCAAGAAAGTCACGGTATACTAGCCCCAAACTGCCTCCATGACGCGTGAGTTGAGGAGTCCCAACCACGAAGCAGTCCGGAGGGCACAGTTCAATAAGATGAACAAACTCATTCTCCCGCTGCCAGGTCTCCATGAGGCACATAACATCCAGCTCGCGGGACATGAAAAAGTCCTTCAGGAGATGTGCCTTGTTGGCTAGTGATCTAGCATTCTACTGGCACCAGCGTAGACACTTCCTCGTAAGCCCATGAAGAGCTGTGGTACAGCGGCCGAAGGCATCCCTAATCCACACCACGGTGCCGGAGTCCACCGCGTCGACCCCATTTTTTGGCAGGCTTCCTCCGCAGGACAGGTGAGCGCAGCAGATCAGCAGGTACGAAAGCCAAGTGTGGAAGAAGTCCAGATACTTGATCCTCAAAGTTGTAGTTTAGACACACCTCATAAGATTAGTTAAGATTAATAAGTGCCTGACGGTCATACACTATCAATGCAGTGATATTTTGGCACAAAATACTGAACAATGCAGCAACAAACAATAGTTTCAGCAGAGCAGACTCTATGGCCATCTTGTCAAGGCTATAGTGACCAGCTAACTGCCAGTGTTAGCGCTAGCTAACAACCTCAACTCCCTGCCTGTGCACCCACTCACAAGGGATAGAGGCCAAAGCCCCTCACACCAGAGGATTTGGAGACTCCAGAGCCTGACTCTTTTGATGCAAGAATAAAATATCGAGCCAAGACACACACCGGGTCTGCTCGAGCTGCTTGGGGCTGAAACATGCCTGGCTGGCGGTCGATGTTCCCGGCTTCTGTTGACACTGTGCGGTGTTCACAGTGAAGAGTCTCCACAGATGCCATGCTAGCTTGTCTGGGCTGGGGATCGGTGAAAGACATCCTTGAACTGGACTGTGGGGAGGATTAAGATGCCGCCTCTGAACCCCTCATATCAGAGAATGAAGAAGAAGACACTGTCTTCATCACTCCGGCCCTCCGTTGCCTCTCGGGATGGAGATGAGGGAAGCACACCAGCTCCAATTCTCAATGGCTCAAATATGCTCCATATGTGCAAACGCACTGCTGCCCGGCAAGCCATTCTCTGTCGGAAAAGATTTCCCACGGCCAATAGCAGCAGAAGCGCGCTGCCCGGTGCCTCATCCCTCAACTGTGAAGCAGACCCAGGCACCCCTGGAATGCCTGGGTCTGCTCCGCTTGCCTTCGGTGGAGCCACTTGTTCCGCAACTGTCAGCAGTGTCCTCCCGGAGGCTGAGCCTGCCATTCAAGTCTGACTGTCTCCAGTCAGCCCTGACTGAGAAGGCTTACAAGGCAGTGGCGCTTACTGCGAGAGCGCTCAACGTTCTCTCCTTGCACACTGCCTATCAGGCTGAGCTGTGCAAGGTTTTTGGGCTTACTCAGGACCCGGCCAGGTGGGAGGAGTTGTCAGTTGTCACCGACCTGTGTCTTTGTGTTTACCGCTGAAGGAAACTGGTCGGACGGAGAAAAGGGCGATGTCCTGGACATGCCAGTAGTCCCAGAGGGGGTTTTTGGATCTGCATTGGCCTCGATGCAATGGCGGTGGGAATCCAACAAGAAGGATGACGGGGCTCCCTGCCTCTGTTTCCCTTGTAAAACCCCAGCTCCATCTCAGGGCTTGCAGTTTAAAATGTCTAAACTGTCTGTGCCCTGGCCCATCCTGCCATTTCAAAACAGTCTTTCTGGCTGTTCCAATAAGCCTTCGGCCTCGGCGCAGCATGCCCAGGCCAGGAAGAAGAAGAGAGCAGCCTGACCGCCCCTCTCTCCTCCGGTGACACAGCTGGAAGTCCCTCGTTCTCCAGCTCCACCTATTTTGCTTTCGAGCTTGCACTCATGGGTCCCCCACGCCCCTGTCTCCCCGCTACCATGCCCCGTACCGGAGGTCGCCTTGAAAGACGGACATGTTTCGACAAAGGACTCAGCGGTTTCCCCTCTTTCATGTCCACAAGCATGCACACACACACACACAATTTATTTAAAATAATAACGTGTCTCGCTGTTGCACCCAGGCCACTGGCCAAGGGCGCAGGAAATGAAAGCATAATCTGTCACAATAAGCAGCGCAGTGACAGCTCCCACTGTTTCCCCTCGGATGTGCAAACGATGCTTGCCCTGCGGTATTTGATCTTGCATTTATGTGCACTGAACAGATACAGGTTCAGGCTGCTTATGCATGCCTCCCTGCTGCGTCTTTTGTGACAGAACAATTGGTTCGTGTCTGTCTACCTGAAGGACGCGTATTTCCACATCTCAATATATCCTCCCCACAGAAAGTATCTGAAAAGCTTTCCGGGGGATAGGTTACATATACCGCTTGCTCACTCTCTTCTGCTTCTTGACAAAGGGACAAAGGCAGTCGCATTTTTCATCTCCTGCTCTCCTCCCTATCTACCCTTGCTGCTTGTTTTGTCTGCTGCTATTAGGAGACTCTCTTTGTATTCATCCAAAACCGAAATTATGAAATTGGTCTGCTGGTCATTTAATGTTATTTATGAAGTTTTTCAATGAAAATACCAGGCCGAGGTGAGCCTGCATGCCCTGATGGCTCTTTTCGAGCTGGATACACAATGAATTCCTGGAAGGTAGTATGTCTGTCGCTATTCCCCATTGAGGACATCAAGGATATATACATGAATGGAATCATGTTAGCAGGGATGCTGCTAATTGGAGCTGGCGGCTATCTGATCTATCGCAAAGTCTGTATTACGTTTGCAGCCATTTTGGGAAGGCTGCCAGTCAACACTGAAGGTTTGGGCAGGGCGTTGAACTCTGACTATAAGGAATCGATCTTGGAAAGAATGGAGAGGATGTTTGATCCCACAATATTAGATTACTGTGACCAGAGACTTTCAAGGATCCTGGAAAGAATGCTAGCCTGTAACAAAAACAATTCACTATCAACGATTGGCCTCCCACAACATGCTTAAGGATGTGTCCAATTTCACTGGGATGTTTACAGATGTGACTCTCTGTCCTCATCCCAGCTGAACTCTTGGCTCTGAACCATAACATCCGACTGTATCAGAGGAGAGCAAAGTTTATTGAGTCTGTCTTCTCTGCTTTGGTTTGGTTTCCGGCCCTCTACCCCCCACCTTCCCCTCCAGCTCATGGAAGTGTGTGGAGAAGCGCCTACTACTGGCAGCACGCTGCAACCCCCCTCCCCCAGCGGCTGGATATCCCCTCCCCCTCTTTGCCCCCGACCCACATCCAACCCCCACCATCCCATGTGCTATACTGTGACTGTGTTATCTTATTTGTGTTTTTCTAGCTGAGAGGTTTTTCCTGGTTCTGTACTTTGTTCTCCTTTTGAGAATTCAGTTCATAATCAGTTTTTCCCCTAACCTCTCCTTCTGTTGTTTTCCCTTTTTTCATCTAAATATGGGGCGCCTCCAATGCCCTTGACCCACAATTCTGCCGTTTTTGTCTCTCATGTTATTTGTTACTGTTTTTCCATGTTTTTATCTGTGAAAAGCACTCTATAAATAAAGATTACTTTCTGACTTACTCCCTTTCTGTCTTTCTTTAAGCCCGAGGGTGTAAGTCTTGCTGAGACGGCAGGGCATCCGCTTGTCGGAGGTGGAAGCCAGAGCGCACACGCGTATGCTATTACCTGTCACCTGTTCTACCTGGGTTTTGTGATAAACTCGGAAAAGAGCATGTTGTCCCCAGCATAGGAAATGGCCTTCCTGGTACTATCCCTGCACTCAGCGTCTTTCACGACGCACCTCTCAGTGGAACGAGTGAAAGCGTTCAGGGCATGCCTCACACTTTTCCAACTGTGCAAATCTGTTCAATTCAGATTATGTCTTCGGGAATTCGGGCTGATGGCATCTGTCATCCTCCTACTCTGCCTCGGTCGCCTCCAGAATTCTAGCTGTGGGTGGACTCGTGCGGGCTGGACCACATACAGAATGGCACACGGAGGGTACTGGTCAAGCCGGAGTGTGCCGAGGCTTTATACAGAGTCCCGGTTTTCATGACGCACGGTGTGCCTACCGGGTGCTGTTATGTCCAGGAAGGTGGTCACCATGGACACCAGCCTGACAGGTTGGGGTGGGGTTCACGAGGGCCGGTCTCTGAGGGGCCACTGGAGTGTGGACCTCCAGCGCTCTCGCATAAATTATTTGGAGCTTTCAGCGGTTTTACTCACTGAAAATTATCCTCCCGTCTCTCATGGGACACCATATCCTGGTGAGGACGAACAATACAACGACGGTGGCGTATATCAACGCCAGGGTGGATTGCTCTGCTGTCGGTTTCATATGTTGGCACGCAAACTGATTCTGTGGAGTTGTGGTTGCTTCCTCTCTCTGAGGGCGACACACATCCAGAGAGTCCTGAACACGGACGCTGACCTGTTGTCCAAGGACGCGCTGTTGTCCAAGGACGCGCTGCTGTACAGGGTGTGGATGTTACACCCGTACATGGTGCAACAGTTACCGACCCGTTACGAGTTCTTTTCACCGAGGCAGGAGATGCACAGTGTACGCTGTTTAACTCCCTGCCCAGCACGGGCGCTCCCCTCGGCATACTATACAGATTGCCTGAGCGTTGTTTGGGGATGGTGTCACCAGAAGTGACATACCCCGTTTCAGTGTCCGGTAGGAATGATTTTGTCATTTTTGCAGGATCTGATTGACGAACGGAAAGACTGTGACAGTGTGTTTGGCAGTGATTGCCGCCTGTCACGTGGGCTTTGGGAAGAAAACAGCAACACCTAACCCCTAACCCAACACCCAGTGATTTGCCGTTTTATGAAAGGAGCATGCAGGCTCCTCCCCGTGTCCAGACCGCTGGTGCCACCGTGGGATCTGGCAGTAGAGGGACAAAAATGTCTTTTTTTTGAACCGCTAAGGGAGACAGACTTTAAGTTTGTCTCTCTGAAAACAGTTTTGTTACTGGCTCTGGTGGGTCAGTGACATCCATGCGTTTTTGGTACACCCGTCATTCGCTCAGCTCTTCCCGGGCAATGTAAGGCTGATTTTGAAGACGAACTTGGCCTTTGTACTGAAGGTGTTGGGCTCATGTTCTCCAATTGACCTCATGACCTTCTCTATCTCATAGGGTGAGCAGCGGCCTCATTTGTTGTATCCGGTCTTTGCAGTGCACGCTTACAGTGCATGGACATGACGGGGAGCTTCAACTGTTCGTCTCCTGGGCTAATCTTCATAAGGGAAAACCTGTCACAAAGCAGCGCCTGTCCCCCTTTGTGGTGGAGACTGGTGCCCTGCTGTGCCTGGGTGATAGAGGTTGCCACCGTGTTCTGTGGGGCCAGTATAGTTCTGGGGGTGCCGCGGAGTGAGTTTCCGGCTGTGCTGCTTGGCACGTCCCTGGGGCCTCGCTGTGCCGCTTGTGTTCCTCTCCAGTTGCTTGCTGTCTGGACAGGCCGTGCTCACAGCAGACAGGCCTCCTACACAGACACTACACTTAATTTCCAGCTGGTCTGGCTCTTTCACGTTGTGTATCACACCCCTATCCAACCCATGGGGGTCTGGATGATGGGGGCCCCGTGCCACTAATGCTTTTTATGTTTTATTAAGCTTAACATGTAAACATTATCAGTGCGGGTGGAAAAAGTATGTGAGCAGGCCGTTTCTGAGAGAGATCTTAATTTTTTTTTTTTTTTTCTTTTAACCTTGTCTGCACATGAGGGAGATCTTAATAAATGTGAGTAAAGTACAATCATCATCTGAATCTGTTCTAGTGTCTAAAGGACCCTTAACTGAGCAAGTGATTTGTCACACAAGTATAAGAACACCTCAAACCTGGACAATTTGGTGTTATCAAATTAATAGAAATGGCATCTGGATGGTGTAAAGCAAACTGTATGATGTCATCAAGAATAGACGCCCTCACAGGAGCAAGAATACATTCTGTTTTTATCATTACATAACTTGTAGAGCCATAGGTCTCTGAGGGAGGTTCCATCCTCAGGTCCAACCTCCACATCCCTGTGTTTGAGCAGGAATAATATATCAGTTGTACATCAGAGAGCCTGAGGCAGAACGCTGCAGAGCTCAGCAGGTTCTCCTCCTCACTATGAGCACACCTGATGAAGCTGAGCTCTGCTATCCACACCTGGGAAACTCCTCGTGCAGGAGGATCATGCGCTCTCACTCAGTGTCTGTGCTCATTTCCATCATCCTGTCCTCCATCTCTGTGCTCACTGTGACCCTCAACCTGCTGGTCATCATCTCTATCTCACACTTCAAGTAATGACATGTTCTGTTGTTTAATGAACTGTTGTTACATTGTTGAATGTTTCTGTGTTTGACTCCTGCTGTTATCTGCTTTGATCAGAACTGTCGTATAATATAATGATCAGTGTGTTGCTCTCTAACTCCTGCAGGAAGCTGCACACTCCCACCAACTTCCTCCTCCTCTCTCTCGCTCTGTCAGATTTCTCTGTGGGATTTGTTTGGATTTCACAGATCCTGCTCTTAGACGGCTGCTGGTATTTCAGTGATGGCTGGTGTGTCTTTAATGCATTCTTAACTGCTTTTGTCACCTCTGCTTCAGTAGGAACTGTTGTGCTGATATCAGTTGATCGTTATGTGGCTGTTTGTGATCCAATGCACTATTCTACCAAAGTTACTCCAAACACAACAAAGATGAGTGTTGTCTTATGTTGGTTTTGTTTCTTTGTCTTTTACACTACAATGCTCAAAGACAATATTGAACATCCAGGTGGGTTTAATACCTGTGTAGGAGAGTGTGTAATTTATTTACCTCCGGTTGCAGGAATTGTGAGTCTCCTTCTGAAATTCCTCATTCCAGTGAGTATCATAGTGGTCTTGTATGTGAGAGTGTTTGCAGTGGCTGTGTCTCAGGCCCGGGCCATGCGCTCTCATGTTACAGTGGTGACACTTCATGGATCACTGAAGGTTAACAGATCAGAGCTGAAAGCAGCCAGAGCTCTGGGTGTAGTGGTTGTTGTGTCTATAATGTGTTTATCTCCACTTTATATTGCTACACTTTCAGCAGGGTTTGCAGGGTTAAAGGCATCATCTTATGTTGCTTTTTCATGTGTACATTTAATCAACTCCTTACTAAACCCTGTGATCTATGCATTTCTGTATCCTTGGTTCAGGAAATGTGTGAAATGTATTTTTTCTCTTCAGATTCTGAAGTCTGGTTCCAGTGAGGCCAACATACTGTAAAGAGAGAGAGAGAGAGACTGCTGATGTGTAATTGTATCACACTGTGCTGTTGATGTCTGAAAATCTTCTTCTCAAACTGTGATGATTGTAGAGAGCAGCTGCTCACATGCAAAGTTTGTGTTGATGATATTTGGGAGTTGCCCTTGAAATAAAATGTGGATGATCTGCACACTGATGATGATTTGATCCAATGATTGGGATAAGTGGTGAGAAATACTTTGAGGTGAGGAAACAAATGAATGTTATTATGTAGTGATGAAACCAAATCAGGGTCTTGACATGAACTCAGGCGTTTAACTTTAACTTTAAAAGCAGGATAAATTGATGATCTTTAAATGAAAAATCCTCAGACAAATGTGCACAAACACTTGAAGGCCTGAACCTCACTGCATTATTCCTTTCATTACAGTAAAAACAATCAGAATAGGAGAGTTACATGTAACACTGTCTCTGTGTGCAGCATCACTGCCTGAAGTCTAATCTACAGATGTGCCAAATGTGATAAAACATGATGATGATATGATTCAGTGCCAGTGAGAACGACTCAAAGAATCATTTGAAGACTTTTCTTGATTATTCTAAATAGAATTACAATATTAATGTGAACAATCCAAAAATGTCAGAATTTAAAGCAATTTAAACATAAATACATATTGTGTATTTTCTTGAAGCGTAAGTGTTAAAGGGATAAAGCTGTAAAAAGGGGTGTATATACTTGTGCATGTGTGGACAGATGAATGTATAGTGATCACATGAATTGTCGACCTTTGTACCAGATCTTTTATTGAACAGCTCCGATGACAGATGACAAGAGTCGTACTATTTAAGAGTCGTACTATTTAAGAGTCGTATTATTTAAGAGTAGTATTATTTCCCAGTGTAATTTAATCTAGTTCGTCACAAGCAGAGTTTTAACAGACTAAGCACACATGCAGGTGGACGGAGGAAGAAGTCTGTCTCTCTTCATGTCTAAGTCTATCTTTCTATCTGCATCTGTTCAAGCACAGTTATCCTCCTTTGTACCCAGCAGAGTCTGGTCCAAACGTGATTTATCCATATACACCAGGACAGTCTAGCTCTGCTCTCTGTGTCAAAACTCCACAATGTGTAAGTATTCAAACCAAAGCAACAGAGTGTCAGGGCCTACCAGGGACAGACATTGAAAAATACTGGTAGTGGGCCATCAAAATGGAACCTTTTATTCCTCAACCCCCATAAAATGTATTAATGACCAAATCAGTAAATGTAGTTCTCTTTCATAATCTTCGTTCGATGTCTAAGTAATGTAGAAGTAAGTAAGTATGTACATTTTTATTTATAAAGTGCTTTTTGCAGATAAAAATCACAAAGGGCTGTACAAAATAGAGGATAAGTTAAAACAACTGGAGCAACATCATAAAAGCATAATAAAATGTAAGTGAATTTAGAACAACAGGAGCATTTATTAAAGAATAATAAAAGTTGAAAAAAAAAACCTAAACTGTTTCACACATACAGGACTTCAGGAACTTAACTCTATTATTTCATTCTCCAAACCATCGACCTGCCTTTCAGATCCGATCCCAACTAAGCTGTTTAAAGAAGTTGTTCCCCTGGTCTGCCCATCTTTGTTGGAGACAATAAATATATCCCTATCAATAGGCTACGTGCCACAGTCCTTTAAAGTAGCTGTAATCAAACCCCTTCTCAAAAAACCTACTCTTGATTCCAGCACTTTAGCAAACTACAGGCCTATATCTAATCTTCCTTTTATTTCAAAGATTCTTGAGAAAGTTGTGGCGGCTCAGCTCTGTGACTTCCTTCAAAACAACAGCCTGTTCGAGGACTTCCAGTCAGGTTTTAGAGCTCAACACAGCACAGAGACTGCTTTAGTTAAAGTAACTAATGATCTACTCTGGGCTTCAGATGAAGGACGACTCTCAGTGCTGGTTTTATTAGATCTTAGTGCAGCTTTTGACACTATAGATCACTATATTCTACTAGAGAGATTAGAGAAATTACTTAAAATCACAGGGACTGCCCTAAACTGGTTTAAGTCCTACCTATCTGATAGGTACCAGTTTGTACACGTGAATAATAAGTCTTCTGTGTACACTAAAGTAAGCTACTGGGTTCCTCAGGGCTCTGTGCTAGGTCCAATCCTCTTCTGTATCTATATGATCCCCCTTGGTAATGTTATGAGAAAATACTCTGTTAACTTTCACTGCTATGCTGATGATACCCAACTGTATGTATCAATGAAGCCAGGTGAGACAAATCAGCTATCTAAACTTGAGGTGTGTCTAAAGGACATTAGGGCCTGGATGCACCAAAATTTTCTTCTTCTTCACTCAGACAAGACTGAGGTCATTGTACTGGGCCCACGACACCTTAGAGAAACCTATGCTAGCCTAACTGCCCTAGATGGCATTACTCTGGCACAAAGCACAACTGTTAGAAACCTTGGGGTTTTATTTGATCAGGACTTATCCTTCAACTCTCACATAAAACAAACTTCAAGAGCTGCCTTCTTTCATCTCCGTAACATTGCTAAAATCAGACCTATCCTGTCTCAGGGCAACACCGAAAAGCTAGTCCATGGTTTTGTTACCTCTAGACTGGATTATTGTAATTCTCTTTTAGCAGGCTGCCCGAGCAAGTCGCTTAAGACACTTCAGCTGGTTAAAAATGCTGCAGCACGTGTACTGACTAAAACTAGGAGAAGAGATCACATTACTCCTGTATTAGCCTCTCTGCATTGGCTTCCCATAAAATATAGAATAGAATTCAAGATTCTTCTTCTCACTTATAAAGCCCTAAATGGACAGGCACCAGCCTATCTCAAGGAGCTTGTAGTGCCATACAATCCCCCCAGAACACTACGCTCTCAAAATGCTGGACTACTCGTTGTTCCATTTGTCTCTAAAAGTAGTATAGGAAGAAGAGCTTTCAGTTATCAGGCCCCACTTCTCTGGAACCATCTACCAACCACGGTTCGGGGAGCAGACACCCTCTCTACCTTTAAGGTTAGGCTCAAAACATTCCTCTTTGATAAAGCTTTTAGTTAGGAACCAGCTCATAGCTCATAGTTAAGATGCAATAGGCATAGACTGCCGGGGGGGGGGGTCTGGCATGCTCGGTTGGAGAGAGGTTGGAGAGGGCGTTAAGAGAGAGGTCATTTAGGTTAGAGAGGGACCGGAGAGGGTCCCATTCCTCTCTCAAACACTCCCTCTATGTCTGCTTCTTCCCTTGTGTGTTTGCTCCTGTACTCCTTCTGGCTTTTGTCTTGCAGGTTCGTGGGATCCTTAGTGTGGAGTTACAGAGTCTCAACAACTCTGTCTCCACCCTTTCCTCTGCACACACCCAACACAGCATAACGTGGATGGCTGTTCATCATAGGAATGGGATCCACACAAGGTTCCTGCTGCTTAACAGAAGGTTTTCCTTGCCGCCATGATGAATTCATGTTGGGTGTGGGATACATATGTATGTGTATATACGTATATATGCATATGTGTGTATCCATAAAATGAAGAGTCCGTCCTTAAGACTGCTCTACTGTAAAGTGTCTTGAGATACCATTGGTTATGATTTGGCGCTATACAAATAAAAGATTGATTGATTGAGATCTGATTATGGCAAGAGATTTCTCACTTTAAAGATATTTCTCAGGGGGTAAAATCAGTTTTAGGTCAGTTGACAACAGTGCCCTTCCAAATACATTGACTGATCAAACACAACCACAAGGTTTCTGAGGTGGGTTTTCACAGATGAGTCCAGAGCACCAAGGGAGTTCTTAATCAGGGGGATCTTTTTATCAGGAGCGATGATCAGAGTGTCGCTTTGTTGGAGTTTATTTGAAGATAATTTGATGACAACCAGTTTTTGATTAAAGACACACAATCCAAGAACTCAGATAAACAGTGAAACTCTTTGTCATAAAAGGAGCAATATAGCTGAATATCATCTGCATAGAAATAAGACACATTTTCAAAACCACGGATAAACCAACCAAGAGGCATCAGGTACAATAAAAACAAAACAGGCCCCAGAACAGAGCCCTGGGCTACTCCACATGACAGGTTGGACACATTGGACATTACATCGTTAATAGTAACAAAAGTTCTTCCATTTTTATAAGAAGTAAACCACTGGAGAACAGCTCCAGAAAACCTCATCTCAGATTTGAGTCGATCAACCAGTATACTGTGATCTACAGAGTCAAAGGCAGATGTTAAATGAAGTAAAACCAAAACTGTGTCGTGACCAGAGTCAGCAGCCGTCACCACGTCACTGGAAACTTTGACAAGAGCAGTTTCAGTGGAGTGGATTGACCTGAAGCCAGATATATATTTATCATGAAAATCATGCTGTTTCAAGAATGTGGTTAGCTGCTTATCCACAACTTTTTCCCTTATTTTTGACATGAGGAGAAGTTTAGATATGGACCGGTAATTTATAGACTCCCCGGGATCAATATGAGGCTTTTTAAGAATGGGATTCACAATAGCATGTTTAAAGAAGCTGGGGACTGAGCCAGATTGAAGTGAAAGGTTTATCAAATTTACCATCTAACACGCAATGAGGGTTCATCTTTCCCACTAAAACCTGAACATCCAGTAGGCTGACAGGAGTGAAGGAGGACCTTGAGCACACAGGGGCAGATGCAGTGCACAAGCTAACCAAGGGAGGAGTGATACTGGCCCTAATGTCTTGCACTTTACTCCAGTTTTAAAGTCTTTACACTGGCTCCCAGTCAGCCTCAGAATAGACTTTAAAGTTCTGCTGCTGGTGTATAAATCTGTGAATGGGTTTGGTCCAGAATACATCAGTGACATGTTAGTCAGGTATGAACCCAGCAGGTCTCTCAGATCTATGGACACAGATCAGATAGTGGAGCCCAGAGTTCACAGTAAACATGGTGATGCTGCTTTTAGTTGTTATGCTGCAAAGAAGTGGAACAAACTGCCAGCGGAGCTGAAGTCAGCATCCAATGTGAACATTTTTAAATCAAAGTTAAAGGCACTTTTTTTCTCTACTGCATATGATTGAGAGAGAGACTTTGTCATGTTGTTGATGTAATGATGATTTTACTGATGATTTTAATTGATTTTACTGATTTTACTGATGATTTTAAATGTTCTTATTGATTTTAAACAATTGAATGTTTTATCATGTAAAGCACATTGAGTTGCCTTGAGTATGAAATGCGCTATATAAATAAATTTGCCTTGCCTTGCCTTGCCTTGCCTTTGTTCACAAATAAGTTCAGAAAATTATTGGAGTCATCCTTTGTGTGCACAGGCAGGTGTGCCGGAGTCCACCGCCTCGACCCCATTTTTTGGCAGGCTTCCTCCGCGGGAAAGGTGAGCGCAGCAGATCAGCAGGTACTAAAGCCAAGTGTGGAAGAAGTCCAGATACTTGATCCTCAAAGTTGTAGTTTAGACACACCTCATAAGATTAGTTAAGATTAATAAGTGCCTGACGGTCATACACTATCAATGCAGTGATATTTTGGCACAAAATACCGAACAATGCAGTAACAAACAATAGTTTCAGCAGAGCAGACGCTATCGCCATCTTGTCAAGGCTATAGTGACCAGCTAGCTGCCAGTATTAGCGCTAGCTAACAACCTCAACTCCCTGCCTGTGCACCCACTCAAAAGGGACAGAGGCCAAAGTCCCTCACACCAGAGGATTCGGAGACTCCAGAGCCTGACTCTTTTGATGCAAGAATAAAATATCGAGCCAAGACACACCAGGTCTGCTCGAGCTGCTTGGGGCTGGAACATGCCTGGCTGGCGGTCGATGTTCCCGGCTCCTGTTGACACTGTGCGGTGTTCACAGTGAAGAGTCTCCACAGATGCCATGCTAGCTTGTCTGGGCTTGACCCTCTTCTCCCTTCACACGGCGGGGATCGGTGGAAGACATCCTTGAACTGGACTGTGGGGAGGATTAAGATGCCGCCTCTGAACCCCTCATATCAGAGAATGAAGAGGAAGACACTGTCTTCATCACTCCGGCCCTCCGTTGCCTCTCGGGATGGAGATGAGGGAAGCACACCAGCTGCAATTCTCAATGGCTCGAATATGCTCGATGTGTGCAAACGCACTGCTGCCCGGCAAGCCATCCTCTGTCGGAAAAGATTTCCCATGGCCAATAGCAGCAGAAGCGCGCTGCCCGGTGCCTCATCCCTCAACTGTGAAGCAGACCCAGGCACCCCTGGAATGCCTGGGTCTGCTCCGCTTGCCTTCGGTGGAGCCACTCGTTCCGCAACTGTCAGCAGTGTCCTCCCGGAGGCCGAGCCTGCCATTCAAGTCTGACTGTCTCCAGTCAGCCCTGACTGAGAAGGCTTACAAGGCAGTGGCGCTTACTGCGAGAGCGCTCAACGTTCTCTCCCTGCACACTGCCTATCAGGCTGAGCTGTGCAAGGTTTTTGGGCCAAATCAGGACCCGGCCAGGTGGGAGGAGTTGTCAGTTGTCACCGACCTGTGTCTTTGTGTTTACCGCTGAAGGAAACCGGTCGGACGGAGAAAAGGGCGATGTCCTGGACATGCCAGTAGTCCCAGAGAGGTTTTTTGGATCTGCATTGACCTCGATGCAATGGCGGTGGGAAGCCAACAAGAAGGATGACGAGGCTCCCCGCCTCTGTTTCCCTTGTAAAACCCCAGCTCCATCTCAGGGCTTGCAGTTTAAAATGTCTAAACTGTCTTTGCCCTGGCCCATCCTGCCATTTCAAAACAGTCTTTCTGGTTGTTCCAATAAGCCTTCGGCCTCGGCGCAGCATGCCCAGGCCAGGAAGAAGAAGAGAGCAGCCTGACCGCCCCTCTCTCCTCCGGTGACACAGCTGGAAGTCTTTCGTTCTCCTGCTCCACCAATTTTGCTTTCGAGCTTGCACTCATGGGTCCCCCACGCCCCTGTCTCCCCGCTACCACGCCCCGTACCGGAGGTCGCCTTGAAAGACGGACATGTTTCGACAAAGGACTCAGCGGTTTCCTCTCTTTCATGTCCACAAGCATGCACACACACACACACGATTTATTTAAAATAATAACATGTGTCTCGCTGTTGCACCCATGCCACTGGCCAAGAGCGCAGGAAATGAATGCATAATCTGTCACAATAAGCAGCGCAGTGACAGCTCCCACTGTTTCCCCTCGGATGTGCAGACGATGCTTGCCCTGCGGTATTTGATCTTGCATTTATGTGCACTGAACAGATACAGGTTCAGGCTGCTTATGCACGCCTCCCTGCTGCGTCTTTTGCGACAGAACAATTGGTTCATGTCTGTCTACCTGAAGGACGCGTATTTCCACATCTCAATATATCCTCCCCACAGAAAGTATCTGAAAAGCTTTCCGGGGGATAGGTTACATATACCGCTTGCTCACTCTCTTCTGCTTCTTGACAAAGGGACAAAGGCAGTCGCATTTTTCTTCTCCCGCTCTCCTCCCTATCTACCCTTGCTGCTTGTTTTGTATGCTGCTATTAGAAGACTCTCTTTGTATTCATCCAAAACCGAAACCATGAAATTCTTCTGCTGGTCATTTAATGTTATTTATAAAGTTTTTCAATGAAAAGACCAGGCTGAGGTGAGCCTGCATGCCCTGATGGCTCTTTTCGAGCTGGATACACAATGAATTCCTGGAAGGTTGTATGTCTGTCGCTATTTTCCATTGAGGACGTCGAGGATATATACATGAATGGAATCATGTTAGGCAGCCATTTTGGGAAGGCTGCCAGTCAACATTGAAGGTTTGGGCAGGGCGTTGAACTCTGACTATAAGGAATCGATCTTGGAAAGAATGGAGAGGATGTTTGATCCCACAATATTAGATTACTGTGACCAGAGACTTTCAAGGCTACTGGAAAGAATGCTAGCCTGTAACAAAAACAATTCACTATCAACGATTGGCCTCCCCCAACATGCTTAAGGATGTGTTCAATTTCACTGGGATGTTTACAGATGTGACTCTCTGTCCTCATCCCAGCTGAACTCTTGGCTATGAACCATAACATCCGACTGTATCAGAGGAGAGCAAAGTTTATTGAGTCTGTCTTCTCTGCTTTGGTTTGGTTTCCGGCCCTCTACCCCCCACCTTCCCCTCCAGCTCATGGAAGTGTGTGGAGAAGCGCCTACTACTGGCAGCACGCTGCAACCCCCCTCCCCCAGCGGCTGGATATCCCCTACCCCTCTTCGCCCCCGACCCACATCCAACCCCCACCATCCCATGTGCTATACTGTGACTGTGTTATCTTATTTGTGTTTTTCTAGCTGAGAGGTTTTTCCTGGTTCTGTACTTTGTTCTCCTTTTGAGAATTCAATTCATAATCTGTTTTTTCCCCTAACCTCTCCTTCTGTTGTTTTCCCTTTTTTCATCTAAATATGGGGCGCCTCCAATGCTCTTGACCCACAATTCGCCCGTTTTTGTCTCTCATGTTATTTGTTACTGTTTTTCCTTGTTTTTATCTGTGAAAAGCACTCTGTAAATAAAGATTACTTTTTGACTTACTCCCTTTCTGTCTTTCTTTAAGCCCGAGGGTGTAAGTCTTGCTGAGACGGCAGGGCATCCGCTTGTTGGAGGTGGAAGCCAGAGCGCACACGCGTATGCTATTATGTCACCTGTTCTACCTGGGTTTTGTGATAAACTCGGAAAAGAGCATGTTGTCACCAGCATAGGAAATGGCCTTCCTGGTACTATCCCTGCACTCAGCGTCTTTCACGACGCACCTCTCAGTGGAACGGGTGAAAGCGTTCAGGGCATGCCTCACACTTTTCCAACTGTGCAAATCTGTTCAATTCAGATTATGTCTTCGGGAATTCGGGCTGATGGCATCTGTCATCCTCGTACTCTGCCTCGGTCGCCTCCAGAATTCCAGCTGTGGGTGGACTCGTGCGGGCTGGACCACATACAGAATGGCACACGTAGGGTACTGGTCAAGCCGGAGTGTGCCGAGGCTTTATACAGAGTCCCGGTTTTCATGACGCACAGTGTGCTGTCGTGTCCAGGAAGGTGGTCACCATGGACACCAGCCTGACAGGCTGGGGTGGGGTTCACAAGGGCCGGTCTCTGAGGGGCCACTGGAGTGTGGACCTCCAGCGCTCTCGCATAAATTATTTGGAGCTTTCAGCGGTTTTACTCACTGAAAAGTATCCTCCCGTCTCTCATGGGACACCATATCCTGGTGAGGACGAACAATACAACGACGGTGGCGTATATCAACGCCAGGGTGGATTACTCTGCTGTCGGTTGCATATGTTGGCACGCAAACTGATTCTGTGGAGTTGTGGTTGCTTCCTCTTTCTGAGGGCGACACACATCCAGAGAATCCTGAACACGGACGCTGACCTGTTGTCCAAGGACGCGCTGCTGTACAGGGTGTGGATGCTACACCCGTACATGGTGCAACAGTTACTGACCCGTTACGAGTTCTGTTCACCGAGGCAGGAGATGCACAGTGTACGCTGTTTAACTCCCTGCCCAGCACGGGCGCTCCCCTCGGCATACTATACAGATTGCCTGAGCGTTGTTTGGGGATGGTGTCACCAGAAGTGACATACCCCGTTTCAGTGTCCGGTAGGAATGATTTTGTCATCTGCAGGATCTGATTGACGAACAAAAAGACTGACAGTGTGTTTGGCAGTGATTGCCGCCTGTCACCTGGGCTTTGGGAAGAAAACAGCAACACCTAACCCCTAACCCAACACCCAGTGATTTGCCGTTTTATGAAATGAGCATGCAGGCTCCTCCCCGTGTCCAGACCGCTGGTGCCACCGTGGGATCTGGCAGTGGAGGGACAAAAATGTCTTTCTTTTGAACCGCTAAGGGAGGCAGACTTTAAGTTTGTCTCTCTGAAAACAGTTTTGTTACTGGCTCTGGTGGGTCAGTGACATCCATGCGTTTTTGGTACACCCGCCATCCGCTCAGCTCTTCCCGGGCAATGTAAGGCTGATTTTGAAGACGAACTTGGCCTTTGTACTGAAGGTGTTGGGCTCATGTTCTCCTATTGACCTCATGACCTTCTCTATCTCATAGGGTGAGCAGCGGCCTCATATGTTGTATCCGGTCTTTGCAGTGCACGCTTACAGTGCATGGACATGACGGGGAGCTTCAACTGTTCGTCTTCTGGGCTAATCTTCATAAGGGAAAACCTGTCACAAAGCAGCGCCTTTCCCCCTTTGTGGTGGAGACTGGTGCCCTGCTGTGCCTGGGTGATAGAGGTTGCCACAGTGCTCTGTGGGGCCAGTATAGTTCTGGGGGTTCCGCGGAGTGGGTTTCCGGCTGTGCTGTTCGGCACGTCCCTGGGGCCTCGCGGTGCCGCTTGCGTTCCTCTCCAGTGTCTTACTGTCTGGACAGGCCGTGCTCACAGCAAATAGGCCTCCTACACAGACACTACACTTAATTTCCAGCTGGTCTGGCTCTTTCACGTTGTGTATCACACCCCTATCCAACCCATGGGGGTCTGGATGATGGGGGCCCCGTGCCACTAATGCTTTTTATGTTTTATTAGGCTTAACATGTAAACATTATCAGTGCGGGTGGAAAAAGTATGTGAGCAGGCCGTTTCTGAGAGAGATCTTAATTTATTTCTTTTTTTTTCTTTTAACCTTGTCTGCACATGAGGGAGATCTTAATAAATGTGAGTAAAGTACAATCATCATCTGAATCTGTTCTAGTGTCTAAAGGACCCTTAACTGAGCAAGTGATTTGTCACACAAGTATAAGAACCTGAAAACCTGGACAATTTGGTGTTATCAAATTAATAGAAATGGCATCTGGATGGTATAAAGCAAACTGTATGATGTCATCAAGAATAGACGCCCTCACAGGAGCAAGAATACATTCTGTTTTTATCATTACATAACTTGTAGAGCCATAGGTCTCTGAGGGAGGTTCCATCCTCAGGTCCAACCTCCACATCCCTGTGTTTGAGCAGGAATAATATATCAGTTGTACATCAGAGAGCCTGAGGCAGAACGCTGCAGAGCTCAGCAGGTTCTCCTCCTCACTATGAGCACACCTGATGAAGCTGAGCTCTGCTATCCACACCTGGGAAACTCCTCGTGCAGGAGGATCATGCGCTCTCACTCAGTGTCTGTGCTCATTTCCATCATCCTGTCCTCCATCTCTGTGCTCACTGTGACCCTCAACCTGCTGGTCATCATCTCTATCTCACACTTCAAGTAATGACATGTTCTGTTGTTTAATGAACTGTTGTTACATTGTTGAATGTTTCTGTGTTTGACTCCTGCTGTTATCTGCTTTGATCAGAACTGTCGTATAATATAATGATCAGTGTGTTGCTCTCTAACTCCTGCAGGAAGCTGCACACTCCCACCAACTTCCTCCTCCTCTCTCTCGCTCTGTCAGATTTCTCTGTGGGATTTGTTTGGATTTTTCAGATCCTGCTCTTAGACGGCTGCTGGTATTTCAGTGATGGCTGGTGTGTCTTTAATGCATTCTTAACTGCTTTTGTCACCTGTGCTTCAGTAGGAACTGTTGTGCTGATATCAGTTGATCGTTATGTGGCTGTTTGTGATCCAATGCACTATTCTACCAAAGTTACTCCAAACACAGCAAAGATGAGTGTTGTCTTATGTTGGTTTTGTTTCTTTGTCTTTTACACTGCAATGCTCAAAGACAATATTGAACATCCAGGTGGGTTTAATACCTGTGTAGGAGAGTGTGTAGTTTATTTACCTCCTGTTGCAGGAATCATTCATATCATTTTTACTTTTATCTTTCCAGTGAGTATCATAGTGGTCTTGTATGTCAGAGTGTTTGCAGTGGCTGTGTCTCAGGCCCGGGCCATGCGCTCTCATGTTACAGTGGTGACACTTCATGGATCACTGAAGGTTAACAGATCAGAGCTGAAAGCAGCCAGAGCTCTGGGTGTAGTGGTTGTTGTGTCTATAATGTGTTTATCTCCACTTTATATTGCTATACTTTCAGCAGGGTTTGCAGGGTTAAAGGCATCATCTTATGTTGCTTTTTCATGTGTACATTTAATCAACTCCTTACTAAACCCTGTGATCTATGCATTTCTGTATCCTTGGTTCAGGAAATGTGTGAAATGTATTTTTTCTCTTCAGATTCTGAAGTCTGGTTCCAGTGAGGCCAACATACTGTAAAGAGAGAGAGAGAGAGACTGCTGATGTGTAATTGTATCACACTGTGCTGTTGATGTCTGAAAATCTTCTTCTCAAACTGTGATGATTGTAGAGAGCAGCTGCTCACATGCAAAGTTTGTGTTGATGATATTTGGGAGTTGCCCTTGAAATAAAATGTGGATGATCTGCACACTAATGATGATTTGATCCAATGATTGGGATAAGTGGTGAGAAATACTTTGAGGTGAGGAAACAAATGAATGTTATTATGTAGTGATGAAACCAAATCAGGGTCTTGACATGAACTCAGGCGTTTAACTTTAACTTTACAAGCAGGATAAATTGATGATCTTTAAATGAAAAATCCTCAGACAAATGTGCACAAACACTTGAAGGCCTGAACCTCACTGCATTATTCCTTTCATTACAGTAAAAACAATCAGAATAGGAGAGTTACATGTAACACTGTCTCTGTGTGCAGCATCACTGCCTGAAATCTAATCTACAGATGTGCCAAATGTGATAAAACATGATGATGATATGATTCAGTGCCAGTGAGAACGACTCAAAGAATCATTTGAAGACTTTTCTTGATTATTCTAAATAGAATTACAATATTAATGTGAACAATCCAAAAATGTCAGAATTTAAAGCAATTTAAACATAAATACATATTGTGTATTTTCTTGAAGCGTAAGTGTTAAAGGGATAAAGCTGTAAAAAGGGGTGTATATACTTGTGTATGTGTGGACAGATGAATGTATAGTGATCACATGAATTGTCGACCTTTGTACCAGATCTTTTATTGAACAGCTCCGATGACAGATGACAAGAGTCGTACTATTTAAGAGTAGTATTATTTAAGAGTAGTATTATTTAAGAGTAGTATTATTTCCCAGTGTAATTTAATCTAGTTCGTCACAAGCAGAGTTTTAACAGACTAAGCACACATGCAGGTGGACGGAGGAAGAAGTCTGTCTCTCTTCATGTCTAAGTCTATCTTTCTATCTGCATCTGTTCAAGCACAGTTATCCTCCTTTGTACCCAGCAGAGTCTGGTCCAAACGTGATTTATCCATATACACCAGGACAGTCTAGCTCTGCTCTCTGTGTCAAAACTCCACAATGTGTAAGTATTCAAACCAAAGCAACAGAGTGTCAGGGCCTACCAGGGACAGACATTGAAAAATACTGGTAGTGGGCCATCAAAATGGAACCTTTTATTCCTCAACCCCCATAAAATGTATTAATGACCAAATCAGTAAATGTAGTTCTCTTTCATAATCTTCGTTCGATGTCTAAGTAATGTAGAAGTAAGTAAGTATGTACATTTTTATTTATAAAGTGCTTTTTGCAGATAAAAATCACAAAGGGCTGTACAAAAAGGAGGATAAGTTAAAACAACTGGAGCAACATCATAAAAGCATAATAAAATGTAGTGAATTTACAACAACAGGAGCATTTATTAAAGAATAATAAAAGTTGAAGAAAAAAATGTTCAACCAAAAGCTTTACTGAAAAGCGAAGTCTTCAGGTGATTCTTAAGAGTTCACACAGTCAAGCTTCCGGAGGGACTGGTGAAGGTCATTCCAGAGTCTGGGGGCCACAGCCTAAAACTCCAGGTCTCCCCGGGTTTTAAAATTAGCTTTTGGGATCTTTAGGAGACCCTGGCCTGAAGACCAAAGGCTGCGCCCTGAAGTGTAGGGGTACAACAAGTCTGCGATATACTGAGGGGCCTGACCATGCAAAGCACTGAAAGTCAGGACTGCAATTTTAAACAATATGCAAAATTTGACCGGTAGCCAATGAAAACTTGTAAGAATCGGGGTAATTTGGGCTTGCAGCATCATTCTGTACGATCTGAAGTCTGTTCAGTCGACTTGTTAAAACAAGTAAAAACAAAATTACAATAATCAATGCAAGACAATATAAACGCGTGGATGATCATTTCGAGATCTGATTATGACAAGAGATTTCTCACTTTAAAGATATTTCTCAGGGGGTAAAATCAGTTTTCGGTTAGTTGACAACAGTGCCCTTCCAAATACATTGACTGATCAAACACAACCACAAGGTTTCTGAGGTTGGTTTTCACAGATGAGTCCAGAGCACCAAGGGAGTTCTTAATCAGGGGGATCTTTTTATCAGGAGCGATGATCAGAGTGTCGATTTGTTGGAGTTTATTTGAAGATAATTTGATGACAACCAGTTTTTGATTAAAGACACACAATCCAAGAACTCAGATAAACAGTGAAACTCTTTGTCATAAAAGGAGCAATACAGCTGAATATCATCTGCATAGAAATAAGACACATTTTCAAAACCACGGGAAAACCAACCAAGAGGCATCAGGTACAATAAAAACAAAACAGGCCCCAGAACAGAGCCCTGGGCTACTCCACATGACAGGTTGGACACATTGGACATTACATCGTTAATAGTAACAAAAGTTCTTCCATTTTTATAAGAAGTAAACCACTGGAGAACAGCTCCAGAAAACCTCATCTCAGATTTGAATCGATCAACCAGTATACTGTGATCTACAGAGTCAAAGGCAGATGTTAAATGAAGTAAAACCAAAACTGTGTCGTGACCAGAGTCAGCAGCCGTCACCACGTCACTGGAAACTTTGACAAGAGCAGTTTCAGTGGAGTGGATTGACCTGAAGCCAGATATATATTTATCATGAAAATCATGCTGTTTCAAGAATGTGGTTAGCTGCTTATCCACAACTTTTTCCCTTATTTTTGACATGAGGAGAAGTTTAGATATGGGCCGGTAATTTATAGGCTCCCCGGGATCAATATGAGGCTTTTTAAGAATGGGATTCACAATAGCATGTTTAAAGAAGCTGGGGACTGAGCCAGATTGAAGTGAAAGGTTTATCAAATTTACCATCTAACACGCAATGAGGGTTCATCTTTCCCACTAAAACCTGAACATCCAGTAGGCTGACAGGAGTGAAGGAGGACCTTGAGCACACAGGGGCAGATTCAGTGCACAAGCTAACCAAGGGAGGAGTGATACTGGCCCTAATGTCTTGCACTTTGTTCACAAATAAGTTCAGAAAATTATTGGAGTCATCCTTTGTGTGCACAGGCACATGGGGGATGGGGGCGCAACAAGATTTTCAATAGTGTCAAATAAGACTTTTAGGGTTCTCTTGTTACGCAAAACAAGATTTGAGAAAGAAGCTGAGCAAGCAAGTTTTATTTCATTTAGCTCCATTATCATTTCTTTAAGAAGTGAATTCATCAAGAAATAATTGAGCACGACCAGGAGGTTGGTAGACTAAAACAAAGTTAAAAGGGTGTTCGTTTCCAACCTTACACGTCTGAAACTTGAAGGAGTTGTACGTGTTCGTGTCCATCAGTCTGCAGCCAAGAAAGTCACGGTATACTAGCCCCAAACTGCCTCCATGACGCGTGAGTTGAGGAGTCCCAACCACGAAGCAGTCCGGAGGGCACAGTTCAATAAGATGAACAAACTCATTCTCCCGCTACCAGGTCTCCATGAGGCACATAACATCCAGCTCGCGGGACATGAAAAAGTCCTTCAGGAGATGTGCTTTGTTGGCTAGTGATCTAGAATTCTACTGGCACCAGCGTAGACACTTCCTCGTAAGCCCATGGAGAGCTGTGGTGCAGCGGCCGAAGGGATCCCTAATCCACACCACGGTGCCGGAGTCCACCGCGTCGACCCCATTTTTTGGCAGGCTTCCTCCGCGGGACAGGTGAGCGCAGCAGATCAGCAGGTACTAAAGCCAAGTGTGGAAGAAGTCCAGAAGCTTGATCCTCAAAGTTGTAGTTTAGACACACCTCATAAGATCAGTTAAGATTAATAAGTGCCTGACGGTCATACACTATCAATGCAGTGATATTTTGGCACAAAATACCGAACAATGCAGCAACAAACAATAGTTTCTGCAGAGCAGATGCTAGCGCTATCTTGTCAAGGCTATAGTTACCAGCTAGCTGTCAGTGTTAGCCTCTAGCTAACAACCTCAACTCCCTGCCTGTGCACCCACTCACAAGGGATAGAGGCCAAAGCCCCTCACACCAGAGGATTCGGAGACTCCAGAGCCCAACTCTTTCGATGCAAGAATAAAATATCGAGCCAAGACACACACCAGGTCTGCTCGAGCTGCTTAGGGCTGGAACATGCCTGGGTGGCGGTCGATGTTCCCGGCTCCTGTTGACACTGTGCGGTGTTCACAGTGAAGAGTCTCCACAGACGCCATGCTAGCTTGTCTGGGCTGGGGATTGGTGAAAGACATCCTTGAACTGGACTGTGGGCAGGGTTAAGATGCCGCCTCTGAACCCCTCATATCAGAGAATGAAGAGGAAGACACTGTCTTCATCACTCCAGCCCTCCGTTGCCTCTCGGAATGGAGATGAGGGAAGCACACCAGCTGCAATTCTCAATGGCTCGAATATGCTCGATGTGTGCAAACGCACTGCTGCCCGGCAAGCCATTCTCTGTCAGAAAAGAATTCCCACGGCCAAGGGTGCACCAAGGCATTTTTCCCCGTCTTCCGGAGCTGCTCAAAGTAGCGCATTCATGGAAGGACCGCCCCATTAGCACCAGAAGCGCGCTGCCCGGTGCCTCATCACCACAGCCAACACAGCATAACGTGGATGGCTGTTCATCATAGGAATGGGATCCACACAAGGTTCCTGCTGCTTAACAGAAGGTTTTCCTTGCCGCCATGATGAATTCATGTTGGGTGTGGGATACATATGTATGTGTATATACGTATATATGCATATGTGTGAATCCATAAAATGAAGAGTCCGTCCTTAAGACTGCTCTACTGTAAAGTGTCTTGAGATACCATTGGTTTTGATTTGGCGCTATACAAATAAAAGATTGATTGATTGATTGATTGATCCCTCAACTGTGAAGCAGACCCAGGCACCCCTGGAATGCCTGGGTATTGCTCCACTTTCTTCCGGTGGAGCCACTCGTTAAGCAACTGTCAGCAGTGTCCTCCCGGAGGCCGAGCCTGCCATCCAAGTCTGACCGTCTCCAGTCAGCCCTGACTGAGAAGGCTTACAAGGCAGTGGCGCTTACTGTAAGAGCGCTCAACGTCCTCTCCCTGCACACTGCCTATCAGGCTGAGCTCTGCAAGGTTTTTGGGCCAACTCAGGACCCGGCAGGTGGGAGGAGATGTCAGTTGTCACCGACCTGTGTCTTTAACGCTAAGCAGTCCAGGCGACAGGGAGAGTGATGGAGCTATAGTGCTGCGAGAAACCTGTCGGACAGAGAAATGGGTGATGTCCTGGACATGCCAGTAGTCCCAGAGGGGGTTTTTGGATCCGCAATGGTGGTGTGAAGCAAACAATAAGGATGACGAGGCACCCCGCTTCTGTTTCTCTTGTAAAACCCCAGCTGCATCTCAGGGCTTGCAGTTTAAAATGTCTAAACTGTCTGTGCCCTGGCCCGTCCTGCCGTCTCAAAACAGTCTTTCTGGCTGGTCCAATAAGCCTTCGGCCTTGGCTACAGCTCCGCCGGCACAGCCTGCGCAGCATGCCCAGGCCAGGAAGAAGAAGAGAGCAGCCTGACAGTAACACAGCTGGAAGTCCCTCGTTTTCCAGCTCCACCTATTTTGCTTTCAAGCTTGCACTCGTGGGTCCCCCATGCCCCTGTCTCCCCGCTACCACACCTCGGACCGGAGGTCGCCTTGAAAGATGGACATGTTACGATGAAGGACTCAGCGGTTTCCCCTCTTTCATGTCCACAAGCATGCACACACACACACACACGATTTATTTAAAATAATATGTGTCTCGCTGTTGCACCCAGGCCAAGGGCCGAGGGCGCAGGAAATGAAAGCAAAATCTGTCACAATAAGCAGCACGGTGACTCCCTTTGTTCCCCTCGGGTGAGCAGACGATGCTCGCCCTGCGGTATTTGCTCTATCTTGGATCTATGTGCACTGAACAGATACAGGTTCAGGCTGCTTACGCACACCTCCCTGCTGCGTCTTGTGCGACAGAACAATTGGTTCACGTCTGTCGATCTGAAGGACGCGTATTTCCACATCTCAATATATCCTCCCAACAGAAAGTATCTGAAAAGCTTTCCAGGGGATAGGTTACATATACCGCGTGCTCACTCTCTTCTGCTTCTTGACAAAGGGACAAAGGCAGTCGCATTTTTCTTCTCCCGCTCTCCTCCCTATCTACCCTTGCTGCTTGTTTTGTCTGCTGCTATTAGGAGACTCTCTTTGTATTCATCCAAAACCGAAACTATGAAATTGGTCTGCTGGTCATTTAATGTTATTTATAAAGTTTTTTCAATGAAAAGACCAGGCCGAGGTGAGCCTGCATGCCCTGATGGCTCTTTTTGAGCTGGATACACAATAAATTCCTGGAAGGTTGTATGTCTGTCACTATTTTCCATTGCTTTGGTTTTCGCCGGCCCTCTACCCCCCACCTTCCCCTCCAGCTCATGGAAGTGTGTGGAGCAGCGCCTACTACTGGCTGCATGCTGCGCCCCCCTACCCCAGCGGCTGGATATCCCCTCCCCCTCTTCGCCCTGACCCACGTCCAACGCCCAACATCCCATGTGCTATACTGTGACTGTGTTATCTTATTTGTGTTTTTCTAGCTGAGAGGTTTTGTCTGGTATTCTATTACGTTACCTGTCCTACCTGGGTTTTGTGATAAACTCGGAAAAGAGCATGTTGTCCCCAGCATAGGAAATGGCCTTCCTGGTACTATCCCTGCATTCAGTGTCTTTCACGAAGCACCTCTCAGTGGAACGGGTGAAAGCGTTCAGGGCATGCCTCACACTTTTCCAACTGTGCAAATCTGTTCAATTCAGATTATGTCTTCGGGTATTCGGGCTGATGGCATCTGTCATCCTCGTACTCTGCCTCGGTCGCCTCCAGAATTCCAGCTGTGGGTGGACTCGTGCGGGCTGGACCACATACAGAATGGCACACGGAGGGTACTGGTCAAGCCGGAGTGTGCCGAGGCTTTATGCAGTCCCTACCGGGGGCTGTCGTGTCCAGGAAGGTGGTCATCATGGACACTAGCCTGAAAGGCTGGGGTTCACGAGGGCCGGTCTCTGAGGGGCCACTGGAGTGTGGACCTCCAGCGCTCTCGCATATATTATTTGGAGCTTTCAGCGGTTTTACTCTCGCTGAAAAGTATCCTCCCGTCTCTCATGGGACACCATGTCCTGGTGAAGATGGACAATACAACGACGATTGCGTATATCAACGCCAGGGTGGATTGCTCTGCTGTTGGTTGCATATGTTGGCACGCAAACTGATTCTGTGGAGTTGTGGTTGCTTCCTCTCTCACACACATCCAGAGAATCCTGGACACGGACGCTAACCTGTTGTCCAAGGACGCGCTGCTGTACGGGGTGTGGATGTTACACCCGTATGTAGTGCAACAGTTCCTGACCCGTTCCGAGTTCTGTTCACCGAGGCAGGAGATACACAGTGTACGCTGTTTAACTCCCTGCACAGCACGGGCGCTCCCCTCGGCAATAGGCGCACTAGCGCACATTTGGCCGCGCTTGTTTCTTTATGTTATTCCCCCAGTTGGCTCTGTTGCCCCCTATTCTGACCAGGGTGAGGGAGCATGAAACCACTGATCCTGGTGGCTCCACATTGGCCTGCGATGCACTGGCTGGTAGAGATTTACCAGTTACTGCGCGCTCGCCCCTGGCAGCTCCCGCTGCGCAGGGACTTGCTGTCGCAGGGAAAGGGCACGGTTTTCCACCCAAATCCGGAGTGCTTGGTGCTGTGGGTTTCACCCCTGAGTGGTTCAATCTTTCAGCTGTGGGATTCTCACAGTGTGATCTCTACTATACAGATTGCCCGAGCATTTGGGGATGGTGTCACCAGAAGGGACATACCCCTTTTTAGTGTCCGGCAAGAATGATTTTGTCATTTCTGCAGGATCTGATTAACGAACGGAAAGACTGTGACAGTGTGTTTGGCAGTGATTGCCACTTGTCATGTGGGCTTTGGGAAGAAAACAGCAAGCCAACACCCAGTGATTTGCCATTTTGTGAAAGGAGCATGCAGCCTCCTCCCCGTGTCCAGACCGCTGGTGCCACCGTGGGATCTGGCAGTGGAGGGACAAAAATGTCTTTCTTTTGAACCGCTAAGGGAGACAGACTTCAAGTTTGTTTCTCTGAAAACAGTTTTGTCACTGGCTCTGGTGGGTCAGTGACATCCATGCGTTTTTGGTGCACCCGTCATCCGCTCAGCTCTTCCCGGGCAATGTAAGGCTGATTTTGAAGACGAACTTGGCCTTTGTACTGAAGGTGTTTGGCTCATGTTCTCCAATTGACCTCATGGCCTTCTCTATCTTATAGGGTGAGCAGCGGCCTCATATGTTGTATCCGGTCTTTGCAGTGCACGCTTACAGTGCATGGACATGACGGGGAGCTTCAACTGTTCGTCTTCTGGGCTAATCTTCATAAGGGAAAACCTGTCACAAAGCAGCGCCTGTCCCCCTTTGTGGTGGAGACTGGTACCCTGCTGTGCCTGGGGGGTAGAGGTTGCCGGCGTGCTCTGTGGGGCCTGTATGGTTCTGGGGGTGCCACGTGGTCCCTGGGGCCTCGCGGCGCCGCTTGCGTTCCTCTCCGGTTGCTTGCTGTCTGGACAGGCCGTGCTCACAGCAAACAGGCCTCCTACACAGACAATTCACTTAATTTCCAACTGGTCTGGCTCTTTCACGTTGTGCATCACACCCCTATCCAACCCATGGGGGTCTGATTGATTGGGGTCCCGTGCCACTAATGCTTTTTATGTTTTATTAAGCTTAACATGTAAACATCAGTCTTGTGGAAAAAGTGTGTGTGCAGGCCGTCTCTGAGGGAGATCTTAAAAAATGTGAGTAAAGTAGAATCATCATCTGAATCTGTTCTAGTGTCTAAAGGACCCTTAACTGAGCAAATGATTTGTCACACAAGTATAAGAACACCTGAAACCTGGACAATTTGGTGTTATCAAATTAATAGAAACGACATCTGGATGGTGTAAAGCAACCTGTATGATGTCATCAAGAATAGACGCCCTCACAGGAGCAAGAATACTTTCTGTTTTTATCATTACGTAACTTGTAGAACCATAGGTCTCTGAGGGAGGTTCCATCCTCAGGTCCAGCCTCCACATCCCTGTGTTTGAGCAGGAATAATATATCAGTTGTACATCAGAGAGCCTGAGGCAGAACGCTGCAGAGCTCAGCAGGTTCTCCTCCTCACTATGAGCACACCTGATGAAGCTGAGCTCTGCTATCCACACCTGGGAAACTCCTCGTGCAGGAGGATCATGCGCTCTCACTCAGTGTCTGTGCTCATTTCCATCATCCTGTCCTCCATCTCTGTGCTCACTGTGACCCTCAACCTGCTGGTCATCATCTCTATCTCACACTTCAAGTAATGACATGTTCTGTTGTTTAATGAACTGTTGTTACATTGTTGAATGTTTCTGTGTTTGACTCCTGCTGTTATCTGCTTTGATCAGAACTGTCGTATAATATAATGATCAGTGTGTTGCTCTCTAACTCCTGCAGGAAGCTGCACACTCCCACCAACTTCCTCCTCCTCTCTCTCGCTCTGTCAGATTTCTCTGTGGGATTTGTTTGGATTTTTCAGATCCTGCTCTTAGACGGCTGCTGGTATTTCAGTGATGGCTGGTGTGTCTTTAATGCATTCTTAACTTCTATTTCAACTGCTGCTTCAGTAGGAACTGTTGTGCTGATATCAGTTGATCGTTATGTGGCTGTTTGTGATCCAATTCACTATTCTACCAAAGTTACTCCAAACACAGCAAAGATGAGTGTTGTCTTATGTTGGTTTTGTTCTGTGGTCTGTTACACTACAATGCTCAAAGACAATATAAAACATCCAGGTGGGTTTAATACCTGTGTAGGAGAGTGTGTAATTTATGTACCTCCGGTTGCAGGAATTGTGAGTCTCCTTCTGAAATTCCTCATTCCAGTGAGTATCATAGTGGTCTTGTATGTGAGAGTGTTTGCAGTGGCTGTGTCTCAGGCCCGGGCCATGCGCTCTCATGTTACAGTGGTGACACTTCATGGATCACTGAAGGTTAACAGATCAGAGCTGAAAGCAGCCAGAGCTCTGGGTGTAGTGGTTGTTGTGTCTATAATGTGTTTATCTCCACTTTATATTGCTACACTTTCAGCAGGGTTTGCAGGGTTAAAGGCATCATCTTATGTTGCTTTTTTATGTGTGTTTTTAATCAACTCCTTACTAAACCCTGTGATCTATGCATTTCTGTATCCTTGGTTCAGGAAATGTGTGAAATGTATTTTTTCTCTTCAGATTCTGAAGTCTGGTTCCAGTGAGGCCAACATACTGTAAAGAGAGAGAGAGAGAGACTGCTGATGTGTAATTGTATCACACTGTGCTGTTGATGTCTGAAAATCTTCTTCTCAAACTGTGATGATTGTAGAGAGCAGCTGCTCACATGCAAAGTTTGTGTTGATGATATTTGGGAGTTGCCCTTGAAATAAAATGTGGATGATCTGCACACTAATGATGATTTGATCCAATGATTGGGATAAGTGGTGAGAAATACTTTGAGGTGAGGAAACAAATGAATGTTATTATGTAGTGATGAAACCAAATCAGGGTCTTGACATGAACTCAGGCGTTTAACTTTAACTTTACAAGCAGGATAAATTGATGATCTTTAAATGAAAAATCCTCAGACAAATGTGAACAAACACTTGAAGGCCTGAACCTCACTGCATTATTCCTTTCATAACAGTAAAAACAATCAGAATAGGAGAGTTACATGTAACACTGTCTCTGTGTGCAGCATCACTGCCTGAAATCTAATCTACAGATGTGCCAAATGTTATAAAACATGATGATGATATGATTCAGTGCCAGTGAGAACGACTCAAAGAATCATTTGAAGACTTTTCTTGATTATTCTAAATAGAATTACAATATTAATGTGAATAATCAGAATTTAAAGCAATTTAAACATAAATACATATTGTGTATTTTCTTGAAGCGTAAGTGTTAAAGGGATAAAGCTGTAAAAAGGGGTGTATATACTTGTGTATGTGTGGACAGATGAATGTATAGTGGATCACATGAATTGTCGACCTTTGTACCAGATCTTTTATTGAACAGCTCCGATGACAGATGACAAGAGTCATACTATTTAAGAGTCGTACTATTTAAGAGTAGTATTATTTAAGAGTAGTATTATTTAAGAGTAGTATTATTTCCCAGTGTAATTTAATCTAGTTCGTCACAAGCAGAGTTTTAACAGACTAAGCACACATGCAGGTGGACGGAGGAAGAAGTCTGTCTCTCTTCATGTCTAAGTCTATCTTTCTATCTGCATCTGTTCAAGCACAGTTATCCTCCTTTGTACCCAGCAGAGTCTGGTCCAAACGTGATTTATCCATATACACCAGGACAGTCTAGCTCTGCTCTCTGTGTCAAAACTGCACAATGTGTAAGTATTCAAACCAAAGCAACAGAGTGTCAGGGCCTACCAGGGACAGACATTGAAAAATACTGGTAGTGGGCCATCAAAATGGAACATTTTATTCCTCAACCCCCATAAAATGTATTAATGACCAAATCAGTAAATGTAGTTCTCTTTCATAATCTGGTTCGATGTCTAAGTAATGTAGAAGTAAGTAAGTATGTACATTTTTATTTATAAAGTGCTTTTTGCAGATAAAAATCACAAAGGGCTGTACAAAATAGAGGATAAGTTAAAACAACTGGAGCAACATCATAAAAGCATAATAAAATGTAAGTGAATTTACAACAACAGGAGCATTTATTAAAGAATAATAAAAGTTGAAAAAAAAAATGTTTAACCAAAAGCTTTACTGAAAAGTGAAGTCTTCAGGTGATTCTTAAGAGTTCACACAGTCAAGCTTCCGGAGGGACTGGTGAAGGTCATTCCAGAGTCTGGGGGCCACAGCCTAGAACTCCAGGTCTCCCTGGGTTTTAAAATTAGCTTTTGGGATCTTTAGGAGACCCTGGCCTGAAGACCAAAGGCTGCGCCCTGAAGTGGAGGGGTACAACAAGTCTGCGATATACTGAGGGGCCTGACCATGCAAAGCACTGAAAGTCAGGACTGCAATTTTAAACAATATGCAAAATTTGACCGGTAGCCAATGAAGACTTGTAAGAATCGGGGTAATTTGGGCTTGCAGCATCATTCTGTACGATCTGAAGTCTGCTCAGTCGACTTGTTAAAACAAGTAAAAACAAAATTACAATAATCAATGCAAGACGATATAAACGCGTGGATGATCATTTCGAGATCTGATTATGACAAGAGATTTCTCACTTTAAAGATATTTCTCAGGGGGTAAAATCAGTTTTCGGTCAGTTGACAACAGTGCCCTTCCAAATACATTGACTGATCAAACACAACCACAAGGTTTCTGAGGTTGGTTTTCACAGATGAGTCCAGAGCACCAAGGGAGTTCTTAATCAGGGGGATCTTTTTATCAGGAGCGATGATCAGAGTGTCGATTTGTTGGAGTTTATTTGAAGATAATTTGATGACAACCAGTTTTTGATTAAAGACACACAATCCAAGAACTCAGATAAACAGTGAAACTCTTTGTCATAAAAGGAGCAATATAGCTGAATATCATCTGCATAGAAATAAGACACATTTTCAAAACCACGGATAAACCAACCAAGAGGCATCAGGTACAATAAAAACAAAACAGGCCCCAGAACAGAGCCCTGGGCTACTCCACATGACAGGTTGGACACATTGGACATTACATCGTTAATAGTAACAAAAGTTCTTCCATTTTTATAAGAAATAAACCACTGGAGAAAAGCTCCAGAAAACCTCATCTCAGATTTGAGTCGATCAACCAGTATACTGTGATCTACAGAGTCAAAGGCAGATGTTAAATGAAGTAAAACCAAAACTGTGTCGTGACCAGAGTCAGCAGCCGTCACCACGTCACTGGAAACTTTGACAAGAGCAGTTTCAGTGGAGTGGATTGACCTGAAGCCAGATATATATTTATCATGAAAATCATGCTGTTTCAAGAATGTGGTTAGCTGCTTATCCACAACTTTTTCCCTTATTTTTGACATGAGGAGAAGTTTAGATATGGGCCGGTAATTTATAGGCTCCCCGGGATCAATATGAGGCTTTTTAAGAATGGGATTCACAATAGCATGTTTAAAGAAGCTGGGGACTGAGCCAGATTGAAGTGAAAGGTTTATCAAATTTACCATCTAACACGCAATGAGGGTTCATCTTTCCCACTAAAACCTGAACATCCAGTAGGCTGACAGGAGTGAAGGAGGACCTTGAGCACACAGGGGCTGATGCAGTGCACAAGCTAACCAAGGGAGGAGTGATACTGGCCCTAATGTCTTGCACTTTGTTCACAAATAAGTTTAGAAAATTATTGGAGTCATCCTTTGTGTGCACAGGCACATGGGGGGATGGGGGCGCAACAAGATTTTCAATAGTGTCAAATAAGACTTTTGGGGTTCTCTTGTTACGCAAAACAAGATTTGAGAAAGAAGCTGAGCAAGCAACTTTTATTTCATTTAGCTCCATTATCATTTCTTTAAGAAGTGAATTCATCAAGAAATTATTGAGCACGACCAGGAGGTTGGTAGACTAAAACAAAGTTAAAAGGGTGTTCGTTTCCAACCTTACACGTCTGAAACTTGAAGGAGTTGTACGTGTTCGTGTCCATCAGTCTGCAGCCAAGAAAGTCACGGTATACTAGCCCCAAACTGCCTCCATGACGCGTGAGTTGAGGAGTCCCAACCAGGAAGCAGTCCGGAGGGCACAGTTCAATAAGATGAACAAACTCATTCTCCCGCTGCCAGGTCTCCATGAGGCACAAAACATCCAGCTCGCGGGACATGAAAAAGTCCTTCAGGAGATGTGCTTTGTTGGCTAGTGATCTAGCATTCTACTGGCACCAGCGTAGACACTTCCTCGTAAGCCCATGGAGAGCTGTGGTGCAGCGGCCGAAGGGATCCCTAATCCACACCACGGTGCCGGAGTCCACCGCGTCGACCCCATTTTTTGGCAGGCTTCCTCCGCGGGACAGGTGAGCGCAGCAGATCAGCAGGTACTAAAGCCAAGTGTGGAAGAAGTCCAGATACTTGATCCTCAAAGTTGTAGTTTAGACACACCTCATAAGATTAGTTAAGATTAATAAGTGCCTGACGGTCATACACTATCAATGCAGTGATATTTTGGCACAAAATACCGAACAATGCAGCAACAAACAATAGTTTCAGCAGAGCAGACGCTAGCGTCATCTTGTCAAGGCTATAGTGACCAGCTAGCTGTCAGTGTTAGCCTCTAGCTAACAACCTCAACTCCCTGCCTGTGCACCCACTCACAAGGGATAGAGGCCAAAGCCCCTCACACCAGAGGATTCGGAGACTCCAGAGCCCAACTCTTTCGATGCAAGAATAAAATATCGAGCCAATACACACACCGGGTCTGCTCGAGCTGCTTGGGGCTGGAACATGCCTGGCTGGCGGTCAATGTTCCCGGCTCCTGTTGACACTGTGCGGTGTTCACAGTGAAGAGTCTCCACAGACGCCATGCTAGCTTGTCTGGGCTGGGGATCGGTGAAAGACATCCTTGAACTGGACTGTGGGCAGGATTAAGATGCCGCCTCTGAACCCCTCATATCAGAGAATGAAGAGGAAGACACTGTCTTCATCACTCCAGCCCTCCGTTGCCTCTCGGAATGGAGATGAGGGAAGCACACCAGCTGCAATTCTCAATGGCACGAATATGCTCGATGTGTGCAAACGCACTCGATGTGTGCTGCCCGGCAAGCCATCCTCTGTCGGAAAAGAATTCCCACAGCCAAGGGTGCACCAAGGCATTTTTTCCCGTCTTCCGGAGCTGCTCGAAGTGGCGCATTCATGGAAGGACCGCCCCATTAGCAGCAGAAGCGCGCTGCCCGGTGCCTCATCCCCACACCCAACACAGCATAACGTGGATGGCTGTTCATCATAGGAATGGGATCCACACAAGGTTCCTGCTGCTTAACAGAAGGTTTTCCTTGCCGCCATGATGAATTCATGTTGGGTGTGGGATACATATGTATGTGTATATACGTATATATGCATATGTGTGTATCCATAAAATGAAGAGTCCGTCCTTAAGACTGCTCTACTGTAAAGTGTCTTGAGATACCATTGGTTATGATTTGGCGCTATACAAATAAAAGATTGATTGATTGATTGATTGATTGATCCCTCAACTGTGAAGCAGACCCAGGCACCCCTGGAATGCCTGGGTATTGCTCCACTTTCTTCCGGTAGAGCCACTCGTTAAGCAACTGTCAGCAGTGTCCTCCCGGATGCCGAGCCTGCCATCCAAGTCTGACCGTCTCCAGTCAGCCCTGACTGAGAAGGCTTACAAGGCAGTGGCGCTTACTGTAAGAGTGTTCAACGTCCTCTCCCTGCACACTGCCTATCAGGCTGAGCTCTGCAAGGTTTTTGGGCCAACTCAGGACCCGGCAGGTGGGAGGAGATGTCAGTTGTCACCGACCTGTGTCTTTAACGCTAAGCAGTCCAGGCGACAGGGAGAGTGATGGAGCTATGGTGCTGCGGGAAACCTGTCGGACAGAGAAATGGGTGATGTCCTGGACATGCCATTAGTCCCAGAGGGGGTTTTTGGATCCGCAATGGTGATGTGAAGCAAACAAGAAGGATGACGAGGCACCCCGCCTCTGTTTCTCTTGTAAAACCCCAGCTGCATCTCAGGGCTTGCAGTTTAAAATGTCTAAACTGTCTGTGCCCTGGCCCGTCCTGCCGTCTCAAAACAGTCTTTCTGGCTGGTCCAATAAGCCTTCGGCCTCGGCTACAGCTCCGCTGGCACAGCCTGCGCAGCATGCCCAGGCCAGGAAGAAGAAGAGAGCAGCCTGACAGTAACACAGCTGGAAGTCCCTCATTTTCCAGCTCCACCTATTTTGCTTTCAAGCTTGCACTCGTGGGTCCCCCATGCCCCTGTCTCCCTGCTACCACGCCTCAGACCGGAGGTCGCCTTGAAAGATGGACATGTTACGATGAAGGACTCAGCGGTTTCCCCTCTTTCATGTCCACAAGCATGCACACACACACACACACGATTTATTTAAAATAATAACATGTGTCTCGCTGTTGCACCCAAGCCAAGGGCCGAGGGCGCAGGAAATGAAAGCAAAATCTGTCACAATAAGCAGCACGGTGACAGCTCCCTTTGTTTCCCCTCGGGTGAGGAGACGATGCTCGCCCTGCGGTATTTGCTCTATCTTGGATCTATGTGCACTGAACAGATACAGGTTCAGGCTGCTTACGCACACCTCCCTGCTGCGTCTTGTGCGACAGAACAATTGGTTCACGTCTGTCGATCTGAAGGACGCGTATTTCCACATCTCAATATATCCTCCCCACAGAAAGTATCTGAAAAGCTTTCCGGGGGATAGGTTACATATACCGCGTGCTCACTCTCTTCTGCTTCTTGATAAAGGGACAAAGGCAGTCGCATTTTTCTTCTCCTGCTCTCCTCCCTATCTACCCTTGCTGCTTGTTTTGTCTGCTGCTATTAGGAGACTCTCTTTGTATTCATTCAAAACCGAAACTATGAAATTGGTCTGCTGGTCATTTAATGTTATTTATAAAGTTTTTTCAATGAAAAGACCAGGCCGAGGTGAGCCTGCATGCCCTGATGGCTCTTTTTGAGCTGGATACACAATGAATTCCTGGAAGGTCATCTGTCTGTCGCTATTTTCCATTGAGAACATCGAGGATATATACATGAATGGAATCATGTTAGCAGGGATGCTGCTAATTGGAGCTGGCGGCTATCTGATCTATCGCAAAGTCTGTATTACGTTGGCAGCCATTTTGGGAAGGCTGCCAGTCAACACTGAAGGTTTGGGGAGGGCTTTGAACTCTGACTATAAGGAATCGATCTTGGAAAGAATGGAGAGGATGTTTGATCCCACAATATTAGATTACTGTGACCAGAGACTTTCAAGGATCCTGGAAAGAATGCTAGCCTGTAACAAAAACAATTCACTATCACCGATTGACCTCCACCAACATGCTTAAGGATGTGTCCAATTTCACTGGGATGTTTACAGATGTGACTCTCTGTCCTCATCCCAGCTGAACTCTCGGCTCTGAACCATAACATCCGACTGTATCAGAGGAGAGCAAAGTTTATTGAGTCTATGTCTTCTCTGCTTTGGTTTTCGCCGGCCCTCTACCCCCCACCTTCCCCTCCAGCTCATGGAAGTGTGTGGAGCAGCGCCTACTACTGACAGCACGCTGCAACCCCCCTACCCCAGCGGCTGGATATTCCCTCCCCCTCTTCGCCCTGACCCACGTCCAACGCCCAACATCCCATGTGCTATACTGTGACTGTGTGTTATCTTATTTGTGTTTTTCTTGCTGAGAGGTTTTTCCTGGTATTCTATTACGTTACCTGTCCTACCTGGGTTTTGTGATAAACTCGGAAAAGAGCATGTTGTCCCCAGCATAGGAAATGGCCTTCCTGGTACTATCCCTGCATTCAGTGTCTTTCACGACGCACCTCTCAGTGGAACAGGTGAAAGCGTTCAGGGCATGCCTCACACTTTTCCAACTGTGCAAATCTGTTCAATTCAGATTATGTCTTCGGGTATTCGGGCTGATGGCATCTGTCATCCTCGTACTCTGCCTCGGTCGCCTCCAGAATTCCAGCTGTGGGTGAACTCGTGCGGGCTGGACCACATACAGAATGGCACACGGAGGGTACTGGTCAAGCCGGAGTGTGCCGAGGCTTTATGCAGAGTCTCTACCGGGTGCTGTCGTGTCCAGGAAGGTGGTCATCATGGACACCAGCCTGACAGGCTGGGGTGGGATTCACGAGGGCCGGTCTCTGAGGGGCCACTGAAGTGTGGACCTCCAGCACTCTCGCATAAATTATTTGGAGCTTTCAGAGGTTTTACTCTCGCTGAAAAGTATCCTCCCATCTCTCATGGGACACCATGTCCTGGTGAAGATGGATAATACAATTGCGTATATCAATGCCAGGGTGGATTGCTCTGTCGGTTGCATATGTTGGCACGCAAACTGATTCTGTGGAGTTGTGTTTGCTTCCTCTTTCACACACATCCAGAGAGTCCTGAACACGGACGCTGACCTGTTGTCCAAGGACGCGCTGCTGTACAGGGTGCTGATGTTACACCCGTATGTAGTGCAACAGTTACTGACCCGTTCCGAGTTCTGTTCACCGAGGCAGGAGATGCACAGTGTACGCTGTTTAACTCCCTGCGCAGCACGGGCGCTCCCCTCGGCATAGGAGCACTAGCGCACATTTGGCCGTGCGTGTTTCTTTATGTTATTCCCCCAGTTGGCTCTGTTGCCCCCTATTCTGACCAGGGTGAGGGAGCATGAAACCACTGATCCTGGTGGCTCCACATTGGCCTGCGATGCACTGGCTGGTAGAGATTTACCAGTTACTGCGCGCTCGCCCCTGGCAGCTCCCGCTGCGCAGGGACTTGCTTTCGCAGGGAAAGGGCACGGTTTTCCACCCAAACCCGGAGTGCTTGGCGCTGTGGGTTTCACCCCTGAGTGGTTCAATCTTTCAGCTGTGGGATTCTCACAGTGTGATCTCTACTATACAGATTGCCCGAGCGTTTGGGGATGGTGTCACCAGGAGGGACATACCCCTTTTTAGTGTCCGGTAGGAATGATTTTGTCATTTCTGCAGGATCTGATTAATGAACGGAAAGACTGTGACAGTGTGTTTGGCAGTGATTGCCACTTGTCACGTGGGCTTTGGGAAGAAAACAGCAAGCCAACACCCAGTGATTTGCCATTTTGTGAAAGGAGCATGCAGGCTCCTCCCCGTGTCCAGACCGCTCGTGCCACCGTGGGATCTGGCAGTGGAGGGACAAAAATGTCTTTCTTTTGAACCGCTAAGGGAGACAGGCTTCAAGTTTGTCTCTCTGAAAACAGTTTTGTCACTGGCTCTGGTGGGTCAGTGACATCCATGCGTTTTTGGTACACCCGTCATCCGCTCAGCTCTTCCCGGGCAATGTAAGGCTGATTTTGAAGACGAACTTGGCCTTTGTACTGAAGGTGTTTGGCTCATGTTCTCCAATTGACCTCATGGCCTTCTCTATCTTATAGGGTGAGCAGCGGCCTCATATGTTGTATCCGATTTTTGCAGTGCACGCTTACAGTGCATGGACATGATGGGGAGCTTCAACTGTTCGTCTTCTGGGCTAATCTTCATAAGGGAAAACCTGTCACAAAGCAGCGCCTGTCCCCCTGGGTGGTGGAGACTGGTACCCTACTGTGCCTGGGGGGTAGAGGTTGCCGGCGTGCTCTTTGGGGCCTGTATGGTTCTAGGGGTGCCGCGTGGTCCCTGGGGCCTCGCGGCGCCGCTTGCTCTCCGGTTGCTTGCTGTCTGGACGGGCCGTGCTCACAGCAAACAGGCCTCCTACACAGACAATTCACTTAATTTCCAGCTGGTCTGGCTCTTTCACGTTGTGCATCACACCCCGTTTTATTAAGCTTAACATGTAAACATCAGTCTTGTGGAAAAAGTGTGTGTGCAGGCCGTCTCTGAGGGAGATCTTAATAAATGTGAGTAAAGTAGAATCATCATCTGAATCTGTTCTAGTGTCTAAAGGACCCTTAACTGAGCAAGTGATTTGTCACACAAGTATAAGATTAAAGATTAAAGATTAAATCGGGGCTTTCGCCTTTAATTGGCCATGTATTGTTAATGGAATTTGTCCTCTGCATTTAACCCATCCCTGAGGAGCAGTGGGCAGCCATTTTGCGGCGCCTGGGGAGCAGTTCGGGGTTAAGGGACTTGCTCAACATCCCACAGTTATGGCCCAGGTGAGGCTTGAACAGGCAACCCTCCGATTACAAGCACAGCGTCCTTAACCACTAGGCCACCACTCCCCTAAGAACACCTGAAACCTGGACAATTTGGTGTTATCAAATTAATAGAAATGGCATCTGGATGGTGTAAAGCAAACTGTATGATGTCATCAAGAATAGACGCCCTCACAGGAGCAAGAATACATTCTGTTTTTATCATTACGTAACTTGTAGAGCCATAGGTCTCTGAGGGAGGTTCCATCCTCAGGTCCAACCTCCACATCCCTGTGTTTGAGCAGGAATAATATATCAGTTGTACATCAGAGAGCCTGAGGCAGAACGCTGCAGAGCTCAGCAGGTTCTCCTCCTCACTATGAGCACACCTGATGAAGCTGAGCTCTGCTATCCACACCTGGGAAACTCCTCGTGCAGGAGGATCATGCGCTCTCACTCAGTGTCTGTGCTCATTTCCATCATCCTGTCCTCCATCTCTGTGCTCACTGTGACCCTCAACCTGCTGGTCATCATCTCTATCTCACACTTCAAGTAATGACATGTTCTGTTGTTTAATGAACTGTTGTTACATTGTTGAATGTTTCTGTGTTTGACTCCTGCTGTTATCTGCTTTGATCAGAACTGTCGTATAATATAATGATCAGTGTGTTGCTCTCTAACTCCTGCAGGAAGCTGCACACTCCCACCAACTTCCTCCTCCTCTCTCTCGCTCTGTCAGATTTCTCTGTGGGATTTGTTTGGATTTTTCAGATCCTGCTCTTAGACGGCTGCTGGTATTTCAGTGATGGCTGGTGTGTCTTTAATGCATTCTTAACTTCTATTTCAACTGCTGCTTCAGTAGGAACTGTTGTGCTGATATCAGTTGATCGTTATGTGGCTGTTTGTGATCCAATGCACTATTCTACCAAAGTTACTCCAAACACAGCAAAGATGAGTGTTGTCTTATGTTGGTTTTGTTCTGTGGTCTGTTACACTACAATGCTCAAAGACAATATTGAACATCCAGGTGGGTTTAATACCTGTGTAGGAGAGTGTGTAGTTTATTTACCTCCTGTTGCAGGAATTGTGAGTCTCCTTCTGAAATTCCTCATTCCAGTGAGTATCATAGTGGTCTTGTATGTGAGAGTGTTTGCAGTGGCTGTGTCTCAGGCCCGGGCCATGCGCTCTCATGTTACAGTGGTGACACTTCATGGATCACTGAAGGTTAACAGATCAGAGCTGAAAGCAGCCAGAGCTCTGGGTGTAGTGGTTGTTGTGTCTATAATGTGTTTATCTCCACTTTATATTGCTACACTTTCAGCAGGGTTTGCAGGGTTAAAGGCATCATCTTATGTTGTTTTTTCATGTGTGTTTTTTATCAACTCCTTACTAAACCCTGTGATCTATGCATTTCTGTATCCTTGGTTCAGGAAATGTGTGAAATGTATTTTTTCTCTTCAGATTCTGAAGTCTGGTTCCAGTGAGGCCAACATACTGTAAAGAGAGAGAGAGAGAGACTGCTGATGTGTAATTGTATCACACTGTGCTGTTGATGTCTGAAAATCTTCTTCTCAAACTGTGATGATTGTAGAGAGCAGCTGCTCACATGCAAAGTTTGTGTTGATGATATTTGGGAGTTGCCCTTGAAATAAAATGTGGATGATCTGCACACTAATGATGATTTGATCCAATGATTGGGATAAGTGGTGAGAAATACTTTGAGGTGAGGAAACAAATGAATGTTATTATGTAGTGATGAAACCAAATCAGGGTCTTGACATGAACTCAGGCGTTTAACTTTAACTTTACAAGCAGGATAAATTGATGATCTTTAAATGAAAAATCCTCAGACAAATGTGCACAAACACTTTAAGGCCTGAACCTCACTGCATTATTCCTTTCATAACAGTAAAAACAATCAGAATAGGAGAGTTACATGTAACACTGTCTCTGTGTGCAGCATCACTGCCTGAAATCTAATCTACAGATGTGCCAAATGTGATAAAACATGATGTTTTATAACATTTGAAAAAGGTCAAAAAACCCTGTATCTTATTTTCAAAGAAAACCGACAGAGAGGCAAAAATTAAAAACTGGTCGTAGACGAGCTTTACTTAGATGGCCAACTTTTTAGGAATTCGAACATCATCACCTGACTCTACTAAGAAAAAAAAAACAAAAACAGGTGAGTCAACATTCAAAGGATAATTCTCCACTCATGTTGAAGCTAAGGTAGCACTATTTTAAAGGTAAAATAAATGTATGTGCTCTATGTGTGTGTATGTGTATGTATAAGTATATGCATATATATATGCATACACATACACACATACACACATACACATACACACACACATATATATATATATATATATATATATATATATATATATATATATATATATATATATATATATATATATATATATATATATATAAATGAAATAAAACAATAATAATTAGAAAAAAAATAAAAAGAATTAAAAAGTGAAAAAAAATGTCTATATACGTAAGTGGATGTGTGTGTATGTATGTATGTGTAGGGAACCAAACCACATCAAGCCTAAAGACCCTCTTCCTAACAGGAATTAACAAAGGAGCCTGTTTCTTTATCACAAACTGTTTTTTATTACAAAATAACTGCCCCAGTAACTTTGAGGTGCATAGCTAACCCCACTATGCGGCCTTTTGAACCCAATAACGTAGCCGAAAAGACTGGCCCAACACTTTGAAGAGTTCAGTATGAACTCTTTTTACGACTCCACACGGGGGAAGAACATCCGTCTTCTCCCTCCTTTACAAACAGATACCTTTGGGATGCTGTAAGATCACAGAACTGTCCCACTGACCCCTGACCCCCTGTGGTGAGCTGTCACAGAAGGACACTTTCCAGGCCTTCTCTGAGATGTGTCCCAGTGAAAAAGGAGAACAAACAAATTGTATTATGTTTGAAAAGTTACAAACAAAAACATTATTGGAATGGTTTCTGCAGAAATTGAAATTGCAAATATTGTCTGTCCTATTCCACTCTTTTCAGATAATTTTGTACCCACAGAATGCTATTTTAAATGTTTCATCATTTAAAAAGTGCTTAAAATACCAGAAAACATCACAAAAGTTAGTTTAAGGTATCTACTGCAACCATATAGTACAGAAGAGGCATCACATGATTTTTTACATTTATGTTTACGAGTAATCACAAGTAAAATTCATTAACCGGTTCCTAAAGTAATACTAGGCTATTTTCCAGTCGTGTCTGGTATCAAAATGTTTCATAATACATGATATGATTTGATGTTGAAAAGATGTTTTGAAATATGTGGAATTAATTATCAGGCATTTTTCTATGTTTAGGAATTCCCTCTGTTGTCTGTCATTCCACTTTACACACACACCCCAGACACACCCACAGGCAGTCAGCTGAGATGTTGGCAACTTTAAACCAATCAACAAAGCCTTTCCTCTTGGGAGGCAAGTCTCAAAGACAATCTTTTAAAAGGAAGAAAGCCGCTCCAAACTTTAGTTTTGGGACGCTGGTGATTCATACTCAACGCGTTTCCCTTCCCCATCTTTTCATTTATTTTATTTTATTTTTAGTTGAAACAGTTTTTGGAACAACAGCTTGCTTGGTTCGGACGAATCCAGCATCTAGTGACATGCATAACAGCCGAAAGAAGCCCGGCTCGCGACCCACTGTGGTATGCCACGAGCCACTCTCTAACCCAGCTGTGAAGGCCAGAACCGCTTGGATCGGCTGAAGGGGCTATACACGTCCCGCTGCATTTCTACAATACAGAACCTCCAGGTCCAACCCTGACATCATCTTCAAGGTACCTGAACGAACTTGCATCAGCAAACTTGATCCACTATAGTTCACATACATACTTCTATAACTGCACACATACCTACACGCACATGTTCCACACAGTTCATCTCATTCATGTTTGTTCGTTCTCCCCGTCTGTCTTCTGCCCTTTGTTTTATGAGCTCTCTTTATGATTTTATTCTTCGATTTCATGATCTTATTATTTGAATATGTATCCTGCATTGCCCTGTGATGGACTGGCGCCCTGTCCAGGGTGTACCCCCGCCAAGCGCCCTATGAGAGCCAGAAATTGGCACCGGCAGACCCCCGCGACCCTGTTAAACGGGAATAAGCGGGTATGAAAATGGATGGATGGATGTATCCTGCATTTTTATTCAATACTTAGTAGATTAGCATTCACCTAGAATAGTGGTTTCACTTTATTACATATAATCCTCACTTTTATTAGCCGAGAAATGCATTTTATCATGATTTAATTATCCCATTTCAATTGATATTTTGACTGTGTTAATTGTTGAATTTTGAATAAAGGCTAAACGTAATCTTTGATTCCTCTGATTCATTAAAGCTGTGATTATGGTGTAGATTTGCTGTTAGAATTCACTTTTCCCTGGTTTCAAATTAATGGGTTTAGTCTAAAAACTTAGACATAATTCTCCTGTTAACAGGAGTGGCACGCCGCAAAAGTTGAAGTAATATTAATAATCATAATTAATATTCTTAGTTATATAACCTATTATTAACTCATCCTCCTACATATGTATGTATGCTATATATTTGCACAGATGTTGGTAAACACGTATAGGCGCGTACACTCTCACAGGACACTCTCTACCCCCATGTCAACACTTTACTCTCCAACCCCCCCCAACACTTCATATAACCACCTCTTGCTTGTCTTACTCTTTTTATAGTGTTTGTTGTTGTTGTAGTGATATCGCATGATAAGTATTTCTCCTCTTTTTTTCTTGCATCCAAGCTTTCTATGACACAGCTGTGCACCAATGCTCAGACTCAGGGTTATGCTCACATCTGTATGGACTAAACACCACTACTCTCCATGTCTCACTTTACAGTAACATTCTGGAATGTGCGTGGCATTCGCTCGCAGGCTAAAAAGATTAAGATATTTAATTATGTATCGAGATTAAATGCAGATGTCCTCTTTTAATAAACTCACTGACTTAAATCAGAAGAAAAATCTCTGACAGACTCAAATTTAGATATATAGATAGTTTTAGATATATAATTCGTGTTACAATTCCAGACAAAGAGGAGTCTTGATTCTTTTCAACAAAAGGTTGCTCTTTAACATAATCAACTCCACCATAGACCCAGAGCGTAGATATATTATTATCAAAGTGGTAATCTATAATAAATGTTTCATAATTCTAAACCTCTATGCCCCCAATAATGACGACCCTGAATTCATCCATAAAGTTTTTTCGGAGCTATCAGACCTTTCTGCTGACTCATCATTAATCATCGGAGGTGACTTCAATCTGACACTCAACACATCATTAGACAGATCCAGTAAGTGCCCAAATACAAAACCATCCCGATCTGCTAAAGTATTAATGAATTACATGGATGATCATGGAATAGGAGACGTATGGAGACTGAACAACTCAACTAAAAAAAGAATACACCTTCTTCTCCCCTGTGCATAAATCCTTCTCCCGAATTGATTTCTTTCTCTCAAATAATTCCATCGTACATAAGATTTCCTCTCAAAAAATCCTATAATCATTAGCAATCATGCGCCGATATCCCTCACCCTGAAGTGTGACTTTAATTAGAAATTATCCTCTCTATGGCGCTTTAATACTTCATTACTTAATAACTGTGAATTTGGAAAAATGATAAGAAAAGAATGGGAGGACTTTCTATGAACAAACGACTCCCCGGAAGTGTCACCGTCCTTACTCTGGGAAACTGGCAAGGCTGTCATCAGAGGGAAGATTATATCATACATGCAGAAAAAGCATTCGATAGAGTCAACTGGTCATTCCTCCTAACTGTCCTTGGCAAATTTGGCTTTGGAGAATCATTCATACAATGGATCTCCACCCTCTACACTAAACCTAAGGCCTTAGTAACCACAAACAAAATAACATCCCAAAGCTTCTCACTGCAGAGGGGAACCAGACAAGGTTGTCCACTCTCACCTTTGCTTTTTGCAATATTTGTTGAACCTCTCGCAGCAGTTGTACGTCAGAACTCTGTTATTAAAGGAATCCACTCATCCATCTCAGAACACAAAATTAATCTTTATGCGGATGATATTTTACTTTATTTAGAAGAACCCCAATCCTCATTAGAAGAATTATTTAAACTAATAAACAGCTTCTCTAAATTATCAGACTATTCCATTAACTGGTCAAAATCATCAATCCTTCCTTTAACAAAAAAATCATGGAACCCAGTAAGCCATAACCCACAATACCCCTCCCCCACAAATACAATTAAATATCTAGGCTTAAATATATCACCAAACCTAAATGAATTAATTAAACTGAACCTGGATCCACTGTTGGATAAAGTCACAGAAGATCTGCGGAGATGGAACAATCTCCACATCTCACTCCTTGGCAGAATAGCCTCAGTTAAAATGAAAATCTTACCTAAAATAAACTATCTGTTCTCTATGATCCACTGAAACCACCAACACAATGGTTCAAAAGATTAGATTCTGCAATTACAAAATTCTATGCTAGGAATAAAAAACCTAAAATAAGCCTTTCAACCCTTCAAAACAATAAAAGCGAGGGTGGGTTGGAAGCTCCTAATTTCATGCATTATTACCTAGCAAACCAAATTCTATATTTAACAGAATGGCTAAAACCAAAAGAATACCACAACACCTGACTAGAAATAGAACAGTTAGACTGTAAACATATTAAACTCTCTGATCTCCCTTTTATCTCTGCGACCCTCAAACATCATAACTGCTTTAAAAACCCACTGATTGCCTCCACCCTGACTGCGTGGTGGAAAGCCCTGGACATTACAAATGTTCAGTTAAAAACTAGCATCCTGTCTCCAAGCCGGCACATCCCTGACTTTGGAAATAGAAAAACACTGCTCTATCTAAAAACATGGGAAGAGAGCAGAATTATCCATCTCCAAGACCTCTTTGGAATTGGAAAGATAAAAAATCCTAAACATAAATCAATGGCAAAATCTCCTCATATTTTTTATTATTTCCAGTCATCTCCGTCCTGATGTGGGACCAACACTGACCTTTGTATTTTCACTTCATGTTCTAATCACCATCATTTATGTGTGTTTTCTTGTTGTTTGTCTGATGTTTTTTATTATTCAATGTATTTTTCTCTTATTTTATGCAGTTTTGTTGTCGTTTTTGACCTGGTGTTCCAGGCTGTGGCCCCCAGACTCTGGAATGACCTTCACCAGTTTCTCAGGGAGCTCAACTGTGTGGTCACGTTAAGAAACTGTTGAAGACTTCACTTTTCAGAAAAGCTTTTAGTTAAATGGAATTAATTAATTATCCTTTTATGATGTTGTTCCTGTTGTTTTATTTTCTCCTTTGTTCTGTACAGCACTTTGTGATTTTATCTGCAAAAAGCACTTTATAAATAAATTACTTACTTATTTACTTACTTGGTGGGGTCAGAGGGGCCGTAGGCGCAAAATAGCAACTGCACTTTTGTCAGTCAGCCCCAGGGCAGCTGTGGCTACATTGTAGCTTACCACCACCGGTATGACTGTTGTGAGTAAATTGGTTTCTGTGCACACTTTGTGTCTTTGAAGAAAGTGCTATATAAATCAAAGCAATAATAATAATAATAATAATAATAATAATAATAATAATAATAATAATAATAATAATAATAATAATAATAATAATCACATTGAATCCTAATTTGCAAAAAGGTTTAAAGGCACAAAGGTTTATTCAGTGTTGGGTTCAACAGTTTGGTGAAAGTAACAAATCTGTAGCAGACATGGTGTGAAATGTAGAGGTTTGCTGTAGCGCCACCTTGAGGGCCATTGGCCTGTTTTTGCTGCTTAGAAGACAAAGAAATAAATAACTATTAACTTTAGTTCTGTTTATATTGCTGATCATTTGTGAAGCTCAAATCATGAGGGTGAAACTTTTATTTTGAAAGTCTGCCGTATTCAGGTGGATGCGCATGCGCGCGTCAAAACGAGCGCACACAGGCAGCTTGACCCCCTGCCCACGGGCTCACGGCGGTGGGAATCAAACAGTCAACCTTTGCCAGTCACTGAGCGGCTCCAGCTGCTGCACAGCTGTAAGGTATCTCCTCTTTATTTACCTTACACACACAAACGTGTGAGAAATTCTTTATTTTTGTCCAACACTTCCGGTTTTCCTGCTTCCTGGTTCAGTGTGTGATTAAAAACGTGCTTTTGTGAGTGTGTTATCCATAGCGTGTGTGTGTGTGTGTGTGTAGATGTGTGTGTAGGTGTTGATTCACACTGACTTTAAACGTTTGTTTGGCTGAGTTGACACTTTACTTCCGCGTGTCTTGTTCCCTGTAGTACTGATAGAAACCAGCAGGAGGAGACAATGTGCAAAGTAAAGATATATATATATATATATATATATATATATATAATGGTACCAATCACACTGAGAGAAAAACCTCCCAATTATATGATGCCAAACTCCAATGACCCTTAATTTAGGTTAATTATTTGCAAGTCTCTAATTAATTAGATAACTTTTTTATTTGATTCCCACCAATAATAATATGTAATGTATTATAATTTCTTCTGAAGGGCAGGTGATGATGATTATGTAATGTGATGTCTTCCCTCTTCCATTCCTTTCTCACCAGTTTTTTGTCACTAATCCAGACATTGATCGTCTTCGCTTTCCCTCCTGAATCCTTTGCTTCCTCAGGTCAACATGTTGGTTTTTGAGAACTGCTCCGTGTTTCTGGAGCTAAGGAACTTGTCCCTCAGCGAGAAGAAGAAGCTGAGATCAGCGGTGACGGAGAACGGAGGAAGCATCACCTTCATCATCACAGCACAGGTACAGATAGATACACAATAGATCTGGTCCTGTCAAAGTGGTGGTCTCGTGTCTCCATCAGTGGTCTCTGGTGGTCTCGTGTCTCCATCAGTGGTCTCTGGTGGTCTAGTGTCTCCTACAGTGGTCTCTGGTGGTCTAGTGTCTCCTACAGTGGTCTCTGGTGGTCTAGTGTCTCCTACAGTGGTCTCTGGTGGTCTAGTGTCTCCTACAGTGGTCTCTGGTGGTCTAGTGTCCCCTACAGTGGTCTCTGATGGTCTCATGTGTCCTACAGTGTTCTTTGGTCGTGGTCTCTGACGTGTCCCAGCTCAGTTCCACGCGGCTACGCAGCGTCCAGAGGCACCAGGTGCCCGTGGTGAGCCCGGAGTACCTGCACCGCTGTTTGGAGAGCGGACAGCTGCTCTCTGTGGACGGGTTCAAGTTGGACACGTCCTCGCCTCACTCAGTTGTTCCTGCTCCGCCTCCACCCAGACAGGCTCCGCCCACAGAACAAGGTGAGATATCAACTACTCTCAGGTCCCTCAGAGGTCGAATGCTTAGATGACCTCTGAACTTTGACCTCTGATGTTAGTGCACCTCAGTGTGAACAGTTCACACTCCAAATACCAGAGTGAAAATGGTGTGATACCAGTTTAAAGTGAGTGTTAAATCACTGTGACACATTTTAAAACAGGTGCTAAACCAGTTTAATTCCAGTGTGAAACCAGTTTATCACCAATGAGAAACCCCTCTAAATAGTAGTGTGAAACTAGGTTAAAATAATTAAAAAAAAAGTGTTGAACCATTGTAATAACAGTGTCGAACTAGAAAACAACCATTTTAAAACAGGTATTAAACCAGTTTAATTCCAGTGTGAAACCAGTTCTGTTTCATCCCTGCTGACTGTCAGAGTCAGTGCTTTAAGCACTGAATATTCCCCATCGCGCATGCGCAGTGCAAGTGTGTATACCAGCAATGTTGTTCGTGACCCCTGGATGACCCGGAGGAAGCTTATATCTTCCGGTGTCACTCCAGGGCACTTTCCTTTTTTTCTGCTCGCGCTAAGTTTGCTGGAAGATTGTGCTTACAGCTACTGCTACAGCTACCACTGCTGGTAGGTCGGAGCCGCGAGCATTCGCCCTCCAGGAGCTACAGCGGTGAGTGTATGGTTAGTGTTAGCTTCGCCCATTAGCAATCTCTGTTGGTAAGGATGCACCAAATATTTAGTACATCGAACATTGCAAAAAAAGCAACATTCGGCCTTCGGTGGAATGAGTTAAAATCAAAGCCATATAGTAGCGTGTGACGCAATGATGCAAACAACGTGCAGTGATTTAGAGTCAAAAAAGTTCGTACGTTGCTGCAGAACCAGCAGCAGCTCCTCCTTTCCACACACAAACACAGCCAGACTCTCTCCTTACCGCTCTCCATTTTCCATCACCACGTAAAAGTGAAGCCCAGCGGCCTCATGGCATCGCCGGGCACTTTCTCCAGATTCTACTCGGTAAAGGTGGCCACACCCCATCCATTGCCTGTGGTCCTTCGGCCAGAGTCCCCTGACCCTACACACTGAGGTGTGGTAAGCAGGATCCTTCATGACTTTTCTGGTATAAGTCATTCAGTGCTTAAAGCACTGCCTCTGGAGGTCAGCGGGGATGAAATATTGCAAAGAGTTACAAATGTAACAATGGTTCCATGAATCCCAAATGACCGCCAGAGCTCCATGTGTGCTCGCGAGAAGATTCTGTAGGAAAGTGTCCTGGAGTGACACCTGAAAATATAAGCTTCCTCCAGATCATCCAGGGGTCATGGGTGACATTGTTGGTATACATACTCGCACTGCGCATGTGCGAAGGGGAATATTCAGTGCTCTGGCAGTCATTCAGGGTTCATAGAACCATAGGTTCATCTTTGTTTTATATCAGTGTGAAACCAGTTTAAACAAGTGATAAGCCAGTTTAATACCAGTGTTAAAAACATTTCCATAACAGTGTTAATCCAGTTTTATATCAGTGTGAAACAGTATAAAACCAGTTTATTACCAGTGTGAAACCACTCCAAATACTAATGTGAAACTATTTTAAAATCATTGTTAAACCAATTTAAAATAAGTGTTGAACCACTTTGATACCAGTATGAAAGCAGCTTAAAAACGGTGTGAAACCAGTTTAAAACAAGTGTGAAACCAGATTTATACCTGTGTTAAACCAAGTTAAAGTGATTGTTGAACCAGTGTGAAACCAGCTTCATATCAGTTTGAAACTATTTTAAATCGGGTGCTAAACCAGAAGAAATTTGTGTGTGCGTGCAGATTTGCAGGTGGTTGAACGAATGGACATGACAACAACGATGGGAGTGAAGATCCTGGGAAAGTTCAGGTAGGAACGAGTGTTCCAGGAAACATTTGAGGAACAACGACCTGTTCCATCCCAGTGGATCCACTGATGGAACCAGTTCACAGTTCTGTTTTTTGTTTCTCAGAGTTTACAGCATCAGTGACTCAGACGTTCCAGAGTTCCCAGAAAACTTCAACGTGGCCAAATATTCCTTCTACAGCAAGAGGGTAACACTGTGTAGATGTGTGTGTAACACTGTGTAGATGTGTGTGTAACACTGTGTAGATGTGTGTGTAACCTTGTGTAACAATGTGTAGATTTTTGTAACGGTGTTTAGATGTGTGTGTAAGTGTGTAGCTGTGTTTAACTTTGTAGTTGTGTGTAACTGTGTAACCATGTATAGATGTGTGTAAATCTGTATAGATGTTTGTAACACTGGGTAGATGTGTGTAACGGTATTTAACTGTGTGTAGTTGTGTGTAACCTTGTGTAGATGTGTTTAAAATTGTGTAATGGTGTGTAATTGTGTGTAACGGTTTTTAGCTGTGTGTAGATGTGTGTAACTTTGTGTAGTTGTATTGAACTAGTTGTAGATGTGTGTAACCTTGTGTATATTTGTGTAACTGTGTGTAGTTGTGTGTAACTACGTGTAGATATGTGTAACTGTGTGTAGTTGTGTGTAGCTAGGTGTAGATATGTGTAACTGTGTGTAGTTGTGTGTAGCTAGGTGTAGATATGTGTAGCTGTGTTTGTAGATGTGTGTAACCTTGTGTGCAGGCGCAGGCTGAGCCGTGCTGTGTGTTGGAGCTGCACAGCTGCAGGGCGTCGGCTACGCAGACGTACCGTGTGCTTACTCAGTGGAGGGGCGGAGCTACAGGAAAGGTGAGCGCCACTGGAGGTCAAAGAACGTGCTGCGTTCACATCCTTTTAATCACACTACACATCTTATTCTACTAATAAACCATGTAAATATGTGGACATGCTAACGTGCTAACTGCTTTTGTTGCTGTTAGCAGTGTGACATGGTGTTCCCCTCCACGTCTGAGGAGGCGCTGCAGCTCTACGTAAAGATGAGCCAGGCTTTGGTCAGTTCTGGTTTGCAGCGACACCTCCATTCTTCAGAGGACCTGGACCTGGACCTGGACCTGGGCTCATCAACTCTTCATCAGGTCTGTCATGGACCCTTTCAGCCTCTGTGATACTAACTGACCTGATTATTTAGGAATAGAACTACTAATGTGCATTAACATCGACTATAGTCGCTTAAATCTCCCGTGATGAGTCGCTTGAACATTGTCACTTATTTTGGTCGCTTTATCACTTCATCTCTCTAGTGACGTGAAGACCAGGGAATAATATGAATAGTATGAATTGTAGTTGCACGATACACACGGTACCCCGCGGTGCCAGTACTGCCTCTACTCTCCTCCTGGCTCCTCACTGCACAGTCTAAACTCACTGCCACTCACTGAAAACCAACCAACATGGCAACCAAACTACACAGCTGCTGAATGATTGGCTGTTTGCCTGTTACTGGTGATGTACTGAGATATGATTAGCTGTTTCCTCACGCTGGGTCCGCCCATCTGTTAGCTGATTGGCTGTTCGTGTGTTTCTGCCGTCATGAAGGAACTGAAGACAGCTCCGCTTCAACAGAAACTCACTTAAAAACAAACAACAAGCTGTTAGCGTGTACGGCTTACAGTCACAAACACCAGACGACACATGGCAGAAGCCTGAGCGGCGAGTCTGCAGCGGCGGCGTACAATATTTACATATTATATACATGCAAAGGAGGATCACATCCAATCTCATAAAACACTGGTGACGTCATCCAGAAAATACATACATATATAGTTTTCTCAGAGAATCAGTTCCTGTTTCTTGCATTTTATTCTCTATGGTTTATTATGTTGGAGAAGAACAATTATTGTCAAATAGATTTTTTTTAAAAGACAGTGGATTTGTTATTATAAGTTGATTTTTTTATATTAGTTAAACATAAATTGATGTGCAAAGGAAACTTTTTTAATTTCAACCATAGAAATCTTCATTTATAAGTTTTTTATTGCTTATATGCTTTTGTTCATGCACCAAACAACACTATAAGTAATTAATAAGTATTTCTAACTTGTACAAATTTATTACAGTTCATAAAAATAATCATTGTAAAAAAGGCTTCAGTATCGAGATATTACCCAGAACCGTGATCCTTTGTCTGGTATATATCGTGGTTAATCATTTTGGTATCGTGACAGCTCTAGTGTGATTAGTGTGAATAGTATGTGTGTGCAGCACAGAGGGCTGATCACTTATTCTCAGGGGTGGAAAGAGTTCAGAAAAATCTACTGTTACTTTTTTAAAAACTTTTTATTAACCCTAACCCAGTACGTAGAGGAAGTGTACAGCCACTACCAGGAAGTGACGGAGAGAGAAACTCGTTGCTGATTGGATGTCGTGACAGCGTCAGGAGAAGTCGCTTGAAAAGTTCAAAATTTTCCACTTTGAGCGACTTAGGACACGCAACAAAGTCGCTGGAATTGCGTGAGTCGTGTCACTTGACGTCACATCATTTATATTGGTTTAGAATCTAATCCAGTCGCTGAAGTCACGTTTGGTGTGAACGCGACTTTAAACCTTTGTTGTTTCTTGACAAACTTCCAAACACTCCTCATTCAACTCATTCTTTTTTATGTTGATTTGTTTCCTGACGATGCTCAGATATTTAAAGGCCTGATGGTGGTTTGTATTAAATGCTGAGAAAGTTAAGGGTTGACTAGTTTTTTAGCCTCTTTTCTGTTGCAGTTGATGAAGTCAGAGTAAAGAGATGAAAGCCTGTTTATTGTGGTTAATTTGAATAGTTATGAAAGTTGTTTGATAATTTCTTAGTGTGTTTGTGTTAAATATTGATGGATCTGGTGATTGATTGTGATTGGCAGCTACTGCTGGAGGAGAAGCTGACACACAGCGTCCCACAGAAGGAGGTGTGCGTGCTGGTGGAGACGCTGTGGACCGAGGCTCTGGGCTGCCTGGACGCCGTGCTCAGTGTTCCCATCCACACGCTGAGCCTCAGCGATGTGAGACGCACACACAGTAACACACACACACACGCACACACAGTAACACGCACACACACGCACGCAATGTACACACATGCATAGTAACGCACTTACGCACGCATAAAACAACATGTATTCTAGAAGCTTAAAAACCATTTCAAATTTTTACAAGGTTTTATATAAATATTGAAACTGGTTTCACAAAAGATAAGAAAATCCTTTATTCATCTCACAGTGGAGAAATTTACAGTGTTACAGCAGCAAAGCAGGATAACACAAGAAACTCATTCTGTGCTAAATTAGATTAGATAAAAATATAAAAGTTTAAAAAAGAAAAAAAAATATGCATAAAAAATGTTGAAAAGAGTCAGTAACATCAACATGTAAGTCTGTATACACTGTATGAACACTATCATGCACACAGTGCATATAAAGATGGACATGTTATTGCACAAGTAATCCCATAAATTATTATTGCAATGCAATTCAAAATCAAAAATACAAATAAGATCAGGTGGCGATGACATTTTATGACGATATTATTGAACAAGAGGTGGTTTCACATTGTTTTTTTTTTTTATAAAAATTAAAAACTGGTTTCACTTTGGTTTTATACAAATATTCAGTTTGAATATTTGTATAAAACCAATGTGAATCCAGTGTGTTAATGTGTGTGTGCAGGTCAGCAGGGCTGAGGGTTTGCTGCTGCAGGCTCAGAGGAAGCTGGGTGGTGGTGACGTGATGGCGCTCCTGGCTGAGTTTTACTCTCTGGTCCCCCACAGAGCGCCCCCTGCTGGTGCCTCTACCAAGCTGCTCTCTGAGAAACTGGACCTGTGTCAGGTAACTGTTAGTAGGGTTCTCACCAGGAACTATTGACAGCGTAGGGGGGTTGCGAGGTATAAGAGCGAGTGTTTGAAATGTATAATTTTGTAAAGTGAAGCTAAAGTTTGTTTTCTTTTTTATCTTTGTTCCAGCCTTACTTTAAAATCAGAAGTTATTTGTTGAATAGGTGAAGATGATGATGAGTGTAGTCAGTCATGCACTATTAAATACACACACACACTGTTCTGACATCAAATTACATTTGATTCATAGACGCTATTTTCAGATTTAAATGAGGTTCAGTATTATTAGGGACCTGCAGTAATATTGGGACTGTTATTGAAACGAAACTCATACATTTTTAGATTATAAAGCACACTGTTTATATTGGATGGTGATTATGAGTTACAAAGTGTAGGATGAACTCCTCAGGTAAAGATGGAAGCATCCAATTAAATAGTATTAATGTATTAAATAGATGGTGTTTGTGTTTTTGGGTTATTTAGATTATTAAGAGTTAAAACAAACCATGCACGCCTGGAAGTTTCTTTTGTGTCCAATTGTGCAACAATTATTATGACAGTACTGATTAAAAAAGGAACATCACAGTATAGGGGATCAACATCACAGCGTAGCGGATCAACATCACAGCGTAGGCGATCAACATTACAGCGTAGCGGATCAACATCACAATATAGGCGATCAACATCACAATATAGGCGATCAACATCACAATATAGGGGATCAACATCACAGCGTAGCGGATCAACATCACAGCGTAGGCGATCAACATCACAATATAGGGAGCCCCAACGTTCAACAGTGCTGGAGAGAACCCTGTGTTACTGATGAGTGATTTAATTTGACCTCCTCTGTTTTAAAGCTGACAGAAAGAGCGTTGGTTGTTTTCTCAGTGAACACTGAACTGTGTGTGCGTCTGTAAGGTGATCCGAGACGTGCTGAGTCTGAGTGAGACGGCTTGGAGGAGCCCCTCCCCCTCCTCCTTCTCTTTGGGGAAGTTCCGGGCCCTGAGATGCAGCATGGAACCACTTCCTGTCGACTCCTCTGAGTACCAGGCGGTTGTCAACCTGCTGGACCTCAGGTCAGTGTCTGGGGTCTGAGGGACCCACAGGGCACTCACGGTCCTACTGCGTTGCATGCTGGGAAACACTCATCAGAACATCCCATTCATCCCAGTTCCTCCATGCTCATCATTCCATGATTACTAATTCTTTGGTTTATATATGTTTGTTTCCTTCTGTGCAGAGAAGTGCAGGTTCAGCAGATTGTGCTCGTGGCGCGAGGCTCAGAGCTTCAGACGTTCAGGAGCGACATCGGGAACATCAAACCTCTCCTGCACTCGTCCAGTCCCAGGAACTTTGTGGGCATCCTGTCTCGGTGAGGTCACGCTCACTTACCATTCTCTGCACTGATTGGACCATTTATTGTTTGTAAATATTTTCACAATGATTTAGGGAAAAAAATGACATTTTTAAGTTGCACTTCTCAATAGGGATGTGTACCTTTGAACACATACTTGCTACCTGTGAATCAGTATCAGTACTCAACTAGACCAATTTTCTGTACTTTTGTGTTGTAATAATAAATGGTAAATAATAAGTCCCCAAATTTTCCAATTTACCACATTTATTTCTCATAATAATATTAAAATAATAAACTTTAATAAATATATCAAATCAACATCCAACTGTTTGTGTTGTAGCAACATTTGCTTCACAAATTTCTTCATCATGAAAACGGTTACAACTAGATCTTTTTATTTATTTTTTAATAATGCATAAATTAAAAAGCAGCTCTATAATGTGAGAATTGAACTTTTTTGCATTTGTGCACAGGTGAAAACGTCTGAAAAAATAGGTGAAAACCTCTGTGCACGTCTCTGTTACCACTTTGTTCGGTGCTATTGTGAGTACCAGAGCGTAATTGGGTCTAATCCTATTTATCCTCAGAGCTGTTTGTGGGAGGAGCATGTTTAGTTTATTTGGTCCATTCACCCACAAGGTGAAGGAGAGTCTGATTATAGAGCAGAGATAACAGCCTAGTTATTACGCTCTTGTGCGTGCAATGTTATGTTCAGGTACTGTTCGGGAAATCTCCAACTCTTCCACTCCCTCACAGTCACAAGGATGCATTTAGGTACCCAAACATGGTACCGTTTGATTTTACGTGAATTGGTACCAGCTAGTACGGAAGGAATTTGGTTTGTATCTAAAAAACTACTGAACTCAAACAAAAGCTCAGAAATCTGTGTTTGATAGTGTAAATGTTGTGCAGGGGTCTGCTGCTGCCCCGTGTGGCCGAGGAGGCTCATGGCATCCAGAGGACGGACGTGGGTAAACTGGGCGCAGGGATCTACTTCAGTGCAGACATGAGGTTTGTACAGATCACCTGTGTCCAACGCAAGGCCCGGGGGCCAAGTCCGGCCCTTTCGAGCAGTGTTTGTTAAATTTGGTTACGTGTACCCCTCAGGGTACGCGATGGCACTACAGGGGGTACTTGAGAGAGAGAGAGTGGAAAATGTATTCAGAGCCACTAAATCAATGTTTTTCAACCTTGGGGTCGGGACCCCATGTGGGGTACCCTGAAACTGCAGAAAAATTTTAATGGATTTTTGAATTATATTCTTTTTTTTAGAAACTAAAACATCACAAAATCTTAAACAACTTTATTTGGTAACACTTTAGTTTAGGGAACATTTATTAACCATTAATTAGTTGCTTATTACTTATTAATGCCTCATTAATGGCTTATTCTTAATGATGCCTTATTATACACTTAATGACAGTCTCGCAGTCCAAACAGGTTTAGGATTAGGATTAACGTTAACCCTAGTATTTTGAGATCATAATTAATTCAACAACTTCCTTACTTACTACTAATAAATAATAATTCTGAGGTTATTGAGGAAAAACTCTTAGTTAATGGCTTACTGGTTGTATAATAAGGCCATGCAGAATAAGGCATTAATAAGAACTAATTCAGAGTCAATATGTTGCTACATTGCATGTAAATAAGCAACTTATTAATAGTAAATAGGTGTTCCATAAACTAATGTGTTACCCTTTATTTCTATACTTTCACTTTGTGAAATATAAATCTAGTTCAACTAAAATGCAGTAAAAAATTCATGAGAAATTCTTCAATGGGGTCACGAACCACTTCACTACATACTGTGTTTTCACTCGTTCATTCCATCGTTATGATCTATAGTTGTTTTTGAATAGTTTTCTAAGCAAAATGTTGTAGTCGGACAAAGGGGGGACTAGAACCAAAAAGTTTGAGAACCACTGCCTTAGAACATCCAATTCTGCCCACAGAACACTGTAAAAATGATAAAGAAAACATTATTATTGTGTATATTATCAAATAATTCAGCTGTAGATATCTCAAATTCATAATTTCAATGAAACTTCACAAATTAGCAAATTTTGGAAAGAAATAAGTTTTTCAAAAAATCTTGCAATTTCTCACCAATAATTGAACTAAATTACTCAAAAATTGGTTACAAAATCCACACATTTTTGAAGAGAAGATCATGCAGGGACAGATATTAAAAACTCGAGCACCATAATGTCCCACCTAAATCATCCACTTAAGATCTAAATGGTCCTTGTTTGGCCCCTGAACTAAAATGAGTTTGACATCCCTGGTATACAGTCACATGATCATTCTTAGTGTCACATGACCACCTCCATCATGACCCCAGGGCCAGCCTGCAGTACTCCAGCCCCAGCAGCACAGACGGATCCCGCCTCATGCTGGTGTGTGACGTGGCCCTGGGAGAATCAATGAAGGTGTTTAGAGAAGACGTGACTCGGACCAAAGCTCCTGACGGGTTCCACAGCGTGATCGGGATGAAGGGCCCCAACACCAACGCCACGCCACACTTTCAGGTAGGAGTGAGAGACAAAGACCAGGATTTAGGACCAAACCAACAGAGTTCTCCAGGAATATCCTTTAAAAAAGAAATTTGATTTGAATCATTGCCTGATGTATTTCTCAAGGTTTAAGGTCCAGTATTCTGCTGTTTTTCATCCATCTGCATTTGTTCTAAGAACCCCAAAAATAGTATTTGAGGATTTACAGAGTTTTAGCCTCTGAAAAGTCACTTTCACGACGCTTTCAAAAACAGGCTGTTTTTTGAGAGGGCGTGGCTTGCACTTATTACACTGCGTCTGTGTTTGATGTGTGGGATTTAAACAGCTGATCACCATAGCAATTGTCTTTTGCTATCCACACACTCTTGATATTGTTATTAGATGAAAAAAAACTGCACATTACAGTGAAACACATGGATATATAAAAGTAAAGCATTAGCTGTTTCAAACACTCACCAGAGCTGCTAAGTCACTGTCTTCTCCTCTGCACCTCTTCTAACCACAGGAATAATCCATTTAAGATGACAGTTCATTGTTTAGTCTGAGCGCTGCATCACATTGGGTCACAAACACGTCAGATCATCCCATAAAGGTGATACGAGGCGATATAACGGCTACTAAAAATGAAACTGATTGTGAGTGCACACGCTGCATTTCGGATTATCTATATACTGGATAATCTATATACTGAACGTAAAAATATTAACTGTAATATCAACCTGTCTTCGACATGTTTGTTTGAGAGGAAGGAGTTCACATTATTATAAGGTAGGAGAAACCAGGATTGTCAGGAGAAGGAGTTCCTGCGATGTGACGTCCCATTTGGAGCTGACAAGGGAGGGAGGAAACACAACTATTTACACTTTGACCCACTGAATAAGGCTAAAGGAATGTATATCACTGTACCAAAACCATTAGAAAGTAGGGATGTAACGATTAATTGTAAGGCAGTTAAAAACCGATTCAAAGGTACCACGGTTCACGTCGATACTCTGAAAATTGAATCACAGTACTTTTTTTAAACAGCAGAGGGCGGTATCTATTTATCCTTCTCTTGTCCAGAAGTGTAGGCGGCGGGCGGAATCTGCTACTACTCACTTTCTGGCCGCCTTCTACTCTTAAACATGTTCATAAATGATTCCTTACCCCTTTAGCACCAAAAGAATATCTGTAATATTACTTGAATATCTGTAAAAGTCACGTTTTTCTATTAGCGCTGTCTGCTAGCATAGCATCTCTTCTTCACTGCTAGATTAGCTGCATGCCAACTGACCACTGGGTTACCAGCGCCCTCTGCTGGTCCAAACAAATATCTGACATAAATACAGTGCAATGACTTTTTTTTTTTAAAGCAATTGTTAAGGCACAAAATAAATTTTCAGTTGCACTTTTAAAAAGAAAAGGAACCATTATGTAGTTTTGCATTGTTTACTATAGAACCAGAATTTAAATTAATAGGCTTCTTCTTCATTTGTATTATTCCTTTATTTATTTCATTCAAGATTTATTTTTAGTTAAATGGCATTGTTTTGAATAGTTTATCAAGGGATACTTTTGACAATGAAAAATAAAAGGAAAATAGTATAGTATTTTCATTTTCATTTGTCTACAGTTCCATTTTGTAAAATAAATTGTGAGAGAATCGTATCGTAAATCGAATCGTATTCGGAGTTGAATGAGTCGTTACATCCCTATTAGAAAGTGATTTATTCATAACACTGCCTCTTTAAGGCTCATTGATCAGCTGTGTGTGTGTGTGTGTGTGTGTGTGTGTTTTTTGCAGGATGATGAGTACGTGGTCTACAGTCCTGATCAGGTCAAACTGAAGTACCTGGTTCAGTTCCTCACTCACGGAGACAAATGGAAGGATTTTAACCCTGACATCAACATGTCAGTGGAGACTATATCACCAGGTCAGCACACACAAACACACACCACTATGAGGGGTGGATCACTTCTAAATTCATGTGCACCAGTCCATCACACATCTATCTGCCTGCCTAATTTACACTAAATTTACCTACCTTATTTTTCAGAGTATAAGGCGCACCGGATTATAAAGCGCACTACCAATAAACAAGTCTGACCGGGTCTATTATCATACATAAAGTGCACCGGTTTATTATTATTATTATTATTATTATTATTAAAGACATTAAGTGAAACAAAATAGTCTGATAAGTCAAACTCTAACAATAACTCTCAGCACTGTTCAGGTTTAACACATAAAATACAGAACAATACACACTTTTACAGTTCAGTCGTCTTCCACAAATCCACCAAATTCTTCATCTTCAGTATCTGAGTTAAACAGTTGTGCGATTGCAGCATCAAGCATGCCTGGATCCCTCTCGTCATTATCCGAGTCAGTCCCGTTGCTGTCACTCAGCTGTTCGGTGATGATTCCAGACAAACAGGAAGCGCCAAGAAGGACCTCCTCGGAAGTCGTTGATCTTTATATCAAGTGTTACCGCTGCGGCTTTGAGTCAAATAGAGACTGTAGAGACGTTTCTACCTGCTGTTCTCTGTTCAATAACCCACTGTTCAATTTTGTTCTCTAACCGTGGCCATTTTGCTTTGTTCCCTCGGAAACTCTGTTTGGTCTTTTTTAATTGGCGCAGGTTGTCTTCTTGCTTCTCTCACTTCTGCACCATTGATTCATTAACATTGAATTCTCTTGCACCTGCTCTATTCCCATGCTCTAAAGCGTGACTGATAGCCTTGAGTTTGAAATCCGCTTCGTAAGCATGTCTCTTAACAGGTGTCATTTTGGGGTCCTTATACACACAATAACACCGGTATTACCAGTTTGTTGAAGCACAGTACTCATACATATCACTCCTCGAGGCGCCTGACTACGGTAGCCCTGAAGCGTGCAGCTTCATACTTGACCAAAGTTGTACTAAAACATTTTGACATATTAATACATGCATAAGGCGCACCTGATTATAAGTCCGAAAAATACGGTAATTTCAGTAGTAGGCAGTGTTAGGCGGTAATGTATGTTACATGTAACACGTTACAGCCCCAACATTACTTTTGACAGTAACTAGTACTGTAACGCAATATTTGGTAAAGAAATAACACAGTTACCATTTCAATATGGTGGGTTTGTTGATAGTGAAGGTCACCTGATCACTATAACTTCACTCACGCCACACCTGCGTCTTCGTGTGACTGATATGTTTATGTTTGTTAGGTGTACATCCAGGTGTGGCGTAGGTGTGCATACACTTGAATGTGTATGTACATTAAAGCACACATGCGGACGTGACTTGTGCATGTGCCCGTCTACCCATTCTAAGTCATTGGAAAATGTAGATCAGACGTGCAGGCGCGCAGGGTACGCGTTCGTTTATGCGTTCGTTGGACTAATGCGCATGAATTTAGAAGTGATCCACCCCTCATAACACCACAGCTTTAGCTGCACCTTCCAGCATCAATTTGTGTGTGTGTGTGTGTGTGTGTGTGTGTGTGTGTGTATGTGTGTGTTGTGTGTGCGTGCGCGTGCGTGCGTTCACAGGTGAGCCCTTCCAGGAGGACAGCGGTCTAAACCCAACCAACCCTCTGGACTCTGTTGCATCTGGACTCCTGGACAGCAGTGGTCAGCAGCTCCCTCTGGAGGCGGTTCATGTGAAGTGTAAACTGATGGATCTGCTCGGTCAGGTGAGGAAATAGAACCTGTTCACCTTCAGCTTGAAACTTTCTCATTAATCATCAGCTTTTTTCCTCCAGGTGATAATTTTTCAGAAATACACCAATCACAGCGCGGTGCCCATTGAAGCCAAGTACGTGTTCCCATTGGAGGATTCTGCAGCAGTGTGTGGGTTCGAAGCCTTTATTAATGGGAAACATGTGGTGGGAAAGGTAAGGTGGTAATTCTTTTTCTTATTCCATCATCTTTAAATCCCAACTCTGCATTTACCTAAAGTAATAATCAGGGTTTTCTGGTTTTTTTCTGTGACAATGACAAGACGACGACAAGAAAAACTTCATAATAACATTTGTTCACAATACAACACTGAAATCCACCAGGTGGCAGGGGCGTGGTCAGCCTGACAGAACTCTCAGTTTGGCCACGCCCAGTAACAACTTATAAGGACACATCAAAATGATCAACAGATGCCTCTGAGGAAGACTGACAGTTGACAGTCGGAACATGTCAGGAGATCAAAAAAGGTTGTCTGAATAAATGAAACCTTAAAATATCAACTTCTAGGTCCTCTCACTTTACTGCCCTTTGACCTCCACCGTGATTGGCTCTTAGCGTACACTTACAATACCCTATGAGAATGAAATATTCCCATGGTATTTCCTTATCAGAATCAATACTTAATTATAATCTAGGTTCCCACCCTCAGACCATTCTCTTCTTCTTTGTAGTATCCCTGTTCTTCGTAGTAGTATTTTTTGTTGTAGTCTTCTACGTAGTCTTCTTCTTTTTCTTCTTCATAGTCTTTTTTGTAGTTTTCATCTTCATCATCATCTTCTTCTTTTGTGTTTGAACACAGGTGAAAGAGAAGGAGGCGGCCCGTAGGGAGTACAGGCAGGCGGTGCAGAGTGGCCATGGAGCTTATCTGATGGACCAGGAGGCTGCGGTAGCAACACACACACACACACACACACACACACACACACACACACACACACACACACACACACACACTGAGTGGCTCCTCCTCCACAGGATGTGTTCACCATCAGCGTGGGGAACCTGCCGCCCGCCGCCTCCGTCCTCATCAAGGTGACCTTTGTGTGTGAGCTGGTGGTCTGTAGGAGCGGCAGCATCCTCTTCTCCCTACCTGGCTCGGTGGCTCCGTGGCAAGAGACCGCGGCGCTCAACCAGAACACACAGGTCAAAGGGGTGTGGTCAAGGGGGCGTGGTCAGAACGGCCCAGTGAGAAGCTAGACAATAGGTTTGTAACAGGAGTTTTGTTTGTCCCTCTACAGGACACGGTGAAGAAGCTGCATGTGAGCGCTGAGTCAGCCAGTACCAGGTACAGAACCTCCGTCACATTCTGCTGACCAGGCATTAAACCAGCTTGAAGGAATGTGAATTATTAACGATCATCGTTGCATTCTCTGCTCAGGAACAAAGATGTTGTGATTGGTTTGATTTAGTGATGAATCAATCAAAGCTTAAAGATCTGTGTTTAACTAAACACATTATTATGTATTAAAAATAGGACTACTTTACAGTTGTAGAGCCTGTGTTCCTCCATCTTGGAATCATGTGGTTGACGATGTCACATGGCCCCACTGCCTGTAAACATCCCATTGTTTTCTATTGGAGAACTGTGAAGGACTTCCACCCAAAAGTCCTTCTATCCTCTGGGTTTGCCTGTCTTTAACAGTCTGTGATTTACTCTCTAACTTCAGCCACCACAGCGTGTCAGCCCACTGTTTAAGGAAGAGTAAAGGTCCCTTAGGAAAGCTCTTCCTCTCTGCATCATTGTTTACTACCAAACCTCAGAGTTGGAACTACCACCCCCTGCATCACATATTTCTTTTGGGTCACAACTGTTTTTATCCTGTTTCTGTAAACAAAATAGGTTTACATTGACATCTTTAACTTTTCCTGTTTTTTAGAGCAACCAAAAGCAGCACAAGTTGTTAATGTGGCTGAAAAATCTACTAAATGATCTAAAAATCAGGCTGAATGTTTCACTTCAGTAGAAAACATGGGATGTTTACAGGCAGGGCCGTGTGACATCATCAATCACATGATTTCAAGATGGAGGAACACAGGCTGTAAAACTGTAGTCCTACTTTAAAAGGCAAAGAAATGAATATGATACATAATGTGTTTTATTAGACAGAGATATGCTAATGAGGACATTTAGAAGATTTTAGGCCAAATTTGTAAAAACAGTGGAAGGAGACGAGTGTCACTGAATACCGCCCCCTACTGATGTGGAGGTATTTATTATAATAATAATAATAATAATAATAATGCATTGCATTTTAAATAGCGCTTTATCATAGACACTCAAAGACGCTTTACAGAATTAGGGCATTATTCTTTCACTCCACACTTAGTGGTGGTAAACTACTATTGTAGCCACAGCTGCCTTGGGGCAGACTGAAGGAAGTGAGGCTGCCATATTGCGCAATCGTCCCCTCCCACCACCACCAACACTCACTCACACACTACATTCATACTAGGCAATGTGGGTGAAGTGCCTTGCCCAAGGACACAATGACAGATACCACTGCAGTGACTGTTCTCAGTGGTCTCCATCTAACTACTAACCAGGACCAGACCTGCTTAGCTTCACAGATCTAACCAGATCATATGACAGACTGGTATGGTTTATTTAATTAAGCGAGCATACAGTGTAACAGATTTGATCAGTTTTCCCAGCTCCGCTCAGTGAAAGTGTGTTCCTTACATTAGTGACATTTAACTTTAGGGGCCGTTATTCAAACCCAAGCATGGCTAAAATCACCACTTCCTAAGAACGTCTCTCTTTTCTCAGAGAGTTCAGCTTGGACATGTCGGTGGAGATGCCGTGTGTCGTCTCCAGCCTGCAGTGCATCACTCACAAAGTCAAGATGAAGGTAAGAGTGTGTGTGCGTGTGTGTGTGTGGCGCTTCTAAATTCATGCGCACCAGTCCAGCGAACTCGTACCCGTGGTCCTGCACGTCTGATTTACATTTCCCATAGACTTAGAATGGGTAGACGGGCACAATGCACAAGCATGTGTGCTTGCAGACATGTTAACATGCTTGCAGACGTGCCCACACATACGCCACACTGGGCACAAATGGATGTACACCTAATAAACATAAATATATCAGTCACACGTAGACACAGGTGTGGCGTGAGTGAAGCTATAGCGATCAGGTGACCTTCACTATCAATAACCGTCTACGTGACATGTAAACACTTGGAAAAAATTGTTACGCACTTAAGCGTGCAGGCGTGTACACGTGTGCAGGTATGTAAGTGTGTGTGTGAGTATATAACAGATCACCATTTAGTCTGGTTACAGTCTGTGTCACTACACCCGTTCATAGAGTGGTAGTGACTGTAGTGCTACGCTCTGAGTCAGATCATTGCTGTGATTGGACAGAATACAACACTTACTGACGTGCATGTGTGTAAGTGCGTAACAATGATTTCTTAGTGTTTACATGTCATGTAGACGGTGCTACATAGTGAAGGTCACCTGATCACTATAGCTTCACTCATGCCACACCTGCCACTACACCTAACCACGTAAATTAGGTAAGTTTAGTGAAAGTTAGGCAGGCAGGTACGCGTGTTGGACTGGTGCACATGAATTTAGAAGCGATCCATCCCCCGTAGTGTGCGCGTGTGCGTTCTAGGGATGCAACAATGCAGTCAGCCCACGGTTCAATATGTACCTCGTTTTTTGGTCACGGTTTGGCTCTGATGGTCCAGGCCGTTACAGTGTTTGCAGTGAAATAAAACCATCATTGTGCTACATTTAAAATTTTCTACATTTGTGACGTCACAAGTAAAATTGGGAATCATTGTTGCCAGATCAGATCTTAGAACCCGCCCATTCCAATAAAAACAGCCCAAACACGAACCACGAATCTGGCAACACTTGTGTTTGTTACACAATGCGACGAAGTGGTTTCCCAAAACAGCGGACTATTGAATGGACTATTCCTGTAATCTCTACATGAGATGATGACAATAAAGCAACGTAGCACTTCCGGTAAGTGTTTGAAGCAGCTGACTCAGCTGCTTTTGCTGTTGAAGATGCTGTTGCTGCACGGTGCATACACTTCATAAAACTGTGTTTTTCTGACTCAATCTCTGCTTAAATATCCATGTGTTTTACTGTGAAGTGTAGTTTTTTGGCTGAAAACAACGAGTGTGTGAATAGCAAAAGAAAGTCGCTAGTGATCAACTGCTGTGTGGAGTCCACGTCTATAGACACGCCCACTCAAACAGTCCGGTTTTAAAAGTGGTCAGAAAGTGACTTTTCAGAGACTAAAACTCTGGAAAACAGGTGAGTTTGGGAAAATAAACCTCAAATACTAGGTTGTTGGGGTTCTTAGAACAAATGGAGATGGGTAAAAAATAACATTTGTCCCATTTAAACCGTTTTATTTTACGTTGAAGCAAAATCAAATTCATACACATTCCTGTATATAGTGTATTTTATGATATAAAACAAACACAACTTCATAAAATACATATAAAATAACACTTCCAAAGGACAAGTGCTTAACCCTGGCAGTCCATATACAAACTAAGGAAATATTCATTAAAAAATAAAATAAAAAACAAACAAAAAATTCACTACTTTAAATAAATAAACCTGTACTTCAGTAAACCTGGCCATTTATTTAGTAACATGGATCCAGTGCCATACCAAAAGTACATAATGTTGTGAGCGTCACCAAACTTTAGCGCGTTGTGATTGGCTTATTAACTCACTTGGTGGGTTTTCCTTACCCTGGCTGAGCAGTAGTAACCAATGAGCTTTGCCTAAAATCTCATTTACTTGCCAGGCTTGAAACTCACAGAGATAAATACAGGTGACACATGTAGAGTTAAATACTGCTTCACTTGATAACTTTTGGTATTAAATGAACCATCTTTAAATGTTTATTTTCACTGAAACATTGAGACAAATGTACAGTAAGTGTTGCAGAGAGGATTTTATTTAAGAAGCTGCAGATTTTTGTGAAATATTACACAATAATTTAATGTACAAATGTTACATGCTTTACGAGTGGTTAAAAAGTTGTTAGTGGCTAGTAAAATAGGGACAATGATTTCCTTTGAAATTTAATGAAAGTAAAACAATTTCTTGAATGAAGAAAAAAAAAGTAATAGTAATAATTCAGTACGTTTGAAGTAGCTCGCAGTTTCAGAAAGGTTGGTGACACTATTAGTGCTGTCAAGAGATTAAAAAATTGGTACGATTAATTAATTACGCTCTGTAATTAACTAATCTATTCTTTAATCGCACCTAAATATTGCAGAGAAACGCCCTCAACTTGAGGTATTCATTTAAATTACATTATTGTGGCAGATAAAAAGATTGGTATATAACAAAGTGGCTTTATGAAGTAATTTATTGTTTTTAACAAAGTTCCTCTGAATGTGAGACTCGTCCCGAGGGCTGCTGACGTCTTTAGTTCAGACCATCAGGGAATTATTTGTGTACTTTAGTCAATCTACACATAATAGAATACAGTATACAAATGAAATAAAACATCAGGACTTATTCATTTTTGCTCTGAACCCTGTCATCTTGTCAAGTTTGGCAACACGGCGTGCTTGGAGCATGTTGGAGTTAGCACTACCGAGCTGTCCATGCTAGCTGCTACATGTTTAGCATTGAGGTGCTATCTGCTGCATGTTTAGCATTGAGGTGATAGCTGGTACATGTTTAGCATTGAGGTGCTAGCTGCTACATGTTTAGCATTGAGGTGCTAGCTGCTACATGTTTAGCATTGAGGTGCTAGCTGCTACATGTTTAGCATTGAGGTGCTATCTGCTACAAGTTTAGCATTGAGGTGTTAGCTGCTACATGTTTAGCATTGAGGTGCTAGCTGCGCCATATTTAGCATTGAGGTGCTAGCTGCTACATATTTAGCATTGAGGTGCTAGCTGCTACATATTTAGCATTGAGGTGCTTGCGGAGGCTGCAAAGCCTCGGTCGTTGACAAACTTGTACTTGCTTGATTTGCACACAACGAGGCCTGTGTTTTCCATCCAATGTTTTTATAAGCCAAAATTAACGCAAACAAAGCTGAGAAGCTTGGTAGTCTTCTGTCTGTGCATCAGTATAATGGGTATACCGGGAACTCTTGAAATGAAAAAGGTTCTGCGCTGTTAAGAGTGTTAAAAAAAATTGATTAACAGCATTATATTTTTAGCGCGTTATTTTTTCCTGTAATTAATTAATCACAATTAACGTGTTAAAGTGACAGCCCTTGAGCCTAAACTGTAAAAACTGCAGTTCACGTGTCTGTATTGAACCGTGGAGGCCGTACTGAACGGTTTATTATGTTATTGAGAATCATTGCATAGTGTGTTCACATGTGAGCAGAGAAACTGAAATGGTTTGAGCTGTTTTTTCTCCTGCATGTCCTCGGACGACCAATAAAATGTATTATTATTATTATTAGAGGACGGACTGTAAGGCGGTGCTCAGCGTGCTTCCTGGAGCCGTCCTCGGCCCCGACGGTTTCCAGCTGTCCATCACTCTGTCAGATGTCCACCTTCCTAGGATGTGGGTGGAGAAACACCCAGAGAAGGACAGCCAGGTCTGAGCCTCCTCTTCCTCCTCATCTTCCTCTCAGAGCCCACCCTGTGTTCTGATTCATCCTGTCTCCCCCCCCGTAGGCCTGCATGTTGGTGTTCTACCCAGACTTTGAGTCCAGTTCCAGCGCAGACAGCAGTGAGGTGGTTCTCCTGTTGGACGTGTCTCAGTCCATGAGAGGAGAACCTCTAAGAACCGCTCAGAGAGTTGCTCTGCTCGTGCTCAACAACCTCCACCACAACACCAGAGTCAACGTCATCCAGTTCAGCACAGGTAGGGGGCGACCAGGAGTCTGTACTCAGACTGTAATGCTGGTTTTTAAAAAGCTATTGTTTTTAAAATGAAAGAAAGAAAATCTTTATTGTTTGCAGTGACAGAAAGTCACGTCACTTGTGCAACACATTGACACATAAGGAAGTTTAAGGATAATTCTAAAAAGCATTCTAAAGTGTTGGAGATTATTTATGAACTATTGTTCGTTTAAAGGGATCCTCCACTTTGTTTACTAGTTTGGCCTAAAATCTTCTCAATGTTCTTATGTACTTACCTATGTCTAACAAAACACATTATTATGCACCAAATTAATTTAAATTTTCTTTTAAAAATAGAACCTCACATTCTGCTGACCAGGCATTAAACCAGCTTGAAGGAATGTGAATTATTAACGACCCTGTCTCAAATGATCACCGTTGCATTCTCTGCTCAGGAACAAAGATGTTGTGATTGGTTTGATTTAGTGATGAATCAATCAGAGCTTAAAGATCTGTTTCTAACTAAACACATTATTGTGTATTAAAAATAGGACTACTTTACAGTTTTAGAGCCTGTGTTCCTCCATCCTGGAATCACATGATTGATGATGTCACACAGCCTCACTGCCTGTAAACATCCCATTGTTTTTTATTGGACTGAAACATTCAGCCTGATTTATAGATCATTTAACAACTTTTTAGATCATTTAGAAGCTTCTTCAATCACAACTTGTGCTGCGTTTAATTGCTCTAAAAAAAGTAATCACAGCCTGTTGAAGACACACAAACCCTGGGGATAGAAGTCCTTTTGAGTGGGAGTCGTGATTACTCATTAACTTGCGCCACCAGAGCGTGTCAGCGTACTGTTTAAGGGAGATTAAAGGCCCCTTAGGAGAGCTTTTCTTCTGTTTCATTGTCTACTACCAAACCTCAGAGTTGCAACTGCCGCGCCCTGTGGTCACAACTGTTTTTATCCTCTTTCTATAAACAAAAGGTTTACAACAACATATTTAACTTTTCCTGATTATTTAGAGCAACCAAAAGCAGCACAAGTTATTATTGTGACTGAAAAATCTACTAAATGATCTATAAATCTGCTAAATGATCTATAAATCAGGCTGAATGTTTCACTCCAATAGAAAACAATGGGATGTTTACAGGCAGTGGGGTCGTGTGACATCATCAGTCACATGATTTTAAGATGGAGGAACACAGGCTCTAAAACTGTAAAGTAGTCCCATTTTTAAGGAAATTAAATTAATAGGGTACATAATAATGTGTTTTGTTAGACATAGATCTACTAATAGGGACATTTAGAAGATTTTAGGCAAAACTTGTAGAAATGTTAAGGGATCCTTTAAGATGTTAATATGCTGTAAATGTTCTTCTTTCTCGTTTGGGTGGATTTGTCACTTATGATCTCCTCTGGTTTCGAACACTGTCCAAATGAGCTCCTTTTGTCTTTGCTTTCCTTTAAGTCTACAGAGAAGCCTTCCTGACAACTCGACCAATAGCAGAGGCCCGTCAGAAAGCGGAGCGCTTCATCAGGGTGAGTCAGGGCTCCTCCTATTGGTTGATGAAGTTACCTTCATCGTTGGACTTCTGAGCTACTCTGACTGTGGGTTTGTGATTCCTCTTTGTTTTAACACATGTTGTCAGTATGTCTGTGCTGAGAGGGATCAGCCGCCCTCCTGTTTCCACTCAGGTGTGCCTATCTTCAGATTACCTTCCTTCAGCATTTAAAAACGTGCTTGGACAGTGTTGTTGGTTTCTGTCTGGATGTGTTCTTTGTTGGTTTGAGTTTGAACTTCTCTCAGCTTGTTTCTACTTATTTGGACTTTATTTTGATCTCTACAATTCATTAAAATGGCTTTATTATTATTTTTTTTTTTTTTTTTTGTTTTTTTTTTTTTCTCTTGTCTGCACATTCTGTCGAAGGTTAACACTACAAGAAGTGCAATCTTTTAACAGCAATGCATATTTTGTTATTGCAATTAAATAAATTTATTTATTTCATTGCATAATTGTGACCATCACCAGCCCTCCCTAGGGAAGGGTAAGAAATACTTTATTAAAGGGAGGATGTAAAAAAAGAGAGGGCAGTGTTACACCAAGGTGAGGGGGTGGAGGGGGGTGGGGAAGTTAACAGGGAAGAGGAATACAAGATAGGAAATGGAATGGGTGGGGAGTAGTCGATAGGTTTCAAGTGATGCGATGTGAAATTGTGGTTGTGTATATTGTGCTTATCGTTATCAAGCCAGTTTGGTGACCAGTGTGCGGCTTAGGAATAATGGTGGTGGCTGTGAACAGAGGAATGGCTTTATTAGATACTCGTGCCTGGTGTAGGTTGTGGCTCAGTGACTTTTCCACCTATGTCACATATGTTGAACCATTATTGTCAGTTTTAACCTTTTTTCACCATATTTTATGATTCTTTTTGGCCAATTTAACCACATTCACTATTAGTCATGCTCATTGTTTTCCAGTTTAAGCTAATTTAAGCTAATTAAGCTAATACTTCAGGATCCTCATGTGAGCGTTCAGATAATTTTGACTAAATGGTTCCGACAAACCTCACAACCAAATGGTTACTCAAGTGTTCCTGACTCTATCCCAACCTAAGGGCTTTTCTCATGTGGATTCTCATTTGAGTTTGTAGCCTTTGTAATGTAGCGCATGCTGCTGTTGGTTCTCCAACTTTGAAAATAACTGTTTTTCAGCATTGAAGGCAAACGAGCTGGGTTTTCATCACAGATTTTAGCAAAATAAAAGCGATTTTTCTGAATGTCAACATATATTGTGCTTTGAACGTCTTTCCATTGCAGGTTGTTGTGGAGCCTGGTAACTCTGGTAAAATCTCATCTTTGCTGACTTTGCTGCATAAAGACAAACGCTCCAAACCTCCTTAGAATACTCTGCATTCCTTTGTTGTTTCACGTCTATTGTGGCAGTAATAATTATTAGGTGTAATAAGAAATGTCTGGGTCTCCTCTTCTGTCCACACGTACCGTTCCATGTTTTCTTGGAGAGAAGGTTTGTCAGTTTTGTGACGTGTATTTGTGTAAAAAGTGTTTCCATGGCGCTTTTGCGTAACATTGCAATATCGAAACGTCTGAAAAACCTCCTTATGAAAGCGTAAAAAGTTTTTGCCGATATTTGAGTGTTTTCCAATTGCCCCATGGGGCTAATTAACGTTTTTTCTGATTCTGATTTATTTTAAATTCAGGTGTTTACATTACTAGTTTTTATTGAGATATTTAGATTTTGTGCATTTTCAAGGGTAATGGAAACACAGCTATTGTCAGCGTGTTGTGATGCAGTTACCCTGAGGGAGAGGGACCATGGGTCAGTTAATGTCCTTACATGGCCCAGCCCTAGCTTGATGGATTTAAAATATTTGACAGTTTTCCATAGTTTTCCTCCTGTTTTGTGTCCTGTAGCTCATTAAGTTATGTTTCTCTCTGCTGTCAGCATCCTGTACTCTCATTGGACAGCACTGAGCTGTGGCGGCCTCTGCGGGCCCTCAGCCTGCTCCCTCTGTCCCGCGGGGTCAGAAACTTGCTGCTGCTGTCGGACGGACACATCCAGAGCTCTGAGCTCACGCTGAGGCTGGTCAGAGAAAACCAGAGGCACAGTCGCCTGTTCTGCTGCGGCCTCAGGTCAGCACACACACCTCAGCCACAGCTCTACCTGCAGGACGCCCGCGGTCTCACTTCTGATGTTCTTTCAGCCCCACGGCCAACCGGCACATGCTGAGGGCGCTGGCACAGGCGGGGGGCGGGGCCTGTGAGTTCTTCGACACAAAAGCTGAACACAACTGGAAGGAGAAGGTGAGAGTTATTTTCCTTGTGCTGTTTTTTTTTTCCTTTCTTTTTTTTTTCTCTTTTTCTTTTTTTTTTTACTTTGTCTGCTCTCACTGTCAAAGGTCAACACTACAACAACACTCCTTATGCTGTTTTTAAACTGTACTTGGCAAATAAAAACCTTTGTGATTCTAAATGGGCTATAAAATACACTATTAATCATATTCATCAATTTGGCGACCCACTTGCTCAAAACAACATTATTTTAGCATAAGTTAGCATTGGCTAGCATTAACATTAATATACGTTAGCATTAGCTCGTTTTAGCATTAGCTCGTTTTAGCATTAGAATAAGTTAGCATTAAAGTTAGCATTAGCATTAACCTAGCAATAACGTTAGCATAAATTGGCATTAGTGTTAACATTAACATTAGTATCTAGCTAGCATTTACATTAGCCTAGCATTAGCATTGGCCTGATAACAGCATTAGCATAAGTGTTAGCATTAACGTTAGCATAGGTTAGCATTAGCATTATCCTAGCAATAACATAATCTAGCTTTAGCTCTAACCTAGCATTAGCATATCATTAGCCTAACGGTAGCATTAGCATATCATTAGCCTAACGGTAGCTTTAGCATATCATTAGCCTAACGGTAGCTTTAGCCTAACAATGCCAATAGTATAAGCGCCAACCTAGCATTAGTGCCAACCTAGCATTACCACTAACTTAGCATTAGCACTAACCTAACCTAGCATTAGCACCAACCTAGCATTAGCACCAACCTAGTATTAGCTGAACATGAGTAATAAGGTTTAAAAAGGTTTTAGCTGAAAGTGTTCAGACAGCTAAACATGTTGAAGGTTGAAATCTGTTTAAAAAGTTGAAAATGTGAATGGGGAAATGAAAAATTAAAAAGTTAAATAATTGAAAAAGTTAGAAAGTTAGAAATAGCTAATACATAGCACAATGTCCAGAAATTATTTGAGCATTTTGACACCAAACTTGTTGCCTCCTGCATCCTCATTAATTACTCCATAATTGTAATTAATTACCAATTACAATTAAAATTGACCCCAATTCTACTGCCAAACATTTAGCCATAAATGAACTGAATTCCAAATCTAAAAGAATTCAGGTGCAAAGCTTTTTCTTCTAATAATGCACATTCCACCTTCTGCTCATACGAATATTTATTATACGATCTCTATGAAGCGTTGGTGTGAAAGCCGTGGTTGGGCGTCTGTGTGCAGGTGAGTGCTCAGGTGGAGCGCATGGCATCCGTGGGTTGTAGCTCAGTGTCAGTGAAGTGGCAACAGTTCAACTCTGAGGCAGCTCCTCCTCTCCAAGCTCCCAGTGCTCTGCAGGCGCTGTTCAACGACTCCCACACGCTGGTGTATGGCTTTGTGCCGCACTGCACTCAGGTACGCCTCCTACACTACAAACATGGGTTAGTACTAGGGCTGGGCCTTTAACACGTTAATTATAATTAATTAATTACAGAAAATTAACGTACTAAACAAAAAAACGCATTTTTTTCCACTCCAAACAGAGCAGAACTTTTCTTATTGCACGAGTTCCCGGTATACCCATAATACTGATGCACAGACCACAACACAAGAAACAGGAGAACCAGAGGAGAAGTCGTTGCTGTGTTTTGTGGGCGTTAATTTTATTTTAAATAAAAACACTGGATGGAAAACTAAAGCCCATCTGTGTGAAAATTGTTAGAGAAAGAGTTCGTGAATCAGAGCTCTGTTAGCCTCAGCTAGCACCTCAATGCTAAACATGTTGCAGCTTGCACCTCAATGCTAAACATGTAGCAGCTCGCACCTCAAAGCTAAATATTTAGCCGCTAGCAGCTAGCACCTTAATGTTAAACATGAAGCAGCCAGCACCTCAATGCTAAAGATGTAGCAACTAGCACCTCAATGCTAAACATGTAGCAACTAGCACCTCAATGCGAAATATATAGCAGCTAGCACCTCAAAGCTAAATATTTAGCAGCTAGTAGCTCAATGCTAACCACGTTGCAGCTAGCACCTCAATGTTAAACATTTAGCAGCTAGCACCTCAATGCTAACATGTAGCAGCTAACACCTCAAGGCTAACATGTTGCAGCTAACACCTCAGTGCTAACATGTAGCAGCTAGCACCTCAATGCTAACATGTTGCAGCTAACACCTCAATGCTAACATGTTGCAGCTAACACCTCAGTGCTAACATGTAGCAGCTAGTACCTCAATGCTAACATGTAGCAGCTAGCAGGGACAATGGTCCTAGTGGAGCAGACAGTGTCTCCAATCTACACTGACACTCAGACAGGGTTCAGAACCAATAATAAATCCATGAGTAACAAATGAACAAAGTCAGTGATAAATGATTGTAGTGACAGTCGACCACTCTGTGGTAGAGGATGTGGGCGGGGCTAGAAGCGCTGCTACAGATAGCATCGTCTGATCCAACTTATCAACTGTTATGTAGAAAAACTATTTCAAACTAAATTCATCATCTTCATCAGTTGTTCTGTTTATTTCATGATATCCACAGATATTATAAATATTTTACACTGTTCAGTTTATATTTCTCTGGAATGTTCTGGAATAAGTGATTTTTCATTTTAGGCATTTTATTATTGCAGACTTTGTTAGGACTGATATGCCACTTATTGCTTGGATTTTGTCAGTTTTTTACATATTTTGTGCTTTATGTAAATGTAGAAGTGTAAACTAGGGCAATAATATTGAAACTAATTGTTTTCTGCATAAAATCTGTGGCCCACTTGAGATCAAACTGCTCAGTAGCCCCTGGACTACATGAAGGGACATCATTCGACATTTGGCTCAATGCCCATTGTGCTTGTGTCGTCTGTTGCAGGGCAGTGATTCCCAAACTGGGGTACGTGTACCCCTAGGGGAACTTTACCACCTCTCAGGAGGTACACAGAAATATTTGTCAGTTTATTTTTTAACATTATAGATTTTTTTTTACATGCACACAGACTTTTTTTTCTCATCCATCAATAATAATCTGTTGTACAACTCTTTAAAATGCACCAAAAGTTGAAGTTCTAAAACGAGCAAAACATCAGAAATAAATGAATAAAAAAGGCCTAAATTCAAGGTTAATGTTGGACGAGACACAGGAAAGAGTTTAGACGAGCCTGCAGACACTAATGATGTATAACATGAGCTCAGGGGTACATGGGGCGATAAAGTTTGGGTAATTACTGGGTTTACTAAAGTTTCTCGTGGCTCCCACAGGCCACGCTGACAGGAAACCTGGGGGGTCAGGAGTTGGAAACTATGGTGTCGACCACCGAGCTGCAGAAAAGCACTGGCACGGTACGAGCACGGTACCCCACCCCTCCCCACCCCCTGTCTGCGGCCCTGCAGGCCTCACCACGCCTGTTTCTTTCTTTATGTGTTGGCAGTTCCTTCACAAGCTGACGGCGAGGGCCCTCATCAGGGACTATGAAGATGGAAACCTGGACATCAGCGAGGCAGAGCACGAGGTCTGTTTCTGTTTCACACAGGAATGACTTCTCCATGATGCTACTTATGTAATCGTTGAGTGTAATAATCGAACCATAGTTTATTGGTAATGATGATGTCATCATGCAGCTCTACAGAGAAGCCTGCAGGGCATTAGCCCTCCAGGACCAGATTAGCGCCCCCTAGTGTTTTGATGCAGAGTTTGAGGAGTATTGTGTGTGTTTCAGGGTAAAAAAGCTGAGTTGAGGTCTTTCATCGTTGAGCTGAGCAAAGAGTTCTCCATCCTGTCACAGTTCACCAGCTTTGTGGCGGTGGAGGAGCGGGTTGGTCCATCAACATCCTGCTCTAAAGCTGATTGGTTGGTGAGTAAGTCTGACCTTTTCTGTGCGTCAGGATCCAGAGCGAGTGGAGGAGCTCTTCACAGACATCCTACAGCTGGTTGCAGCCGAGGACGTGGACTTCCTCCCCTACATCAGCTGGATTCCTCCCTTGGGGGAAGAAGAAGAAGAAGAAGAAGAAGCAGAAATTCATGAAACGAGTGATTCAGACGATGATGTGAGTTTGTTTTCTACACACAACTATTGTGATGGGGTGGAGTAGGGGTGTGTCCACACAGAAGCAACGAAGCACCAGGCTCTGCACTCACAAGCTAATTCTACCACGGACTACTCTTTGCAGTCTACTTTTTTGGGGGAGTTATAATTGTAAATAATCAGATTTTAATATTTGAACTATTACAATTATTAAATTATTATTAAATATTTGTATAATATTAAAATACAATATTAATATTAAAGCAGTAACACTTAAAAACTGAGTTAGATTGAAATGTATTTTAAAAATTTAAATACAATCAATAAATATAGTATTATTATCAAAATAAAGTTTGTAAAATATACAGAGTAAAAAAAGTGTGGCTAGGGGTGTCCCGATCCGATATTGATGTCGCACATCGGTCCGATAACAGCAAGGAAATGAATATCGTATTTCATCGGTATTGCATCTAAAATTGATATCAGCGCTCCGATAAGTTTTTGTTGTTTTTGTCCCCGCCCTCAGTTGTTCCCACCATGTACTGACAGTAAAAAATAACTGAAGTGAACTTGAATTCATTTCAATTCAACTTTATTTGTATAGCACAAGTTACAACAAAGTCATCTCAATGAGCTTATCAAAATATAAAATTGATAATAAGAAAGAAAAAACCCAACAAGATCCACATGAACAAGCATTTAGTGACAGTGGGAAGAAACAACTGGTTGTGGTTAATAAACAGAAGGACCAACAGAACAGGATAGAGAGATAGAACATCAGAGTGTCTCAGACTAGTTGAGCCGTGAACCACAGATCAGGAAGTGACATCATCAGCTTCACGACACCTGAAACAGAGCAGAGAGAGAAGAATGAGGAGAAGACACTGACTGCAGAAAAATATGATACATTATTATCAAGTCATCCTGTGTTGGCCTTGGGGCTCACTCCCAGTGCCTAGTCAGCACTTATTATAAAGATGATCAATCTCTTCCTGTTTGTTGGTAAGATAACAGTGACCGTTCACAGACGAATCCATGTCCGCTCTAGTGGTTAGATTATGTTATGATTCAGGTTGTAAATAAACAAATTAGTGCACTAGCGCCCCCTCAAATTGAGGTCAGAAGCGGAATTGTTAGGTTTCATTATTAGTATACAAGACTGTGTTCTCATTAATTTATGAAGATATGTGGTCCACGAGTGCAATCAACACAAAATGCCTCTGCGATAAACGCGTTGAGCACCACTGGTTTAAAGGGTTCCTGTAGTGAAAATGTATATCACAAAAAATGTGTTTAAAGGAATTCTCCACTGTTTTTACAAATGTGGTCAAAACTATTGAAATGTCCTTATTAGAAGATCTATGCCTAACAAAACGCATTGTTTTGCACCATATTCATTTTATTAACTTTTTTAAATGGAGTTCTATATGAGGTGAAGCATTCAGGATCATTTAGCAGCTTTTTCAGTCAAAATAACAACTTGTGCTACTTTGGGTTGCTCTAAAAATCAGTCAAAATTAAAAAAAAGTCGATGTAAACGTCTTTTGTTTATCAAAATTTGATAAAACAAAATCCGTGAACCAAAAAAATCTGTGACCGCAGCGGGCGACAGTTCCAACGCTGCTGTTTTGTCGACATCATGAAGAAGAGAAGAAGAGCTCCGGTGGCAGGAAACCAGGATCCACTGCTGCTCAGAGCAGTGGATCCTGGTTTATCCTGGTTTACCGATATGGAGCCAACGTCTGGATAACTTAGCGACTTAGTGTCGTTTATTTGGCTCAGACGCTAAATAAATGTTTCTGTTGTTAAATCAACCATTAGCTTTACACTCCTCCATTGTTCAGAAACTGTAGACCAATGACACACTGTTGCCTAGCAACAACTAACAGGAATCATATCATATTTAGACTAAAATGGTGGCTCGCCATATTTTATGATTCAAGGTATAAAATCATTCTAAAAAGCCATTTTCACATGTTTTTTTTTAAGGTGCACATATTTTGTTTATTGGTAATACAATAAACACATTTTTTGTTATATGCATTTTCATTATAGGTACACTTTAAATCAGGTCAGAAAAAGAAGTGGATCCTTACAGAGGAAAGTCGCTCCCGTGGGTTTGTGCTCATGCTGAGTCACCTTAAAGAACAACTCATAGCACGGGGGCCAAATCCGGCCCTTAGGGGCATCCAATTTGGCCTGCAGGATGAAGTAAAGATGAAAAAAGATATTCCTCAAATTATTACAAAATGTTTCCCTTAATTAAATAGAAATTTGTTACAAAGTGTAAGAAATTTAAATTGACTTTAGCTAAACTTAATTTTCAGCACTTATTTAAACCCTTTTCACCACTTTTACACCTAATGTCACATATGTTGACTCATCACTTTTAACTTCTTTTCACCATATTTCATGCTTATTTTTTGCCAATTTAACCACATTCACCATTTCTCATTCCCATTATTTGCCAGTTTAAACTAATTGTTACAAGATTGACACTTTAAACCTTTTTACCACTTTTTCTGTCTGTTTCTTTTCACTCTAACTTAAAACTTTTAACTAATTTCTGTGGTTTTAATCCCATTTCACCAACTTTTACCACCATTTTTGGTCATTTTGAACCATTTTATTAGTGATTAAAACCAGGATTTCCATCTTTAAGATGACTATAATAATAATAATAAACGTTCCTGGATAACAGTGGATATTATTCAGATGAATAAATAAATGTGGTTATCACAGATTCATAGAACAATGGACCATCATTTTACTGACTTTATGGATGGGCCCCAAAAATCTCTCCTTTATTCCCCCTTATAGATGGTCCTGTCTCCACATGACTGTTCTTCAATGTTCATGTCTGTGTTCAACCACCTTCAGCTACAGTGGGGGTCCCTGCTCTATGGAACCTTTATTTTGGGGGTCGCAGGCTTTGGAGTACAGACAGAGCCGTGTGTAAAAGTGATCAATGTGTTGCCATAATTGATTGAAATCGTTGGTGAATTGTGTCCTTTTTGCTTGTGTGTTGCAGTTTGGTTTGGATGTGAGCTTTTATTCAAACTGTTCTGTCAAGGTGAGTTCAGCTCTTCTAACCTAAAGCTTCCTCTGATGAGGGCAGAGTGTCTCTTCACACGTTTCAAACAGACCAAAGAAGCAGTGACTGCAGAGCTAGTTCGTCCTCATCTTTTCACTGTTAAACTTATTTTCTGTTTTTTCTGTTTCTTTAGAGTCAATTCTCTCCTTTTCTCCATGAACCCAAGATGAGGAGTCACAGTCTGTCAATACGTAAACCTTCTGAAGATTTGAGATTGTCAGATCAATGTCGGGAAGATGAGAGTGAGTCTTTGGGCAGCTCTATAAGGGATCCTGGTGAAGACTACATTGCTCCTCCTCTTCTAATGGCTGAAAGCTTGGCAGTCTTTGAAGCACCAGAGGAGGACGTGGACATGGATTATGATGATACCACTTTACTTTTTCCTACAGAGGATCATAGCAACTCTCACCTTGAAGTATCTAATGCAATCTCCACTACTGAATCTTCCATTCGCCGTACGAGGAGGAAGCTAAAAGATCTAGGAGTTTTACATTCTGCTGCTCCACCTGCATCTCCACCTCGTCTTCTCCCACAGTCATCGAGCTGTAACATTCTACAGAAATGTTCGTTTGATAGTTCAGTGACTTCATCTATAGATCAAGATTTTGCTGATCCACCTTCACCCACCTGGGTCTCCATTGGATCAGGCAAAGCTTTTGGAGGCATTCTGCCTCCACCTTGTCCTCCTCTTGGAGGTGCTCCTCCACCACCTCCACCCACTGGGTTCTCCTTTGGATCTGGCAGAGGTTTTGGAAGCGCTCTGGCTCCACCTTGTCCTCCTTTTGGAAGTGCTCTGGCTCCACCTTGTTTTCCTTTTGGAGGTGCTCCTCTACCACCTCCACCCACCGGGTTCTCCTTTGGATCTGGTGAAGGTTTTGGAAGCGCTCTGCCTCTATCTACACCTGGTCTTCTTTTTGGAGCCACTCCTCCACCACCTCCACCTACCGGGTTCTCCTTTGGATCTGGTGAAGGTTTTGGAAGCGCTCTGCCTCTATCTACACCTGGTCTTCTTTTTGGAGCCACTCCTCCACCACTTCCACCTACCGGGTTCTCCTTTGGATCTGGTGAAGGTTTTGGAAGCGCTCTGCCTCTATCTACACCTGGTCTTCTTTTTGGAGCCACTCCTCCACCACTTCCACCTACCAGTAAGAGTTTGCCTCAGCGTTTAAGATCTGTCTCTGAATTCTTCCGTCAAAGCAATGCATACCAACCGATGTCGGTAAATAGTCCATTAACAAAGACAAGGTTGAGCTGCAAACAAGTTGATCAAAAAGAAACCGTTGTGGAGCTCCAGGGTTCAGAATCACCTAAAGCAATACAGTTCGACGGTGTTGAGAAGACAGCGTTCATCAGAGCCAGAAGAAATTGTCTAAAGACGTCCTTTAGAGGTTTGAGGGCCAAACAGGAGTGCGTGAGGAACGTCGTTATGTAAGCCTTTCATCCTTCACACCCACCAATAAAACAACATGATGTTCATGTTCTCTCCTCTCAGGAGCAGATGTTGCACTTATGATAATAAAACAAACATCTTTAGATGATCAAACAGCAGTGCTCTCACACAACTGTGAAACTTTCTTTTTAAAAGGTCACCTCCAAACCAGCTCACGTATTATTAAATTAAGGTTTATATGTTAACTTTATGACCTGTCCACTGCAGACAACAACAGGATGGTTTTAGTGGAAAATAGCAGCATTTAGAATAGAATAGAATATACCTTTATTGATCCTTGAAAGGGAAATTCAGCAGCAACATGACAAAAAGGAGCAGACAGTAAGAATCTAAAATAAATACCAACATAGATAATAGTGCACGTAGGACAGAAATGATAATGAAACATTTGTTCTAAACAAAACAACAAATAAATCAGCCGATTGGAATCTTTGTTCTTTGAGTGAATCACTTTTTGTTAAATTATAAAATACATTAAAGGTGTTTATGGGGTATTTTGGTGCAAACTTTTGAATCTAAACAAAGAGCTAACATGCTAATGCTACTTTTAGAAGAGCTAACCAGTTAGGAATTACATTATTAAAAGTTTGTCTTCACTCAGTTTTTATTCTCTGATACGTTCAGAATTTAAAGACTTTGTTTAAAGCAAAATCTTAACCACATAAACTGCTGAAGGTTCAGTTTTGGTGTCGTTCCAGGGACGTTTCTGCTGAGTCAGCATCAGCCGCCTCCGAGCTCAAATGGACGAAGATTTTCCAAATGCAGAATTCAGTGAGAGCCTTTTTCTTTCTTTTTATTTACGAGTTGTGCACAAAATCTTCACTCCTCTTATCACTGCAAAGATGCTTCTGTCAACACATTTCTCACAGTACGCTGTAAACGCTCTATAAACGTTAACGTAAACATTAAACGTCCTGGATAAGAAGCCTAAATCATATCAACTCTAGCTGGGTTTCCATCACAGATTTTCGCAAAAACAAAAGTTATATTTCTTAATGTCGACAAGTATAAGGAGCTGGAGATGCGTAAATCCCGTGAAATCTCATCCCGTGAGACTTTGCTGCAGAAAGACGAACGTTCTAAACCTTAGAACACTCGGTATTCCTTTGTTGTTTCACGTCTAATGTGGCAGTAATCATTTAATAATAATAAGTATAATGTCTGGGTCTCCTCTTCTGTCCACACGTACCACGTCATGTTTTTTCAGGAGTGATCATGTGACCAGGTACATCCTGTCCTGTGACGTACATGGTCACATGACCACTTCTCTCTGAGAAAACATGTTTTATATTTTATCATCTTTTATTAAATGACTTCTGTGTGAAGCACTTGGATCTACATTTGAATTTGTGAGGTCATGGTGGGATGTGGATGGATGGATCTGCTGATGTGTCATTGTGGTCCTTTTGAAGGAGGGCTTCTGGGACTTCACCTCTGCCCTGGGTCAGCTGATCAACATCAACGTGGAGCTTCTGACCAACGACTTCCTGACGAAGAAAGGAATCTATTCCCTTGGTGAGCTCCATGTCTGCTCTGTGTTTTAGCCGTTAGCGTGGGAGTGTTTTAGCCGTTAGCGTGGGAGTGGCTAAGCTATCGTTTCAACACGGATTCTTTTCAAATACTCAACTTATAACTTTTATAGGTGGCTTTTGTTTGTGTTTTCCCAGATTTCAACACAATAAGACAGATATGGTAGAATGAATACACAGTATAACATGTAACGTTTCTGGTTTAGTTCACTATTTTAATGCTTCTTGAGATCTTTGTACACAAACATTTTATGTATGTTTTCAGCTGAGCTTGTGATCTATTGAGACACCCAAATGTTGTCAATCTTTACAATATCAAATTCCAAATTCAAATCTCCATCTGTTTTACAGTTTCCAAACAGCATTACTTTAATCTGATCTAAATTAACTGACTTCTGTCAAACCAACATTTAAGTTTCTGTAAGTCTTCATTCACCTCTTTTGTTGCTGCTGCAGGTTCTCCCCACAACATAAAATATTTGTGTCATCTGTAAAAATGATAAATTACAGAACAATGACAGTATGAATAAAGTTGATTACTTCACAGGCTGCTTCATTCATGGTGTCATCATCTAATCCTGTCCTCTGTGCTGCAGGGTTGAAGGCTCGTACTGACATCCTGCGGCTGCTGGCGACGCTCCTGGTGCTGCAGCTGATGAAGTTGGAGGAGCTGGAGGAAGGAAAACTGCTGAGGGGGCTTTTTTCCCTGAAGGAGGCGACGGAGCCGAGGTCAGTGGATCACTGAGCGCTCACACACAGCTGGTCACATGATCAAATCAGTCATTAATTAGTGCTGGAGCACCATTTCTCATTGAAATATTATCACATTGTTACCAAATGTGAAAAGTTTCATCTTTGACTAAGCCTGGGCGATAAAACTATAACAATATATATCGCGATAGAGATTTAATCAATATCAATAGAAACTGTGATAAACCAGGAAACCATCACATCTGATCCAGTTTAATTAAAGGATATCAGTGAAATATTTATCAACCATAACTTTATGTAACTCATTATCAGATATAAACTAAATTAGATTCAGCAGCAGTAAAAACACTATTGGAGTTATTTTTCCTTTTCATGTTGGTTCTACGTCAGGTGTTTATCACTGATTTATTATTTACTAAACGTGTTGTACATTTTGTTTGATTAAGTATTTATTTCATGTCTATATTTGTACATTGAACAGTTTTTTTTGGAATTGACGTTTCTTTAACTTTATTTCCGTTTTGTTGACTTCTTTTTAAATATTAAAGATTATGTTTAAAATAAAAATATTTGAATTTGGCCTTTTTTCTATTGGTTCTTATTTTGAAGAGGTTAAAAAAAAACATGTGAACTCCTGCTTCAACTAACAATAACTAAATGTTTGACATGTCAAACCCTCTGAATCACTATTGCCTGCATTTTGGTGGCAACATTTTGTGAAGTAAAGTTTCTTTAATCTTTGTTATATATCAAAGATTCATTATATATCAAGTAATGAGTTGATTTAGTGATAATGAATGTAGTTATATAGTTACTCATGCTGGTATAGTTCCTCCACTAATAAACACTGTAGAGACAATAAATAACATTAGATTCAAAGACGAGCTTCAGCTTTAAAACTCCCATGCTTAGACCTCCTAGTGATTGGTCAATGAGTGTCATGTGACTCACGTATACAGTACACGGGTGTGGATTCCATCCTCTGACACAATGGTCATGTTTACATGGGAGCTTTAATTCCTTTTTAAAGGGGACATATGATGCTAAATCCACTTTTTTAGCCCTTAAATGCATTTTGTTGTATATTTAGAGTGTTTAGAAGTACAGAAAAAATCAAATTAGTCTCTTCAGATGCTCCGTAGATATCTTTATATTCTGTTTTGCTCATATTTTTCAATCTGTTTCGATTTTTCGATTCTCTATTACGTTTTTTGAACAATAACGTCAGCAGAACTGCTAAATTAGTTCATCAACTCCAGGTCCAACACTTCGAGCAATCCGCCATTTTTATTTCAGGCTTTTATTTTGTAGTCCAAGCTCCAGGATGCAGAAGTTACGAGAGGATAAGTCAAAATGTTGGGTTGTTGGATGTAGTAACCCACACGCTTCATTACACCGTCTCCCAGCATCAGAACCTTTTCAAAGTGTCTGGTTGAGTTTTATTTTTTATAGAAATGTACCCACATCTGTGGATAAGGTCATTTTTGTGTGTGTGAAGCACTTCAATGATGACTGCTTCATCAACCTCCACCAGTATAAAGAAGGATTTACAGAAAGACTTTGTCTGATTGAGGGTTCAATTCCTTCTATCTTTGGAGACGATGAACAGAGCACTTCGGTAAGCTGTAAATAACGCTAAAAAGTGATGATAAGACGTCCCTGTCATTGTTTTGTTAGCATTAGCATTAGCACCGTCTTCATATGTTAGCGCTGTGTGCTCGTTTTAGATCCTTGATGATATGGCCTACGTGATTTAATTTAAGTCTAAAGTTTTCATTAGTCATTTCATTTTGACGTTTTTGTCTTTGAAAAGACTGTATTAAAATGCATTTCGTGACGTTAGCTTGGCGCTAGCGTTAGCTCGGTGCTTGTGTTAGCTCACTTGTTAGGGTTCTGCAGGTTCATCATCTTCATTTTCATCTCGCTCCACTGGGTCAGACTCTGGCTGGAACATGTAAGGCTGGATGGACAAGTCTAACGTTGTTGACATTGTGTAAATAACGTGTGAATAAAAAGTTTATGCTCCGCTACATAGCCGTATCTCTACTATCAAACTACAAAAATGGCCGAGCAGGGTGGAGTTGAACCGAGTGTCACCTGAAGAGGGGGCGGGGTATGGAGTGTCTCATTTGCATTTAAAGAGACAGCACCAAAACGAGTTGCTCTCAGAAGCACATCAGAAAAGGGGTAGAAAAGGGGTGGAGCTATAATAATGAGGAATTCAGACCCAAACATTGCAGTAACACTTTATATAGACACAACTGTATGATTTATATGTAAAAAGGAAGGATTTAAAACCATGATATGTCCCCTTTAAAACAGATTAAAAGTGAATTTTTTAAACTGACCTTGTAAACACTTCCTAATAATTCTTATTATTAAAGTTTAATCTGAATTAAGTGGCTGGTTTATTCTGATTTGAATTCTGAATTAAATGATTTTGTCTTATTCCGCTTTAAGTTAATTCCGGTCGTTCTGAACATGCGCGACTTGCCGCAATTACACGCTGGTGACGACACAATCCAAGATGGCCGCCTGGTCTAGAGCTGATACTATTTATTTAATAAGAACCTTAAAAGACATGGATATAATGTAGAGTGGATGGACAGAAGAATAAACACAAGGACAGACTTATTACACATGGACATCGGCTTCACTAATGACACGTGGATCATTATAAAGTCATTTTTCACTCAACGTCTTGTATATTGGAGGTAGAACAGATGTTCTATTAACAGCTGGCTTTGGTTGACCAAAGTACGTCTTCTATCATCTTCTCCTGCTCAGCTGAAATGTTATTGTCAAGCTGCTGCTTCAAAACTACTTTCAAAATAAAAGTGACTACAGTTCTTATCATGTGGTTTTCTATGTTGTACCTGAAAAGAAAAGGTTTGTTGTGTTTTTCCCAATATTAGTGATATGTCACGTTCTCCTGTATAATCAGAACCTTTCCAACCTAAAGAGGAATTTAATAAAGGTGAATAAACCTTTTCATGTAAACACGAACCAGAACACTTTCATTTTGAATAATGTAATTAGGAATAACTAATTCTGAATTAAAAAACATCATGTAACCATTAATATAACCAGAGACACACAAACAGGTGTTGATTCCATTGTTCTCCATTCTCCAGCTGTTCCTGTGCAAAGAGTTATTATTATTATTATTATTATTATTATTATGTAGGACCTGCAGTAATATTGGGACTGTTATGGATGCGCCCCCCCACAAAAAAAAAAAATTCATTTAATATTTTTCTATTGTTTTATTTAATAGATGTATTTTTGTGACGCACACTGTTTATATTAGAGGTGATTATTGTTTATTGTTTGAACACAGTAGAGCTTTAATCACACCTAAAATATAAGACCCACAGATTTACTTAACAAAATAAGTTGATTTATGACACATGTCACAAAATACAGATGCTTAAAAAGTGACCTGAAATTCCTGTAAAATGAAAATAGATTTTTTTTTAATTATTATTAAAACAAAAGACAATCTTAAACAACTATATTTCTATACTTTCACTTTGTGAATTTAGTTCAACTAAAATGCATTAAAAATAAATACAAATCTGAGATCAAACATGATTAAAAACTAATTCTGAAAAAGTGTATTTTGGGGTCACCAGAGATTATTGATATGGAACAGGGGTCACGATCCAAAAAAGGTTGGGAGCCATTGGACTAAATACTGTTTATTTAGTTCAAGTCTGACCCATCACTGTGGGATGCTGAGCAAGTCCCTGTAGTTTGGCACCCCACTGGTACCCCTCAGGGAAAATGGGTAAAAATGCAGGGAAGAATTTTATACGGTGATCAATAATGGTTACATAATTATTGTTATTATTATTATAGTCAAACAAAGGGGGGACTTGGATTCAGAAATAAGAGAAAGGGGGACTAGAGCCAAAATAGTTCAACAAACACTTGTAGGGGATCAAAATCTGGGTCAGGGACCCCTACGTTTACAGTCTGTAGTTTAACAGTCTGTGGTTTAACAGTCTGTGGTTTAACAGTCTGTAGTTTAACAGTCTGTAGTTTAACAGTCTGTGGTTTAACAGTCTGTGGTTCAACAGTCTGTGGTTCAACAGTCTGTAGTTTAACAGTCTGTGGTTTAACAGTCTGTAGTTTAACAGTCTGTGGTTCAACAGTCTGTAGTTTAACAGTCTGTGGTTCAACAGTCTGTAGTTTAACAGTCTGTGGTTTAACAGTCTGTAGTTTAACAGTCTGTGGTTCAACAGTCTGTAGTTTAACAGTCTGTGGTTTAACAGTCTGTAGTTTAACAGTCTGTATGGTCAGTAGACGTAGTAAAGAGTCAAAGGTTTAAAGGTTGATTAACTGCGTGTGGTTGTTTTATTCTGAAGTGTAAAAGGCTTTTATTTTGTAGCAGGGTGGAGAGGTGGGAGGTGGTGAAGAAGGCAGCAGACTGGGTGCGCTGGGCGGACTGGCAGTATCCCAGTATCTACAGCCGGCTGGAGTTGGCTCTGAGCTGGGAGGCGTTCACTCGTCAGTTGCTGGGATACGAGGACGTCCCTCCGTTCTCTGAGCTGCGTGGCCTCCACCTGCAGTTGGTCCCGCCTCCTCTCCTGGTTCACTGAGCCGACCCGTGAGAAACAGAACCTGCCTTGATTTACGCTTCAGTTTCACCTTGTTCCTCATTCCAACCTTTATCAGAACAATATGTGTCATCAGGCCTGATGACACATATTGATTATTAAACATAGGGCTGGGCGACATAGACAAAAACACATATCTCAGTATATTTCCTCCAAACAGCGATAAACGATATAAATGTTGATCATTTTAAATCAAATGACGTTCAACCAGAAAAACAGTTCAGGGTTAAATTTGTTGATGCAAACACAGGAAGATTAAAAAACAGGAGTTTTGGTTGATTAATTACAGATAACTTGATGTGGGATGTCAAGTGTCTATGTTGTAAGATAAAGACATTTTTGATTGTACATTTTCAATATTAAATATTAACAGGTGGCCATATGGGCCAGTCAAGGTTTCTGTCAAATAAGCATCATATTTAGATATTTAGGTCCAGAACCTTAGAAATGTGTTTTTAATTCTAATAATGTGACTTTTGGTTGGCTAGGAACTGAAAAAACCTGTTTTTGGGTGGACGCCATTTTGAATTGTTCATTATGGCGACCCCTTTGAGAATGATCAAAATAAGATGTAATATATGTATATATATATATATATATATATATATATCGATATAGGTAATATTGGAATTTTCTATATCACCATGATAGCCCAGCCCTATTTAAATATTAATACCAGACATTTGTCATCACAGGACATCCATCATTATCGAACCAACTTCACCCCAAAACATTTAGAGGAAGTTTTTTTCAGTGGTTAAGGAAGTGGGCTTGTAATCAGAGGGTCATTGGTTCTAATCTTTCTGCTCCGTCACTGTGGGACATTGATCACTTCCTTATATGAAGCTTAACCATGGCTGCTCCTCAGGGAGGGGTTAAATGCAAAGAACTAATTTCGTGCGTGTACCCGAAAATATATAACAATAAAGTAAAGTCTTTTTATTCTATTCAAAATCTGGTAATTTCGCACAATTGTGTGTTGACCCTTTGCATTACAATGTTATCAAAATATATTTCTCGCTAGTTTTATGGAAGTCTGGGTTTTATAGACGTAAAAAACAAACGACTGTGGGTAGTGGTTAGTACGTCTGCCTCACAGCAAGAAGGTTCTGGGTTCAAGCCCTGGGGTGGACACCTGGGTCCTTTCTGTGTGGAGTTTGCATGTTCTCCCCGTGCTGCGTGGGCTTCCTCCAGGTACTCCGGCCCATAGGAGTGAATGAGAGTGAGTGGTCTGTGTTGCCCTGTAATGGACTGGTGTACCCCCGCCCAGCGCCCAATGAGAGCCAGAGATTGACACCGGCAGACCCCCGCGACCCTGATCAGTGGGTCTGAAAATGAATGAATGAATGTCTGACTGTAAAAGAGTCCAAACCAACCACACGAGACGTGACTACAGATGAACGTATGAATGTTGCAGTAGCTTTTATCATGGCCACATTGGAGGGGATGTGGGTGGGTGAACTGGTTCATTGTGTTTATTGCTAATCTAAATGTTTGCACTTAAATTCTTTATGTTTCATTGTAAAGATGATGTAATGCTTTGGGCCCTTATTCACCTATTGCAGCTTTAATGGAATTTAAAAAAATAAAATGAGTATAATTGACTTTTTCTGTAGATTTTGTCATTTTTGTCCAAAGCGAGGGCTAAATATAGAACATTGTGGTTTGTGGATCGGATTCACACAGACAAACACAGAAACAGGTTGTGTAGCTTCACCACAAATCTTCTGGTACTTGGTCTCTCACAGGGTTGAGGGTGTAGAGTTGCAGATTAAAGTTACTAAACTATAGGAAAGTCTTCACTTGACCATAGTTTTTCACCACAGATTTCATAGGACCTTAAGGTCACTCTGAATAAAAAGGGAAGAAGCATTGTAAGAACAGGTCACGGTTTACAGAGTTCATTCTCTAATCTCACCACCTCCAGAATGACTTTTATGATATGGAAAAACCAAAGCCCAGGATCAGCACCAGACTTGCATCATTTATACTATGGTCGCTCAAGGTTGAGGCAGGTTCCCATAGTCTTTATTATCCTGTGCAGAGGAATCGTGTTCCATGTGCAGTCAGTACTGGTTGTGTCCTCCAGCCGCTCAGTCTGATCCTTTCTACCAGACTCACCACTGCCCTGGCTTAGGCCTGGACATCATCTGTCCGACCCAACGCAGTAAATCACTTTTCTTTTTACACTCACCTTTTGCTTATTTGTAACAACACACAGCCACACCCCCCAGCGGCAGGGCGGCCAATTGCATAGTGAGGCGTTCCCTTCACCTAAGGGCCAGCCTCCGTGTCACGTTGACGGCATACCCCCGTGTAGGTCCTGACGCTGAACCTTAAACCAGGCTTTACTGACACGCCTGCATGCCTAACAATTAAGTGTTTACATGTCACGCAGACGGCGCTACATCGTGAAGGTCACCTGATCACTATAGCTTCACTCACACCACACCTGCCACTACACCTAACTACTGACATTAGGTAAGTTTAGTGAAACTTAGACAGGTATACGTGTGTTAGACTGGTGTGTATGAATTTAGAAACGATCCACCCCCCATACTTACCTGAAGCTGCTGTGCTGCAGTACGTCATTGACCGTTACTTGCTGAAGGTCCAGACAACCCTCCAACAAAGGGAACCAGTCAAGTTCCTCCTCCAGATCCTCCCAAAGTTCCCACCAACACGGTGACAGAGAACAATTATGAACTGGTAAGTAAAGCTAACTAAACTAAGCTAATCCACCAACACACAGACTAGGCTCAGACTCAGAGCTAATGCTAACCACTCCATTTAAGGAATAGACCAATTAAAAAGTACACGTCATCAGCCTGATCTGGTGTAATTATAATAAATCAGAGATATTTATCAATCGTAGCTTTATGTACAGTAACTCATTATCAGATATAAAATAAACTTGATTCAGTAACAGTAAAAATTAGTTATTAATGCTTTTCATGTGTTTTTTTTGGCACTGTCTACAGTTATTTTTATTGTATGTGTTAGTGATAAATTGTGTGAAGTTTCAGATCGATAAGACCAGATTCAGCAGAGATATCATATTACATATTTACTGTTTCAGGGATTAAAATGGCGTTCTCGACCAGAGTTGAAGTCTAGCCACGCCCACACTGTGTGAGATATGGAAATACGATTAAGACCTATTGACTTGTCATCAGTTCTTCAGTGATGTGCACAGGTTTCAGGCCTCTGTGATGATTCCTCTTGGAGCTAGAAGCTAAAATGATGAATCTATTAAATTGGATTAAAAGACTTCTGTGTGTTTTCAAATATGGTTTCAAGAGACTTTTTTCTGTGTTTCTTAAGGATCCTATAAGTCTGTACATTTTGATCCATCCTGCAAATATGCTATAGTTTATTTCATGCACTGTTCATTGAATGTTCTGTACTAACCTCTGTTTTTTATTTATTTATGTTTTTATAAACAAAAACACACTTGTTTTAGAAAGTTTACAGAAATTCCAGAAAATCATAAATATAGTTTGATTAAATTTATATTAGTGCTTTGTGAACAATGCAATCAAAATATTTTTATTCATATTACACATTATGTTATCACTCAGTAATGGAAATAATAAACAATATTTAACTGTTTAAGATTGTTTATTGTTCACTTGTGTCAAATAATGTTTCAACATTTATTTAGATTAATTGAGATTAATAAATTACAAAGTCACTAATAAATTAGATTGACACCACTATAATATAAACTAATATCTTACCTATTATAGATCATAATAGTGCTATTTTGTAGTAAAAGTTACATATTACATTTACTTGTGTTGCTGTAATTTAGTCAATTTTTAGTTTTCATAAAAAAAATTATAATTTTACTTCAGTTAATTTTTTTTGGAAGTTTTCTCTACATTTTAATTTGCATCTGTCACTGAGTAAAAATGTTGTTTATTATTGTCATATTTAGTGGTGTATGTATGTGTTGAATGCTACGTGGCTGTTTGGGATGTGATGCACTATCAAACTAAAGTCATGGCTTACAGAGCAAAGATGAGCATTGTTCAATCACATGTGAAGACAGCTGCTGCTTTACCTGCTCAGCTTCACATTTACCATTTTTATTTGAATTCAACCCAAAATGTTAAGATAATGTTAGGTTTTTAATCATTAAAGGAGGAAAAGCTTTACATCTGTAAATATTTGATCTTCAGGATTTATTACAAACTGTCCTTTGTCTTTTCCCTGTTAATTCCATTGTTAAATAAGATGAAAACTCTGCTGGACAAGGTTTCATGAAGCAACGTTTATTTAGAGACCAATGTGAGAAAAAGCTCAGAGCTACAAACAGCGTTACAGTGCGCAGGCTGATAGAACATTTACATAAAGACTGAAATACAATAATAATCTCCAAATATTGTCAAAAACACAGAGATGTCAGTTATTATAGGGACATGAAGACAATCAACTCATTAAACACAATCAGGTCTAATAAAGAGACAGTGATATTATATTTAACATAGATATTTAACCCTCGGACTAAACAGGGTGAAACAAAGAGTCCTTTAGGCAGGACTTACAGCTGCCAAAATGATGGTCGCCACAAGGTGGAAGCCCCTCACTCTCTGTCTCACTGACAGTGGGTCATGACATGTATTGACATTGCTTACCTAGAGCTCTCCACGGCACAGACACATGGTGCAAAGGAGAGCACCACCAATATGTGGGACAGTGCAATCAAAAGTCATCTTTTCTTGAAGTTACATTTTTGTTTGAGTGCAGATTGCGTTTCATCATGTAGTGTTCTTGTTGCCATGGACTTGTGTATGTTAGTGTTTTTTGTTGTTTGAAAATTAATTTATAAAAAAAAGAAAATTGATGAAAAAGAAAAACAAAATGTTAGGATTAGGGTTAGAATTAAACAATCATTGGTTTAAACTTTACTGTACTGATAAATGCTGGAAATTGTGTTATTGTTCAAAGCATTAGGGGCTGCTTTGTCAGCGTTTCCGCTCTCTGTGCAGCAGGTTAATATCACTGGAGCCAGGCTTCATTATCTGAAAGGTACCAATGAGCTTGATGGACTTTCTGAACCAGGGGTAAAACAGTGCATAGATCAGAGGGTTGAAAAAGGAGTTCAGGTAAAACAGACACATCACAAAAGCCAAAGTGGAAGCATTTAAAACAGAGTCTGCTCCAGTCATAGAAACACAAAAATATGGACAGGTGCACAGGAGAAAAACCACAATGACAACGCTGATTGTGCTGAAAGCTTTAAGCTCAGATTTCTTTGTGGTGAATTGGGACTCGTGTGCAGGTCTCACAGATGCAACATGAGAACGCATAGAATGAGCATGAGACAAAGCCACCACAAACACCCTCAGAGACATCAGTACGATGACAATAACAGGTCCAATAAATGACAGGATAACATCTACAATGCTACCAACATAACTGACAACTACTACACACTCCCCAAGGCACGTGCTGTACTGGCCTGGTTGTTCCAGGTTATCTTTAAAAAGGTAAAATTGATAGAAAACAGAAATGATCCAGCACAGAGAAACACATACTTTCACTCTGTTTGCTGTGACTTTAGTGGGATACTGCAGAGGTTCACACACTGCCACGTAGCGATCCACTGAGAGCAGAACCATTGTTCCTATTGAAGCTGAGGTGAAGATATATTCCAAATAATAATACACAAAACACAACAGCGCCCCAAACAACCAACAACCATCAATAAGTGATATTTGGAAGATCATAAGGATGCCCACGAAGAAATCTGAGATAGCCAGAGAGAGGAGGAGGAGGTTGGTGGGAGTGTGGAGCTTCCTGAAAAGTGAGAGATAAAGAAAAGTCAGATCAGATTTTATGAAAACAGAACCTCCTAAACACTGTGAAAGAATATTTAAATACCTGAAGTGTGAGATGGAGATGATGACCAGCAGGTTGAGGTTCACAGTCATCACAGAGATGGAGGAGAGGGTGATATAAATCAGCACAGAGACTGAGTGAGGACGCACGATCCTCCTGCACGATGAGTTAAGATTTGAAAAGCAGAACTCAGCGTCGTCAACGGTTGCCATCTTTGACCCCTCTGCCTCTCACTCTAATGTTGCACTGATTTATAAAACCTTTTCTCTTATTGCTCCGCCCTCCTTTGATCTGGTAACTTCCTTTTTGAATGAATATTTAGATGATTTGACCTCTGGGTTGTTTTTGCTTAATCTGTTTGAATTTGTTTGAAAAGGCCATCCACATTTAAAACGCAACTTTAAGACAAATTCCAATTCCAGAGAAAAGTGACCTGAAATGCTCTGCTCAACACACGACTTTTAGGGGAAAAAAATTATAGAAGTTCAACAAATGTAAAAATGTTTGCAGAACTACGTCTGTTAGTAGTTTAATGTTGTAGCAAGACTGCTTGTTTTTGTGGCTTTTTTTGGGCAAAACAAGCCATTCCACTTTATTGAGCTCTGAGAACTGCATCCTGTGTCTCCTCCGCAGGAGTTTTGTGCAGACTGCCAGTCCCTCCCTGACCTACATTTCTCCACAGATCATCTCTAACCTGTTAACTACACATGTGGCGGTGTGTAGTAGAGCATCATCTGGTCAACCAAATTCTCAACCGCGATTAAGTGAGAAAGTCAGCCAGAACCATCTGAAACCCTGGTCTATGGATCACTCTAAACTTAAAAGAATGTAAAGCCAGATACTACAGATTGATCTGCTAATTTGTGTCGTTCAAATGGTGGAGCAGTGCATGGTCCAAACAGTGGTCAAAGGGCATTCCCAGGAGGTAGTAGCGCAGGCCATTGATCGCCCACCGAATTGCAAGACACTCTTGTTTTTAACTGTGCTGTACTTACTTTCTTTTCCGACAGTTTTTGTCTGATGTAGGCCACTGGACGATTGACTCCCGTTACCTCCTGAGACAAATCAACCCCCACACCTCTGTTCGACCCATGTGTTTGTAAGATAAAAGTCAGAGAGAAATCAGGTGTGTCAAGAAGTGGTTCACCACAGAGAGTTTTCTTTACCTGTTTAAATGCCTGCTGGCATTGCTCCGTCCAGTGGACCGGATTTGAGGCACCTTTGCGCGTATGGGTTAGGGGGGCAGTCTGATAAGCAAAGTTTTGAATGTATTTCTGCCATACCCAAGAACCCCCAATGTCTTTTTTTGGTTTGGGGCCGTGGACAGGCCGCAATCGCTGCGGTAGTTTTATCTACTTAAAGTCTGTCCACAACCCAAGTGGTACCCCAGACACCGTACCGCACACTTCTTTGGGTTGGCTGTGAGCCCCACCTGTCTTAATGCACCCAACACGGCACTTGCCTCCCGCCTTAATATCAGGACATTGAGGTAGTAGTTTTCTTTCTTAATCTTTGTTTGATGTCTCACTATGGGATGCACATCCCTGCTGCAGACCTCAGAAGTGATTGTGGTCTGTCCACGGCCCCAGTCCAAAAAAGACATTAGGGGTTCTTGGATATGGCAGAAGTACATTCCAAACTTTGCTGACCAGACTGTCCCCCAAACCGACCTTACTTGCAAAGGTGCCTCAGATCCGGTCCAGTGAACGGAGCAGTGTCAGCAGGTGTTTAAACAAGTAAAGAAAACTATAGGTTATTTACATAACCCGGTTCTCTGAGTAATATGAGTGAGATGTTTCACTGTGGGATATATGCCTCTGCGTCATATCTCAGAAGCCCTATCTCATTACACTAATTCTGATTTGCTATTGAAAAGTATCTGTCCGCCGCAGGTACTCCCACCTACCATAAATAGCGCAGGCTGACGGTACTACACCATTCAAACACCTCTTCTCACTCGAAGCATATCTCACATCCACTAGTGGCCCAACTGTCCGCAAATGCATCTTTTCTAGCCTTCGTTGCCAGGCGTTGCTGGTAGGAAGCTTGTTTCATACTGACCAGTGCTTATCTTGCATCCACTCTCAGTTTCGCACTGCCCTCGATGCCCCACCATGGCTGTCAAGCTTCCTGACAATTAACACACCAGTTAATAGCTCGGTTTGACTGCCTAGACGCCCCACCATGACTGTCGGGCCTGTTTGGTTTTCTTTTCGATTAGCACGCCAGCTAGCTGCCACGTGTTTGCGCTAGCTAGCAGCCTCGTCTCCCTGCCCACACTCGTGAGAGATGGAGGCCAAAGTTCCTCACACCAGAGGGTTCAGAGACTCTGTTGCCCGACTCTACCAATGCGGCAATAAGATATCAGGCAAAGACACACACCAGGTCTTCTCCCTTCACATGGCGCTGCCGTTACAACAAGAGAGGAGGCGGGGGCCGCCACGGCGGTACCAGATACCAGCTGGGGCTCCCAGCTCGACCTGTCCGCTGTCCCTCTGCACAAGGATGACGTCCTCGAGCTGGACTTTGGGGAGGATAAAGATGCCGCCTCTGAACTCCTCATCACAGAAGAGGAAGATGAGGATGACGTCTTCATGATTCCGGCTCTGGCTGCACAGTCTGCTGCCTCTGCTGCTTCTTGTGAGGGAGAAGAGGGAAGCACACCAGCTTCTCCTCTCCCTGGCTTGGACATGCTTGACATGTGCAAACGTGCAACTGCCCGGCTAGCCGTCCCCTGTCCTGCTGCTTTGGCCATGTCCACAAGCACGCACACACACAAGATTTATTAAAAAGAATAAAGTGTGTACAGCTGTTGCCCCGAGCCAATAGCGCAGCAAATAAAAGCAGAACTTGTCACAATAAGCAGCGCGGTGACGGCACCCGCTGTTCCCCTCCGGTAGGCGGCCTTGGGCCCCTCCTGGCTCGGAAGCAGCAGGGCCTCTGTCATCACACTGATGTTGCCGTTCCACCAAAAAAGGGTGCCACCGCACCATGGATTGAGCCTCTCATGGATGACGGACTGCAGCATATGCCCGCCCTCTCCCTCAGATGCCAGAAGTCAGCCGCGCTTGCAGTGTTACGGACAATATTGAAAGGATACAGGCTGCAGTTTGCCGCTGTTCCTCCTCGTTTCAACCGGTATAATACACTCACGGGCTCAGGGAGAGTCAGCCCGTTTTTTTACAGGAGGAAATTTTGCCACTGTTAAACAAATGAGCAATTTCTGTTGTCTCTCCTGGACTGTTTCAGAGCAGGTTTTATTCCAGTCCCCAAGTGGGAGGGGAGCGGTATTTGCCCTATCCTGGATCTACGTGCTCTGAACAGGTATCTCAGGAAATACAGGTTCACGCTGGTTTAGGTCACCCTCGTGGAAAACATCCATAAGCAGGATCTGAAGGTCATGCTAGTTGATAAAGGTCCTTCCACGAGGGGGACCTCAAAAGTCTCCCATGTGGAAGACTTCCATAAAGGCTACCTAAAAGCGGCCCAATGCAAGTCAAGTAAAGGTCATGCAAGTTGACAGAGGTGATTCCATGAGGGGGACCTCAAAAGCCCCGTCCTCGTGGCAACCTTTATTTTTGAAGGCAGGCATTCTTGAAATTGGCTTTAGACTCCACTGCCCAAATTTCATCTTAATCGGAAGACATGCCTCCAAATGGAAACTGAACTGCCCCTCCTCCACACTGAGCAGAAATTTTCATAATTCAAAATTGGCTTATAATAATAATAATAATAATAATAAATTTTATTTACAATGCACTTTACATTTCAAATAAAATATCAAAGTGCTACATAGTAAAACAGGATAAAAATACAATACAATACAACAATAAAAGCAGGACAAGTTAAAATTAGCTATAGGCTTTTTTAAAAAGGAAGGTCTTTCATCCTTTTTTAAAAGCATCCACCGTGTGGAGACCTAAGGTGGTCAGGAAGGGCGTTCCACAGACGAGGAGCGGCAGCTTCGAAAGCCCTGTCCCCCATTGTCATGAGCCGCGTCCTGGGCGTGAGCAGACGGTGCTGTTGGCCTGACCGGGTCCTGGTTGAGGTGTGTGGTGTGAGGAGGTCAGTGAGGTAGGAGGGGGCATCACCGTGCAGACAGTGGTGGGTGTGTAGGAGGACCTTGTACTCTATGCGGGCGGAGATGGGAAGCCAGTGGAGAGTGCGGAGTATGGGGGTGATATGGTCGTATTTCCGCACCCTCATCAGGACCCTGGCAGCGCTGTTTTGGACATACTGGAGTTTTTGGATGTTCCTGCCAGGGATCCCGATGAGGAGTGCGTTACAGTAGTCCAACCTGGAGGAGACAAACGCATGGACGAGCCTCTCTGCAGCCGAAAGGGAGAGGAAAGGACGGAGTTTTGAGATGTTACGGAGGTGAAAGAAAGAGGTTTTGCATATGTGGGTGACATGGTTGTCGAAGGAGAGGTGGGGGTCAAACTTCACCCCAAGGTTGGTAAAGGTGGGAGAGAGGGGAATGCTGTGGCCAAAAATTGAAACTGAGGCGATGGGGGAGGCACGGAGTTGTTGAGGGGTACCAATTTGGATGGCTTCTGTTTTTGAGCTATTCAGCTGCAAGAAGTTTTGTCTCATCCATGCGTTTATCTCCTCCAGGCAGGAGCTGAGACGAGTGAGGGTGGCAGAGGGGGACCCAGAGGGGGAGACCTTGAGTTAGAGTTGTGTGTCGTCAGCATAGCAGTGGAAGTTAATTCCGTGCCTGCCGACGACACACCCGAGGGGAAGCATGTAAATAGTGAAGAGGGTGGGGCCGAGCACGGAGCCCTGGGGGACCCCACAGGTGACAGTTTTGGGGCGGGATTTAGCATTCTTCAGGACCACGTACTCGGTCCTGTCAGTGAGGTAGGAACGGAACCAGTGAAGGACGTGTCAGAAAGGCCAATGTGCTGGAGACGGTGGAGAAGGATGTTGTGGTCGATGGTGTCAAAGGCAGCAGAGAGGTCGAGAAGAATGAGGGATGTGGAACCGGAGTCAGAGGTCATCAGCAGGTCATTTGTGACTCTGATGAGTGCTGTTTCTGTACTGTGGGAGGGGCGGAAACCAGATTGGAATTTTTCATGTAGGCTGTTAGTTTTGAGGTGATTGTGGAGCTGAGAGGAGACTACTTTTTCCAGGATTTTGGATATGAATGGGAGGTTGGAGATGGGACGGTAATTTGATAAGTTTTCAGGGTCAAGAGAAGGTTTTTTCAGGAGTGGTTTGATTAAAGCTGTGTAACGAACAGGACGTTCGTTACGTGCACTTGCACTTTACACACACAGCACTTTTATATTCACTAGCACTTTTATGCACACTGCACTTGAAACACGCTAATTTGCACAAATAAAAGTATTGCACACGTTGGTCAGTTTTAAATTGTTTATTGAAAAGATTTGTTGTTGTTGCCCGTGGGTCCGGTCGGGATGCGTCGCCTCCGGTAATGGCGGCCGGTCCTGCGGAGGCAACAGGATATTTGGGATTGTGCAATACTATGTGCCATGTTTTAAGAATTAGTTGATGCGTTAGGTGTTGCGTGCATGCGGTGAATGTTTGGGTGGGTGAATGTGTATCTGTGTGGGTGCAAGCTACTTACGTTTCCTCTTGTGTCCAGGGTGGCGGTGTCTGGCCAAAAGATTCCCCAGGGAAACAGACGCCGCTGAAAAGCATTCCAGGCTGGACCAAGGGGCGAAAAAGCTTGGGGGTGGCTGAATAGGTTTTAACCGGTTTTAGGATGTAGTTTTGATTCAGTTAGGTGATTTTGGTTGGGAGTTTATTGTAGTGGGGTTTTTCTTTGTTTATATTATGGCTATGGGTTTTATTGGAGGATTTGAATGTGGTTTTAGAAGCTAATGTTATTTTCTACACCTGCTTAGCTTTATGGTTTTATCCAGTTTAGTGGGAGGGTATTTAAGGCGCCTGATGCCCTCACTCTAGGTTCTGCTGCTGGAGGAGACCTGTCAGTCCTTTGATGCACCTTTGTTTTGCACTGTGCACTTTATTGTATTTTCGCATCAAAAAATAAATGCCCAAAAAAAAAGGAAGTGGACCACTAAGACGGCCTCCCTGGTCTTTTTTCTCATTACTCACCGCCTCCTGCTCATGCCGCCCTGTCACAAGCTGTTTTGAGGGAAAGTGGGACGTTGCCAGTTTTCAGGGAGAGATTGATGATTTTGGTTATGAGGGGGCTAATGACTTGGTTGTGACTTTTGAGCAGAGGAGAGGGAATGGGATCCAGGGAGCAGGTGGATGATTTTGAGGTGCAGACAATCTTCTCGACCTCCTGCTGCGTTGTGGGTATGAAGTGTGTGAGATGTTGTTTAACGGGTGTGGTCGGGATGTCATGGACGGAATTTTGAAGAGGTGCGAGAGATGAGCGGATATTGTCAATTTTGGATGTAAAACTATCAAGGAAAATGTTGCAGTTTATTGCTGTAGGTTTGTGATGTGATGGGATCTGTGGTTTGAGGAGATGGCTGACAGTGGAAAATAGTTTTTTTGAGTTTCCTGGGTTGTTATTGATGACTGTTGAATAGTGTTCAGACCTGGCGGTGGAGAGGGCTTTTGCGTATGTGTGTTAATGTTCCCGGTATGCCAACTTATGCACCGTCAGGCTAGATGTTTTGCTGGCACGCTCCAGGACGTGGCCCAACCTTTTCATGGCCCTGAGTTTGTCTGTGAACTAGGGAGCTGAACGGGTGAAAGTGACAGTCCGGGTTTTTTGTGGGGCATGAATGTCCAGGATGGAGCTGAGGTTGTCGTTGTAGTAGGCTATAAGATCGCTGACTGATGAGTACAGAGAGGGTGAAAGAAGCTGAAGGTGCTGGGTGAAGGAGGTGGAGTCAATGCTCTTGGTGTTCCAGTAAGTCATCTGCTGTTTTGGTTTGGTGAGATGGGATGATAAGGGGACTTTGATTGTCGGGAGGAGTGAGAGTCCATGTGTATATTGAAATCCCCAATAACCAGGATGTTTTTGTGTGATGTGCATAGGGAGATGAGAAAATCATGTATGTCTGAGATGAAGATTGGTTGTGATTTGGGGGGGCGATAAATGAGGGCTATAGTTGCTGAGAGGGGATGTTTGCATTGAAGGACCAAGCTTTCAAATGAAGTGACATTGGGCACAGGCAGAGGAGAAAGGTGAATATTTTCGCAGAATATTACAGCAAGCCCCCCACCACGTCCGGTTGTGCGGGCCTTTTCCAGGTACGAGTACCCAGGGGGGCATGCCTCATTGAGGACTGAGTAGACCCCAGGCTGTTGCCAGGTCTCAGAGAGGCACGTAATGTCTATGTCTTTATCTAAGATGTGGTCATACATAAGTCCGGATTTATTTGACAGAGACTGAACGTTTAGTTGTTGTAGTGTGAGATGTGTTTTTGAGTCCAGTTTTTTTAGTGAGCGGAGGAGAGTGAAATCCACTCCGGGTTTTCTGTTAACTGTACCTGGGGCGGCGGCGTTCTGATGACGTAGCTGGTGATGACGTGACAGCTGTGCGACGGGACGTGCTGGAGACCAGAGGGACGCAATGGAGCCGCAACCGCCGTGTCTGTTCACAGTGAACCGGCGGCCGGATCCCCGGTGGATGTAGCGAGGCCTGTAATGCAGACCCAATTGCAGTGGAGCTTGGGTGTTGAAGAGCCCCCAGATCCGCGCTAGGCCTTCGGACCTCACGATGTGCGGAGAAACACCGGCGCTAGCGGTTAGCCATAAAGCCGGCGAGCAGAGACTGATGACGGCGGCCATGCAGGCGGCGATAATCCCCAGACTCCACAGCAATGCAACTCCACGTATTGAAATCCGTTGGGTTAGGGTTATAGAGCCCGGCTGGATCATCCACCACCAGAGCAGCGGCCAACAACAGTAGCCAGTAGCGAACCCACGATGGCACAAGGGCTCGGGGCACATGACCGGAGGGGGCCGCCTGGGTCGTGTCAGCTCTGACCTGACAGGTAAGTCATCATCATCATGGGCATTCTGATAAAAATGTCAGGGGAGGACGGATTTTGCAGATAAGCGGCAAATAGTCAGCGCCAGCGTCCTCTCCGCGTGACCATCCGAGTGGGCCCGAGTAGTCAGGCTATGGCTGAGTATGGCTTATACTACAAGGCTCAAAATTCACTCAATTCATCGGGGGTGGGGGCTGAGTTAGTAATCTGAGTTTTGTGGTGTAATTCCAAAGTCAAAGGGGGTTAGCTACAGATCTTGTGTCGCAATCAGCTGTTTAACTATTGGATGGGGGAGGGGAGGAAGCTGGTCCTCGCTACAGACACGAAGGTGCTAGAACAAAACTAAAGACATTATTGGATTTGTCTCACCTTGTACTTTTGGGAATGAGGACCCTTGGTGCTATGCACCCTTGCATTGCAAAGATAGGCCCGGGAAGGTTCAAGAGGGACAGGGCCTCAATATGTTGTACAACCCCCCAGGGGCTTTCCAAAGATGCCCCAATGTAGTCCGTCATTTAGGGTACTCAAGTTAGAATGCTTCAAAAAGTGGATTGGTGGGCTCTAGTGGTCAAACGCAGGCAGCTACCTGTTCTGGACTTGCCTGGACAAGATCTTTCCAAAGAGGTCTCATTTGTGCAAATCGGATGAAAACTGCCCAAGTTGTGAACCTGGGGCCCTAAATCCAGGATCCTCTAAGGATTCAAGACCTAATGGGGGTGTTTTTGGAGAATTTCGGAGAACTTGAGAGAGGAACCTGATGTCCACATATGTTGTAAACCGCTGCTAGGCCTTTCCAACTGTACCTTTTACTTGTCTCTGTGACATTTCATTTCATGGTCCAAGAACCCCCAACCTTTGGGGGATTCTAGCTCCCCAGGGCAGGGTGCCAGAGCGTTGGTTCTACCACGGCTGTACTTGACGTGACGAGACCTTTCCTTGGATCTTTCATTTGATGGGATCGGAGCAAGAATGAGGGTTAGGGTTAGGGTTTCTATTTGCTGGGGGGGTGGCGCGAGATGTTCCAGTGGTTGCAGTCACTGTCGGCCGCCTGGTAGGTCTGTCCTGCTATCTGCGGACCGGTGGGTCGGTCCGGTGCACCCTTGACTGGAGGCTGCTGTTCCGCACCGGGTGTGTGCCGTTGGAGTGCCTCCTTCTCGTGGTGCAGGCCGCTGGTCGCTCACGCGCCAGTGGGGGGCGCGCTGTCCGGTGGCGGCGGGGACTGGGCTGTTGTCCTTTCGCTGTCTGGGGCTGTGCAGTCCTGCTGGACTGTGGCCAGTTCATGGGCTGTGGTGGGGGCTCACCTTTGGGGGTTCCCGGTCCCCGGGGGCGCTCTTGGGCTCTTAGGGGCGTCTAGAGGGCTGTTAGGCCATGGGGGGGTTGGCTGGGCTCCCTGGACCCCGCTTTTTCTTCTAGCCTGGCTGCATCTTCGGGTCCGGGACAGCGCTTGGGTTTGCAGTGGTGGTTCTTGCACATACATTGGTCTATGATGCACTGGCATGCCTTGGACTGTGGGATAAAACTCGCAGTGGGCTTAACTTTAGACACGTTGATCCTAAATACCTGTTTTAGGTATTACCACTCACTCCTACCCTCTGTCCACAGCCACCATCATTATACCTAAGCTTCATGCTTATCACCAGACTGGCTTGATTACACAACACAATAAGCACAACTGCAACTTCACATCTCACCCTTACTTTACAATAATCAACTCAAAATGGCCCCCGATCAGGCCAATCGGAAGAAGTGCCCTTTAAGAAAAATACCTCCCTCGTGGAGGGGTGGGCCCGGGAGCGGGGCTAACCCAAAATGAGCCCAATTGGCCATCTTTTGTCCGAAGTTGCATCTATCGTTCAAATGTATCCCACATGGAATAAAGAGTACCCCTTCGTGGAAGTCCCTGAGGGGGAGACTTAGTCCACGAGGGAGAAAGTTCCCCTCAAGTCTTCCTTGAAGGAGAACCCCAAAGTGTTTTGGGGTACTTTAAATCTTTAAGGAAGACACGTAGTGCATTTGAGCAGCTCCCTCGCGGAACTTTTCCTGGAGGAGACCTGGGTAAACACCCTCACTGCAAATAACAGAGGGTCAAGCTAGTGATCCCAATTATGTTCATCATCACTAATGAACATGATCATGTTTTTCAAAGTCTTATTCAAATGCTCCACAAGCCCATCGGTCTTTGGGTGATACACAATAGTTTGAATAGATTTAACCCCTAGTAGTCTGTACAGTTCTTTTAGTGCACCCGACATGAACAACGTGCCCTGGTTGGTTAGAATTTTTTTCAAAATTCCAACCCTGGAGATGACATGAAACAGTGCCTGAGCCACACTCCTTTTATTTTTATTTTATTTATTCAGTTTATTTCCGACATGGTTACATTCACTTTTTTTTTTTTTTTTTACATTTTTTTTTTTTTTGTACATGCCGAAAAAGGAGACGAGAGAAGCAGTTTGCTTATCTGGGTCCCGTCCCCTGTTTTACCATCGCAAATTTACATGGGTTTACGTGTCTCTCTGGTCAAACATTCTTAGAGTTGTTCTGAACAGTCCTTTTTTGTGTATTCACATCTGTAGTCAGTGTTGTCTTGTTTTTATTCCTCCTCCTCTCTATCGTTGTTCGTGTTGGCCTTGTTCCCTGCCAGACGTTGTTAGCATTCCTCCAGTTCAAGAATAGTTCCTCTTTCGAAGGTGTTTGGAAGGTTTTTCCCTTTTCATCCATAATGCCACCACTGGGGAATGTCTCTTTTGGACACACAAGTTTGCAGCTTGTTTTTTTCTCTACATCAAGGCTAATCCAGCTGTTGTCAGCTCTATTGGCAGTGTTGTATTCTCCACTGTCAGATCCAACTTGTATAAACACATTATTATATCCTAGTTCACAAGCAAGGTAGTAATTTCATTGTATTATATCTTAGTTCATAAGCAAGGTAGTAATTTCATTGTACAGGAAAACGTGTTTCTAACTGCATTTATGACAATAAACACTTTGAATTTAAATTTGATGTAATCCTTAATCACCCCACCACCTAGCAATTGAAATGAATAAATGACAGACCTTTTTTACTCTTGGTTTCCACAATTAATTCAGTCTCCGTAAAATAATCACAGTATGAGTTTTGTTTCCAGTGTTTATATTGATCTGGGTCCATATCCATGATTACCATCAGTAATGTTGTTGTTTAGGTGGATCCTTCGTATTTTCCCAAGTCTTCCATCGTTTTGATGAGGATTGGTTTTCCGTTCTCTTCTCCGAGTGGTGTGATGTAAATTTTGCAGTTCCTTGTCCACGTCCTCACAATTTGTCCTCCTTTTTTTATTTGGCGTGCCTTCCATGCAATGCTTGCATTTTGTTTCGTCAGGTTTTCATTGATGTACACCTTCGTTCCCTTGAGTTTATTTCCTTGCTTCAGTTGTTCTCCTTTGAATTTCATATTCGTGAAGGTGATTTTTACAGCTCTGTTATCATTTTTCTTTGGCAGGAGATGGCAGGAGTTGATGTTGTCAGGGTTCAGGACAATGTCCTTCGACTCCAGGTAGTCAATGACCTGTTGTTCAATCGATTTTGTTTCTTTGTCACTCGCGTAACTACTGGGTTTTATCTTTAGGCCTGTGATGATGACATCTTTCTCTCTTTCCTTTTGTTCCAGCTGTTCAATCCTGGCGTTCAACAATTTGATCTCTTCAGCATTTCTTTCATTCTTTTCTTTCAGTACCTTTGCTTCGCTTTGTAGGTTTTCCAGTGAGTTTTCCAGCGTCTTTTCCAACGACTTTATCTCGGCAGATAGGTTTCGTAGACCCTCGCATATCATCTCCTTGACCTCTTCCAAACCCGAATTGGGTTCTGAAGGGCTTCCCTGCGGTTTTTTCACCATTTTCCTTCAGTCTTGGGCCAATTTTTCAGGCTGTTCAGCTGTAGCCAGCTGTAGCCAAGGTCGTGTTATCGGAGCGAATGAAAAACACGTCTGCTCTCTCCAAAGACCAGAGATTTATTTTATGTTTGCAGAGATGGTGTGCAGCGGCACTGTTTTAGGATATCGGGTTGCATAATCTACTAAGAATAATACAAAGCGATATACCCATGTGATCTGGTGAAATGGCCTGATCAGATTAATTCCTATACTTTCAACGGGACCTCCATTAATGGTAGGTTCATAACAGCAATACCAAAAGCACAGGAGCACAACTTTTGTTTACTTTTACTTGAGTTGAGTTTTTTTGGAAGTATTTTATTTCACTACATTTTAATTTGCATCTGTTACCGAGTAAAAATATTGACATGAACAAAAATGAAATGGGTACTCCATATATTCACTGTTTTATGTTGTTTATTATTGTCATATTTAGTGGTGTATGTATGTGTTGAATGCTACATGGCTGATGGGATGTGATGCACTATCAAACTATAGTCATGGCTTACAGAGCAAAGATGAGCATTGTTCGACCACATGTGAGGACAGCTACTGCTTCACTGCTCAGCATCACATTTACCATTTTTATTTTAGTTCAACCCAAAATGTTAAGATAATGTTAGGTTTTTAATCATTAAACAAGGAAAAGCTTTATATCTGTAAATATTGGAGCTTCAGGATTTATTACAAACTGTCCTCTGTCTTTTCCCTGTTCATTCCATTGTTAAATAAGATAAAAACTCTGCTGGACAAGGTTTCATGAAGCAACGTTTATTTAGAGACCAATGTGAGAATAAGCTCAGAGCTACAAACAGCGTTACAGTGCGCAGGTTGATAAATAAAAACACAAGACAATCAACTCATTAATCACAATCAGGTCTAATAAAGAGACAGTGATGTTATATTTAACATATAGGCTCCGTACATCACCACCAGGAATCAAACACACCTTTAAAAAAGAGCCAGGCAGCATTTCTGATTTACTCTGGACTTTTAGAACCAGGTTGACTCATTCCTGGTTCCTGAGGGTGACTGTTCTGCATGTTCTTGATGACCCTCTGCTCCAACATAAATACATCTAAAGTGCATTCACCTAAACAGTTCAGCTGAACATCTAAAGTTCTGCTCAATACATTCAGGTGTGTTAAAGCTGAGAAACACTGAAAACAAGCTGGACAGCAGCTCTCAAAAATCAGGAACAAACACTGATAATCAGTGAAGGACACATAGAAATGAGCAACATTAACCTGGTTTAGAATTAAACAATCATTGGTTTAAACTTTACTGCACTAACAAATAAAAATTATTTATTTTGGCATACAAAATGCTGGAAATTTTGTAATTGTTTAAAGCATTAGGGGCCTGACTGTAAACAGCCTAAATTAGAAAATAAATATGGTACATTATGCCCTTGACAAACTTAAGGAGTCAGTGTGTTTCTCCTGTAGCAACATTTGATTTGATGACACATTAATTTTTTTTGTTGTCAAATTAAACATGATGATGGAAAACAAAGGCTGCTTTGTCAGCGTTTCCGCTCTCTGTGCAGCAGGTTAATATCACTGGAGCCAGGCTTCATTATCTGAAAGGTAACAATGAGCTTGATGGACTTTCTGAACCAGGGGTAAAACAGTGCATAGATCAGAGGGTTGAAAAAGGAGTTCAGGTAAAACAGACAAATCACAAAAGCCAAAGTGGAAGCATTTAAAACAGAGTCTGCTCCAGTAATAGAAACACAAAAATATGGACAGGTGCACAGGAGGAAAACCACAATGACAACGCTGATTGTGCTGAAAGCTTTAAGCTCAGATTTCTTTGTGGTGAATTGGGACTCGTGTGCAGGTCTCACAGATGCAGCATGAGAACGCATAGAATGAGCATGAGACAAAGCCACCACAAACACCCTCAGAGACATCAGTACGATGACAATAACAGGTCCAATAAATGACAGGATAATCTCTACAATGCTACCAACATAACTGATAACTACTACACACTCCCCAAGGCACGTGCTGTACTGGCCTGGTTGTTCCAGGTTATCTTTAAGAAGAAAAGTGTGAGAGATGACAGACATGATCCAGCACAGAGAAACACATACTTTCACTCTGTTTGCTGTAACTTTAGTGGGATACTGCAGAGGTTCACACACTGCCACGTAGCGATCCACTGAGAGCAGAACCATTGTTCCTATTGAAGCTGAGGTGAAGATAAAATCCAAATAATAATACACACTACACAACAGTGCCCCAAACAACCAACAACCATCAATAAGTGATATTTGGAAGATCATAAGGATGCCCACAAAGAAATCTGAGATAGCCAGAGAGAGGAGGAGGAGGTTGGTGGGAGTGTGGAGCTTCCTGAAAAGTGAGAGATAAAGAAAAGTCAGATCAGATTTTATGAAAACAGAACCTCCTAAACACTGTGAAAGAATATTTAAATACCTGAAGTGTGAGATGGAGATGATGACCAGAAGGTTGAGGTTCACAGTCATCACAGAGATGGAGGAGAGGGTGATATAAATCAGCACAGAGACTGAGTGAGGACGCACGATCCTCCTGCACGATGAGTTAAGATTTGAAAAGCAGAACTCAGCGTCATCAACGGTTTCCATCTTTGACCCCTCTGCCTCTCACTCTAATGTTGCACTGATTTATAAAACCTTTTTTCTTATTGCTACGCCCTCCTTTGATCTGGTAACTTCCTTTTTGAATGAATATTTAGATGATTTGACCTCTGGGTTGTTTTTGCTTATTCTGTAAGGTTTTTGAAAAAACCATCCACAAATTCCAATTCCAGAGAAAAGAGAAAATGTTGTGAGCTAAAATGCTCTGCTTAATCCTGTAAAAGGCAACTTTAAAAAAATTAAAAATATTGAAGTTCAACAAATGTAAAAAAAAAATTAGCACAACACAATCTAGGACTCGGATGGAAAGTGGAGAATTGTGGCGATGGTGGCGCTGGAACATCTCCAACGAAGACGAAGGAATGTCTCAACGCCGCCGCAGCCGATAGCAGCACCCCCGACGAAGCTAGGGCCCGCGGCAGGAAACGACCTCATTGGGCTATTTCACCGGAGCACACTGGGTTATCGCTTTTTTAGTCTTAGTAGATTATGCAACGAGATATTCCAAATCAGTGCCACTGCACACTATCTCTGCAAAGAGGCACAGGCACAGTTTCAGGACATTTACCGGGTTGGAATTACAAAAGAAATTCTAACTAACCAGGGCACATTGTTCATATCCCACACACTTCAGGAAATATGACTTACTGGGGGTTAAATGTATTCACTGACTGATCACTGACCTATCCCTCTGTTATTTGCAGTGAGGGAGGTTCCCCAGGCCTCCCCAATTTTTTTCCTTTGAGCTGCTGTACAGCAAGAAACCATGGAGGGTCTTGGACCTGTTAAGAGAAAACTGGGATGAAGGTCCAAGTTCCAGCAAAAATAAAATACAATACATGTTTAACCTGACCCGTCACGTGATAATCTGCTCCAGGCCCAACAGCGTCAGATGAGCCTGTATGACAGAGCGGCGGAGCTTTGTCACTTTACACCGGGAGAAAAGGTGTTTGTATTACTCGCTACATCCAATTCTTAATTACTTGCTTAGTGGCAGGGGCCCTTTGTGGTCACACGGCGAGTGAAGTGGATTATGAGTGAGAGGCGGAGCACGACAGATCTACTACCTCAACCTCCTGGAATGAATGCGCAAGGCAGATCCTGTTTTCCTTGTGTCAGCGATTAAAGGGAAAGATGAGTTGGGACCTGAGGTACCAAAAACTACGACTCATGCTTCACTTCCCCTTGATGAACATCTCTCACCATCACAGAAAGCAGATGTGTATAAGTTGCAGGCAAAATTTACGAATGTGTCCTCCCCTCTACCCGGACGTACAACGTTCATTGAACATAAAATAAACATGCACCACGGGTTAACGATAGGTTCTCTGCCTTATAGTTTACCTGAGCATTAACAGGAAGTAGTGGCGATGTAGCAAATGGTTATAATTGAACAGTTCCACAGCGCATGGAGCAGCCCAATTGTTCTTGTAGCTTAGAAGGATGGGTCATTGCATTTTTGTGTAGACTATTGTGAACTGAATGAACTATCACGGTTTAATGCATACCCTATGTCCTTGGGGTCGACGAGCTCCTGGTGGATACCAGTACCAGTTGGGTACTGCTCGCTTTTTTACAATGCTGGATGTAACCATGGGCTACTGCCGATTCCATTGGTTTGTACCAATTTGTCATGCTTCCTCTTGAGTTGTTCAGTGCTCCTGATGAGTGCTGCGCTCAAACACTGCCTGTGATGACACCTGGGTTGGAACAGTGATGTGAGGGTTGTTTTATCCCAGCAGGTAATGAGAGTTGATCATCCTGTGGCCTACATTAGCCAGAAACTGCCAGAAAGAGACCATGCACTGTTCTATAGACTCCATAGACTTTTGTGTTCCATCCCCGTTGTTGAGTGTCTGCTGCAAGTGCTGTGAAGCACAGTTTCTTGCTCTCATAGGCCTCTCCAGCCAAGTTCTCCCATGGGACTGTAAGCTCTATGATGTAAACAGTCTTGTGAGAGGGCCCAGAATACCAAGTCTGACCTGAGGATGGTGGTCGCTATCTCAACCTTGTTGTGCCTCCAGGTGTAAAAGCCTTGTGTAAACTTTGCCTAACATCAAAATGTGTTTGAGAGATGCTAGAGCTGGGCAGAGAGGACAGGTGAATATTCTTGCCATACCATTGATGGAGGTTATTTGGAGATGGGAGCTGGGAGCACATCATACGTAGCTCTGATGATGAAGCTGATTTTGCTTCCATTTTCCACAGCTACTTCCAGCTGAGCGTTCTCCTCTCCAGGCCTTCTCATCTCGTCCATTGACCCTGCTTGTCACGAGAGACAGCCTTTCCACTTCTTTCAGCTTCCTCCTGACGGAATACCTCCTTAACCACCATTTTCTCCTCTTTAATGTTAAGGACTTATGCCAGGTTAGTTTACTTGCTGTAAGGCCAAAGCCTCCTCTTCCCTGTTGAACATGCCTCACAATATTGTTGTGCCTTATGGCAATGTAGCATGTTGCACCGCATCTAATGGTTTCCATTTCATTCTCAGGGGAGGTGCCATATTGCTGATGGTTTGGCCTCTGGAGACCTCCAGGGTCATCTGGAGTCTCACTTTAGAGCACTTGTACTCTCGGTGAGGCTTGTGAAAGGCAACTCAAGGACTCCTTTACCATAGAGACCAATGTTCTTCAGACAGCGTGGGACCCCAAGCCATTTCTTCATGTAAGAAGTGATTGTTCGCTCCATCTTCTCCACAGTTGTTAGAATGTCTGGTGAATTCTTGTAGAGCTTATACGGTAGTCCTTTCAGCCCAGGGGATGATGCTGATCTTACACGCCTACAGTATTCTCTACTTCCTTCTATTTTAGAGGGTCAGTCTATTTAGAATTCAGGTGATTGTATAATTGGGATGTCACGTGTGATACCAAGCTGTTTGTGGATTTTTATGTCATGGTAAACCTTTTCCACATGCTCCTCCAGCTGCTGCCTTAGAATTTTCAGGGTTCCACTTTTTTCCTTAGTGAACAGATCCTTGACAAACTTGAAGGGTTTTTATAGAAACATGTTCTTGCGGATTTTTCTTCCTCTTGCAAAGTTTCCTCAAGTTCTCTGCTCTATGTAAGGTTGCGAACCGGCTTTTGATGTCTCCATGGAGTAGTGATACCATCTCTCTTCATCAGAGGCTTTATTCTATGGTTTTTTCAGATGCCTTCTTTCTCGAACCAGTCTTTAGATCTCTTGCTGTCTCTTGGATTTTGCTGCTGCTGCTTTGTCCCTTCTTACATTTACACCAAAGCGAGTTTCTCTGTACTGGTAAATAATAGCCCCCATCTCTTTCAGCTTTTTATTTGCTGTGCAAGGAGGGACTGGCAGTTTGCATGAGGGAAAAAGCTCTTTTTGTCCGTCAAAAGCCACAAAAACAAGCAATCTGTTTGTGGAGCTGTGTCTAGAACTCTACACTTAGCAGACTTATTACAACATTAAACTACGAACAGATTGTATTCTGCAAACTTTTTGACATTTGTTGAACTTCTATGATTTTTTTTCTCTAAAAGTTGTCTTTTACAGGATTAATCAGAGCATTTCAGCTCACAACATTGTCACTTTGCTCTGGAATTGGAAATTTTGTAAAAGTTGCAGCTTTTTTTTATTTTTTATTGTGGATGGTCTTTTCAAACAACCTTACAGAATAGGCAAAAACAACCCAGAGGTCAAATCATCTAAATATTCATTCAAAAAGGAAGTTACCAGATCAAAGGAGGGCGGAGCAATGAAAAAAAAGGTTTTATAAATCAGTGCAACATTAGAGTGAGAGGCAGAGGGGTCAAAGATGGCAACCGTTGATGACGCTGAGTTCTGCTTTTCAAATCTTAACTCATCGTGCAGGAGGATCGTGCGTCCTCACTCAGTCTCTGTGCTGATTTATATCACCCTCTCCTCCATCTCTGTGATGACTGTGTACCTCAACCTGCTGGTCATCATCTCCATCTCACACTTCAGGTATTTAAATATTCTTTCACAGTGTTTAGGAGGTTCTGTTTTCATAAAATCTGATCTGACTTTTCTTTATCTCTCACTTTTCAGGAAGCTCCACACTCCCACCAACCTCCTCCTCCTCTCTCTGGCTATCTCAGATTTCTTCGTGGGCATCCTTATGATCTTCCAAATAACACTTATTGATGGTTGTTGGTTGTTTGGGGCGCTGTTGTGTAGTGTGTATTATTATTTGGATTATATCTTCACCTCAGCTTCAATAGGAACAATGGTTCTGCTCTCAGTGGATCGCTACGTGGCAGTGTGTGAACCTCTGCAGTATCCCACTAAAGTCACAGCAAACAGAGTGAAAGTATGTGTTTCTCTGTGCTGGATCATTTCTGTTCTCCATCAGTCTTTTCTTCTTAAAGATAACCTGGAACAACCAGGCCAGTACAGCACGTGCCTTGGGGAGTGTGTAGTAGTTGTCAGTTATGTTGGTAGTATTGTAGATGTTATCCTGTCATTTATTGGACCTGTTATTGTCATCGTACTGATGTCTCTGAGGGTGTTTGTGGTGGCTTTGTCTCATGCTCATTCTATGCGTTCTCATGTTGCATCTGTGAGACCTGCACACGAGTCCCAATTCACAACAAAGAAATCTGAGCTTAAAGCTTTCAGCACAATCAGCGTTGTCATTGTGGTTTTCCTCCTGTGCATTAGTCCATATTTTTGTGTTTCTATGACTGGAGCAGATTCTGTTTTAAATGCTTCCACTTTGGCTTTTGTGATGTGTCTGTTTTACCTGAACTCCTTTTTCAACCCTCTGATCTATGCACTGTTTTACCCCTGGTTCAGAAAGTCCATCAAGCTCATTGTTACCTTTCAGATAATGAAGCCTGGCTCCAGTGATATTAACCTGCTGCACAGAGAGCGGAAACGCTGACAAAGCAGCCTTTGTTCTCCATCATCATCTTTAATTTGACATTAAAAAATGAATGTGTCATCAAATCAAATATTGCTGCAGGAGAAACACACTGACTCCTTAAGTTTGTCAAGGACATCATGTATTTATCAGGGCCCGACCACCAAAGGTGATGTGAATGCCCTATTGTTCCCGTAAGGATTTTTCTTATTCTAAATATTATAATTTTACCGACAATTTACTTTGATTTTTTTTCTAATTTAGATTGTTTACAGTCAGGCCCCTAATGCTTTGAACAATGATACAATTTCCAGCATTTATCAGTGCAGTAAAGTTTAAACCAATGATTGTTTAATTCTGCTGCAGTCCAGCTTGTTTTCAGTGTCTCTTAGCTTTAACACAGTTGAATGTATAAGCCTTATCACACTCTCGCTCTGGTTCAATTCTTCCGCGATAGGTCAAAGGTCAAGAAGGATAAACTTGCCATGGCTGACGGTGTAGGAAGCGAGTCTGACAGAGATTTAAATATTTTTTGCCATTGTAGCGTTGATTCCTTAAATATTGTTTTTGGGCAAATGTGGCATCAGTCTCCAAGGCAGAAAGACCTACTTAGCTGCTAAAGCTAATGCTGCTAAGGCTAATGCTGCTAAAGCTAATGCTGCACACGAGCTGAAAATAAGTTTTTTCCTGACGTTTCAACAGTGACTCAGGTTATTGTCACATTTTGTGAACATGAATCGGCTGTTGACATGAAAGTGTTGTTTCACTTAATCAGAATCAGAAAATACTTTATTAAACACAGAGGGGTTCAATAAAGTATAAGTTTTGTATAAATGGCAAAGAGTGGTGTATTAAAAAAAGCCACACAAATAATGATAATTATACACACGCAGAAAAAAGGAGCAATACGACACAAATTAAATGTGCAAATGAAACGACCTGTCCATCGTGCATTTCCTTCAACTTTGTAAAGTTAATTAATATAATAGCTTAATAAAAAAATAATCATATGGACCTGGTTAATGAATGGTATACCTCATAAATGTACTTTTTCAAAGTAAGAACTGTAATACCTGCCTGATCCACATCCTTGGTGTCATATAATGGTTCGTTTATATACATGTACATGTCTGTGATATGGAATTGTTAATCATGAAAACATTAAGATTAGACCAAGTCACTTTCCTTGTATTTTTTAAACTCTACTTGGCAGTAAAAATATTCTGAAACAAACATAGTGTTTTATTATTACAACAGAGCAAGGCAAAAGATTACGCTGCTCATTTTTTAAAATTTTTTTTTGCGACTCCTCGTCTATTAAAAGCACAAATACTTGTTGAAACTTATATGTTGAAAGCCAATCTAAATGTGTGACGGTCTGAGTGTTGCACTTGCAATATATTGAATGTCAGATAGATTAGGCCTACTTTTATTGTACCAAAAGTCAGCTGAAAATCTCAGCGCATAGCACAAACAGCGTCGTGTTGACATTTATATCCCTCTTGACCTATGACCTCCGCTGATCGCGCATGTGCACTTCCAGAGTGTGAAAAGGCTTATTGAGCAGAACTTTAGACGTTCAGCTGAACTGTTTAGGTGAATGCACTTTAGATGTATTTATGTTGGAGCAGAGGGTCATCAAGAACATGCAGAACAGTCACCCTCAGGAACCAGGAATGAGTCAACCTGGTTCTAAAAGTCCAAAGTAAATCAGAAATGCTGCCTGGCTCTTTTTTAAAGGTGTGTTTGATTCCTGGTGGTGATGTACGGAGCCTATATGTTAAATATAACATCACTGTCTCTTTATTAGACCTGATTGTGCTTAATGAGTTGATTGTCTTCATGTCCCTATAATAACTGACATCTCTGTGTTTTTGACAATATTTGGAGATTATTATTGTATTTCAGTCTTTATGTAAATGTTCCATCAGCCTGCGCACTGTAACGCTGTTTGTAGCTCTGAGCTTTTTTCACATTGGTCTCTAAATAAACGTTGCTTCATGAAACCTTGTCCAGCAGAGTTTTCATCTTATTTAACAATGGACTGAACAGGGAAAAGACAAAGGACAGTTTGTAATAAATCCTGAAGCCCAAATATTTACAGATGTAAAGCTCCTCCTACATTTTACATGTGAGCTACTTTTTACTTTTACTCGAGTAGATTTTTACACCAGTAACTTTACTTTTACTTTAAGTACATTTTTAATCAAAGTAACAATACTTTAACTTAAGTAGATTTTTTTTCTGTACTCTCTCCACCCCTGGACACACACACACGCACGCACGCACGCACGCACGCACACACACACACACACCCACCCCCTGTCACTCTCAATAATCAACTTACAAGCAAACGCTAGCATCAGGCGAACTACCAGAGAGGTAGTATATTTCCCTGCTTTGAAATGGAAGAAATGTAGGATGAGGGATTGACTTTCTCTGCTGTTGATATTTTACATTTCAGGTGCTGTGTCATGATCGTGGTGCTTCCAAGTCAGGTTATATCACTTTTGCAAAGCTAGCACGTCATGCTTTTTTTAGTTTGTTTTGTTTTTTGTTTTGTGAAGCGTGAAATACTCCCACATGTTTGAGGATTTCAGTCAAACTTTTTTTCTCTGTGTCGGTCATGTTTCTTTTTAAAATATGATTTTTTTAAACTTTGTTGACAAAGCTCTGCAGGTGAAGCAAACGGCTCTGCAACATAGGGAGTAGGGTGGTTCACAAAAATCATTTTCACCAAATTTTTCCAGATCGCTTTTTGCTTTGTTCCAATTAACATTGTTAACCCCCAGCATCGGGGGTGGTTGGTCTGCTGGTTGGGTGCGCCGGGCCTCGTGGGCGCTGTTCCGAGGCGGGGGTTCCCTGGGGGTGGGCCTTTGGTTGGGGCGTCTTGGGACGCGTTCTCCTGCCATCCGCCTGGGAGCTGGCTGCGGTTCGGTGTGGCGCCGCACTGCCTTTGGCAGCTTCGGGGGGGTGTCTCGTGTCGGTGTGTGTGTGGCCTCCGTGGGGAGGGGGGGGGCTCTGCTGGTGGCACTTAGTGTCGGGTGGCGGAACCTGGCGGGACCTGGCTGGGGGTGCTTGGGTTCGCCCGATTATTGGTTGGTGGGTGGCGGGATGGCCCTGTTGGGCGGCTGATAGCGTCCTCTCTGGTCGGGGGGGCCGGGGCTGCCTCCCTGTAGAGGGTTTTTGCATCATCGTGCTCTGCGGGCCTGTGCTGGGCTGATGTGGGCGCGGACTTCTCTCCTGCCCGGCTGCTCTCTGTTGCGGCGGGGGGGCAGCATCGTGCTGTGGTGCGTCGGGGGTCGCCCCCTGGACTCCTGGGGGGTGTGGCTGGTGCCTGGCCCTGCCTGGGGGGTGGTAGTGCCGCCGTGCCCCGTGGGGTCTCCGGCCGTGCTGCTCGGCGCGTCCCTGGGGTCCGCTGTGCCGCGAGCCCGTCTGCGCCATCTACCCTCTCCGGTGGCCCGTCGTGTGGACGGGCCGGGCTCGCACCAGACAGGCCTCCTAAATGAACACCTCACTTCACTCCCAGCTGGTCTGGCTCACTTACTTGGTGCACCACACACCCATACCCAACCCTTGGGGGGCTGGATGATGGGGCTGGGGGTGGAGGGTGCCACCGCCTATGCTACTAAATAGTGGCACGGGGGTGGCATTCCCACCTCAAATTGCCCTACCAATCCCTCCAATTTTAATAGCACCTTAAAACACCACCCCCGGAGGGTGCGACCACAACTTCCACCCTCCGGATCTATTGCACCACATACACATATATACACAGAGGTTAGACAGGGAGCACTGGGCTTGGCCGGTCCTGGCGGGGGTCATCCGGGGTGGGTGGTGCGGGCTGCGCTCTTGCATACCAGTGGGTGCGGCGTGGGGTGGCCCCTGCTTGGGCGGTACCCGAATTACCGCCTCTAGTTTGTGCATGCCGGTGTGGCGGTCTGGCTGGGCCCTTGGGGGTGAGTGGGGCGGGGGTGCGAACTTTAGCAATTACTAAGGCGCATTGCGCTGGGGGTATAAAAAAAAAAGTGACCTGGGGGGCTGGGTTAACCTAGCCCCCCAAACCCTAACCCGCTGACGAATGCACGCCGGCTGCCCGTTCGTCGCGGCTCTGGTCGTTTGCTGAGCATGGGCCTTGGCCCCTCTGTTGGGGTCTCGGGGGAGGGGGCTCTCCGGGCCCTCCCCTTGAGGGATTGGGTGCGGGGGTGGTGGGGTGGATGTCGCCTTGGGGTTGGGAGTGGGGTGCGCCGGTTCTTCGGCTCCTAGGTGCTTTCTCGGGTGTGTATGTGGGGGCAGTGGCTACCTCTCGACTTGGTGTCTTGAGGGTGTCTGGGGGGGCTCGGCCAGTTGGGGGTTGCCTGGGCTCCCTGGGTTTGCAGTGGTGGTTTCTTGCACATACATCTGTCTACGATGCGCTAGCATGCCTTGGACTGTGGAATAAAACTTGTAGTGGGCTTAACTTCAGACACGTTGATCCCAAATACCTATTTCAGGTATTACCACTCACTCCTTCCCTCTGTCCACAGCCACCACCATTATAGTTAAGCCTCACGCCTACAACTTCACATCTCACTCCACTTTACAATAATCAACTCTTCCCCACCCTTCCATTTCTCTACCTTGAATCTCTCCTGTCTGCTCCCTTCATCTCAGCACAGTTCTCACAGTCTGTTGTCTGATGACATGGAAATGATCTTGTAGAGATCTGATTCAGAAACAAAGTTCCTAGGTGGTAGCAGTTATGGAGAGAGGAGGGGACGCAGTGTCATTCGGCACAAACATCCTGGAGAATAGAGAGATAAGCCAGCCTTGACACAACTGGTTGTATGGGGGAGCCACTGAAAATAACAATTGTTTTCGGCCAGGCTAAGTACAATTTCTGTCAGCCTTGAGTTCTCTGGGTCTCGGGGTAATATATCCAATATGGTGGCCATTAACTTTTGAGCTGGGCTGTCAACTTCTCCAAGTTAGATTCCATCCCGCGTAGAAGATCAAAAGTTTCATCCTGCTTGCTTTTTAGTTCCTTTATTGCATGAGTCTAAGTGTTAAGAGCCCTGCACACTCCATTAGTCATGACAGGCAGTCTTCCCAAAACAGCTGCCAACGTTGTGTGAACTTTGCAATGAATCAGAAAACTGGCAGCTCCAAACAGCAGAACACCTGTTATCATCAAATTATGTAAACATCTTCAATATCCTCAATGGAAAGGATCTGCCATTCCTGCCAGGAGTCCATTGTGTATCCGGCTGTGAACGTTCTGTCAGGACAGGCAGGCTTTCCTCTGCTCATTCTTTTTGTCAAAAAAATGGGGTTGATTCTATTGAGAGACCAGCTGATCAATTCCATAATTTCAGTTTTGGGTAGCAATGCAGAGATAAGCTCCTATTAGATTCTGACATAAGAGAGTACAAGACAAAAGAGCAGAAAGAAGGGCTGATAAGGGCAGAGGGGAGCAAGGTAAGAAGATGATGTTCAGATGAAGAGTTTTGCTTATGGGGCAACACCCACCAAGCACAGTGCTTCTAATAATTATGATCAAGAGACTGGAGGCAAAACCAGCAATATCTCACATGCAAGAATAAAGAAGCAAGGCTCATCTGAAGTTCTTTACCCTTCATTGACAACAACACAGGACAGAGAGGGTGTATCCAATCTTCAGGATGCTGCATCTTTCACAATGACAGCAAAGTGCTTGGGACATGATGTCAACAATTACTCAATCAATTCAGCAGCTGTGCATAGAGCTCACTATAGGTACTGAGCAAAGGTGGCATCTCAGTGGGAGTCTTAAGTTTTTCGTGATCCATCTTTTCATTGGTATGGGAAACTTTTGCCTCAAGCCTGCCAGCGCAACCATGACGACAGGGATGCAGTCATTGCCAGTGGGGTAGATTTTGAAGAACTTTTGGGTGTCCCAGTGACAACTGATGGGTCTGGAAAATAGGCGAGTGATATAAAATAAGTTTGTTTAGTATAAATAGAGAGAGACTTTTATTGACCATACTTACCTTTACATTATTTAAGTTCTGTTTCATAATATTTCATGAGATGTCTTACTATGGGATGTTGCCTCTGCTACATTCCTCAGAATACCTATTTCACTTTGCCAATCTTGATTGGCTGATGAAACGCATTGGTCCGATGGGAGAACCTCCCACCTCCTACAGGAGGAGGGGACGGACAGGTGCGTGTCATTCTTAAACCTCTTCTGCTTTCAGCTACCTTTCTTTTTTCCTGCCGACAAACTCTGGCAGGGCTAATGGCTGGCAGCCTCTCACTACAGTGACAGCTCTGCTGCTAGCTCTTGGCCGTAAGACCAGAGCTCCCAGACCCCAGCTTACCATAGCTGCCGTTCCAGACCACAGCACACATTTCCCCCGGGCTCCTGCAGACGTTGGTCTCCCTCCTGGGCCCACAACTTGGTGTCTGGCCCGGACCCAGCTCCTATACCATGGTGTACAAGCTGCGGCCCAGCTGCTGTTCAGAGGCGACGCTGTCCTGCATCCTTGCAAGCACCTTTGCTAGCGCGAGCTAAACCACCTGCTCTCCTGCCTGTATCAGCAGCCATGAAAGACGAGGCTCTTCTGACCGAGGGATTGGGATGCATCGTGGCTCGTCTTTGTCCATGCAGTGGAAAATTATTTATCAAGGACGGACACAAGACCTGCTCCGGGTGCCTGGGCTTTGAGCACGCCCGGATGGCTATCGAATACCCGGCGTCCTGCAAGCACTGTGCCGCATTCAGAGCCCGGTACCTCCCCTGGAGACTGGTGCGGCTTCTGAGACCCGAGCAAGGCCCCTCTTCCCCCTCATCTCTGGCCTGCCATTGTCGTGGAAACCACCAGGTCCTGCTACGAAGGGAAGAAGCTGCCTCTCTCCAGAGGCGCTCTGAGACAGACTCTCCCTTTCTTCCCCGAGCTTCTCGAGAAAGTGGTTCGCCTCTGGCAGACACGCCCGTTCACTGGGAGGGCCCCGGTTGCAGGCTTCTCTATCCTTGACTGCGAGGCGATAGAGGCCCGTAGACTGCTCAGGATGCCACAGGTGGAACCGCTCGTAGCTGTGCACCTGCTCCCATGTCGGCCTTCTGTGTCTTCACGGAGACCCATGCTACCGTCGAGATGGGACTGTCTGCAGTCGGACCTGTCCCGTAGGACTTACACAGCCGCTGGCCTCTCGGTCAGGGCCATGAATGTCCTCTCCCTCCTCACCGCCTACTAAGGCTGAACTTTGTGAGGATTTCACTGCGTCCCATAACCCTGTAATAATAGAGTAGTTGTCTATGGTGACGAATGTGTGCCTCTGAACCCAAGCCTGCTCACTACAGACTATGGAGAAATTCATGGGCAATATGGTGATCCAGGAGCGTGCTCGCTGGCTCAATCTTGCTAGGCTGACAGACGCCGAAAGACGCCCTATCTTCAATGCAGCAGCGCTGCAAAGCGAAGAAGAGGGAGGATGAGCACTGCTGCACCAGCGCAGCAGTCCCAGCGCGCACAGGCACGCAGAATGAAAAAGTTGGCCTGACCTCTTTCTTCTCCCACCTCGTGTCAAAAACAGTGATGTGCTCATAGCTCACGCCTCTGGGCAAATGGCCAGAGGCATCCCTAAATGTGAAAGCGTTGTCTGCCACAATAAACAGGGTGATAGCGGGAGACATTATCTCTACTCGAAGGGAGGCTTTAGCCTCTTCCTGTCAGAGACGGCGCTCCTCTTGTGATCACTTTGTCCCCCAGAACAAGCAGTGCATGCTTGCTCCGAGGGGTATGGCGCTGGCAGCAGGGCTCCTCATCTGTGGGAACATTACCTCTGGGGTCGTGCGGCCCGCTGCTGCCAGGGGGCTCTGCCATTGCGTGGGCAAGCCACCTGCGGCTATGCGGAGGCACCATCTTGTCGCTCTTGTGTCTGCATGCAGCCTGCCCTCAGGAGAGGATGCCACCACTCTGCTGACGGTGCCTCTCTCAGTGAGGGCACCGGAGCACCTGTCCTCTCTTTCCCTGAGGATAGACAGGAGGGGGCTTGCAGTCCCGCCCTGGGTGTTATGGATGTTATCGAAGGATTACAAACTGCAGTTTGCATCTGTCCCTCCCGGTTTCGGCGGCATAGTGCACTCCCGGGCCTGGGGAGTTTTGGGCCACATTTTACACAAGGAAATTTCTTCTCTGTTGCACAAAGGAGCTGTGTCGGAATCTGCTGTCGCAGGCGGAAGGCACGGTTTTCCATCCACGACCACAGAGTCTGGTACTGTGGGCCTGGCCCCTGAGTGGCACAATCTGTTGGCTATAGGGTTATCACAGGACGTTATCTCTACCATACAGAGCACTCAGGCCTCCTCTACTAGGTCTTTTAATGACTTTAAGTGGAGGGTATTTAAGAACTGGTGTCTCCAGGGAGGCCACGTCCCTTTCCAGTGCCTGGTGGGTGTGATTCTGTCATTCTTGCAGGGCCTGATTGACAAGTGCAAAGCCTTTTCCATGGGGAAAGTGTATTTGGCGGCGATCGCCACCTGTCATTTGGGCTTTGCGGACAAACCGGCGCGTCAGCATCTGCTGATATGCAGCTTTATGAAGGGGGCGTGCAGGCTCCTCCCCGTGTCCACATTGATGGTTCCACCATGGGATCTGGCGGTGGTTCTGGAGTGTCTTAAGGGACCCCCGTTTGAACCGATGGGTGAGACAAACCTAAAGTTCGCCTCTCTTAAAACTGTCTTGTTACTGGCTCTGGCTTCAACCAAGAGGATCAGTGACATCCACGTGCTCTCGGTTCACCCGTCGTGCACTCAGCTTTCCTCAGGTGACGCAAGGATCATTCTGAGACCCAACCTTTGTGCCGAAGGTGGTGGGCTCATGTTCTCCCATTGACCTGCTGGCCTTTTCTGCCTCACAGGGTGATCAGCGGCCTCACTTATTGTGTCCTGTTTGTGCGATCCATACTTATATGGATAGGACAAGGACCCTCAGGAGGAGCAAACCAGCTGTTCGTCTCCTGGGCCAACTGTCATAAGGGGAAGCCTCTGTCAAAGTAACGCCTGTCATACTGGGTGGTGGAGGCTATTGCTTTGGCTTACTCGAATCAGGGTCTGCAGCCGCCTATGAGTCTGCGTGCACACTCGACTTGGGGACTTGCCACATCCTGGGCCTTGTTTAGGGGAGTGTCTGTCAGAATCAGAATCAGAATCAACTTTATTGACCAAGTAATGTATTGAATACACATGAGGAATTTGTCTTGGTGAACCTGTGCTCTCTCTGATAGTGTAAACATTAAATAAAAACAATCAACTAGAATAAAGAAAAATAAATAAAAAAGAAGTATAACATAAATATAAATAGTTAGACTAAGAACAATCAACTAGAAAAAAGAAAAATAAATAAAAAAAGTTAAAATAAATATAGAGTACTTAGACTAATATGTGCAAACTAAATAAAATAACAAGATAATGATAATAGTAATAGTAATAATAATAATAATTATTATAATAATGAAATGAAATAAAAATACAATAATAATAATAATAATAAGATAATACTGCAGTAGTGCATTGATGAGTAGTGCAGGTGAACATTTAAATGAAAATATTATGTCCATGAACATTTTCAGTGACAGGTTGATCCAGGGTTGTTATGTTTAGTTCCAGGTTATTTCACAGTAACAGAAACAGGTCTGACACTCTATGACTGTTTAGTGTTGATCAGAGTGACAGCCTGGGGGAAGAAACTGTTTTTATGGCGGGTAGTTTTGGCGTACAGTGATCTGTAGCGTCTGCCGGAGGGGAGGAGTTTGAACAGATTGTGTGCAGGGTGTGAGGGATCTGCAGTGATGTTACCTGCCTGTTTCCTGACCCTGGACAGGTATAGGTCTTGAATGGAGGGCAGATCAACACCAATGATCTTTTCTGCAGTCCTGATTATCCTTTGTAGTCTGTGTCTGTCTAGTTTGGTTGTAGATCCAAACCAGACAGTGATGGAGGTGCACACAACAGACTGAATGATGGAGGTGTAGAACATGATCAGCAGCTCCTGGGGCAGGTTGAACTTCCTCAGCTGACGCAGGAAGTACATCCTCTGCTGTGCCTTTTTCCTGGTTGTGTCTATGTGGGAGGTCAACTTCAGGTCCTGTGAGATTGTGGATCCCAGGAACCTGAAGGAGTCCACGGTAGCCACTTTGCTATTCAGAATGGTAAGGGGGTGGGGGGGTGGGATTTCTCCTGAAGTCCACTGTCATCTCCACAGTCTTGAGCGGGTTCAGTTCCAGATGGTTCTGACTGCACCAGAGAGCCAGCTGTTCCACCTCCTGTCTGAAGGCAGACTCGTCCCCATCCCTGATGAGACCGATGATGGTGGTGTCGTCTGCAAACTTCAGGAGTTTCACAGAGGGGTCCCCTGAGGTGCAGTCATTGGTGTAGTGGGAGAATAGAAGTGGGGAGGGAACACACCCCTGAGGGGCGCCAGTGCTGAGTGACCGGGTCCTAGATGTGATACTTCCCAGCCTTACTTGCTGCTTCCTGCCAGACAGGAAGTTGGTGATCCACTGACAGGTGGAGGCCGGCACTGTGAGCTGGGTGAGTTTCTGGTGAAGGATGTTCGGGATGATGGTGTTGAACGCAGAGCTGAAATCCACAAACAGGATCCTAGCGTAGGTCCCTGGGGAGTCGAGGTGATGCAGGATGTAGTTCAGTCCCATGTTGACTGCATCCTCGACAGACCTGTTTGCCCGATAGGCAAACTGCAGGGGGTCCAGCAGGGGTCTTGTGATGTCCTTCAGGTGGCTCAATACCAGCCTCTCAAAGGACTTCATGACTACGGACGTCAGGGCAATGGGTCGATAGTCAATGAGTCCTGTGATGGCAGGTTTCTTTGGGACTGGGATGATGCTGGAACTTTTGAAGCAGGATGGTACTTCACACAACTCCAGTGATGTATTGAAGATCCGTGTGAAGATGGGAGCCAGCTGCTCAGCACAGGATTTCAGGCAGGAGGGAGATACTGGTCCTGGAGCCTTTTTGATCTTTTGTTTCTTGAATAGCTGGCACATATCTCTTTCATTGATCTTCAGGGCTGAGTCCAGGTGATGGGCTGATGCTAATGAGCTGGGGGGTGGGTGTGAAAACCTGCAGTAAAAGCTATTCAGGTCTTCAGCCAGTCATATTGTTACCTGCAGGGTGGGGGGAGGGTTTCCTGTAGTTAGTAACCTCACACAGGCCTTTCCACACTTCTGAAGGGACTTTGTTTCAGAAGCTTTGTTTTAGCTTCTCAGTGTAGCACCTCTTGGCTACTCTGATCTCCTTGGTTAGTGTGTACTTAGCCTGCTTAAACAGGACCCAGGACATCTGTGCGCCGGCGAGCTAGTCCTCGCCCCACACCTTTGTCCGCTGTTACATGCTGGACGTATCAGCCCCGTGCGTGACACTGTCATGATGTAAGCATGTTCCTGCCCCACTGAGCTGGTGACGCTTGGTAAGCTTGTTTGCACTACTGGAGTTCCCATATCCCATAGTGAGACATCTCAAAAAATATTTTGAAATAGGACCATAGGTTACTTTCGTAACCCCGGTTTTATGAGTCATATGAGTGAGATGTCTCACCAGACTGCCCTTCTTTCTCGAACAAGGATAAAAGGTTTGTTGCTTACTAAGAATGACACGCATCTGTTCTTCCCCTCCTCTTATAGAAGGCGGGAGGTTCTCCCATCTGACTGATGCGCTTCACCGGCCAATCAGGATTGACAAAGTGAAATAGGTATTCTGAAGAATATAGCAGAGGCGACATCCCACAGTGAGACATTTCACTCATATTACTCATAGAACCAGGGTTACGTTAGTTTATGATATCTGTGAAAGTTGAGCATTATCTGGTTGAGCTATGAAAACTTTGAAAAAGGGTGCCACCCTTAACTGGCCTCATATTGGCTCTATTTTTTTACTCAATAACAAATACAAGTTCAAATTTGGCAAACTACAATACTTCCAAAACAACATACTCAGTTTAAAGTCAACAAAAAATGTGCTCCTGCGATTTTGATATTGCTGGTGTACTAGCCAAATCCATGACTTGGCTACCTTGACAGGTTGATAAAGGGCTGAGTGACTGATGCGCCCACGGTGTACACCTTTCACTGTCAAGTTGAGATAAATCACGTACAACTTCTTGATGTATAATTATTTTGTCTTTATTTTATGCTTTATTGCTTCCAAACTAATGTGTCCATTAAAACAATCAGTTCACCTGTAAACCTCTGCACTTCACATGGTATAGCATCAAACAGTGTTCGTGGTGTAGTGGTCTTGCGGTCAGAAACCGTTTGAGCTCCACCCCATCAAGCAACCAACCCTTGTCCCGGAAGCGGCATCACATATACAGGTATAGTCTGTGATACGCTCAATTAAAACCCACACTTGTATACACCAATAAAATGGCCATTTCAGCTGGTATACCGTTTGAAGGTATAGGAATGGACCTCAGCAGGCCGTACGGTATCTGGGGTACCACTTGGGTTAACCCCAGTTCAAAAAAGACGTGAAGGGGTTCTAAGGTATGGCTGAAGTTAATTCTGAACTTTGCTGACCAGAAAGGTGCCTCAGATCCGGTCTAGTGGACAAAACAGTGTCAGCAGGCGTTTAATCAGGTAAATTATTTTCAAACAACCTTACAGAATAAGCAAAAACAACCCAGAGGTCAAATCATCTAAATATTAATTCAAAAAGGAAGTTACCAGATCAAAGGAGGGCGGAGCAATGAAAAAAAAGGTTTTATAAATCAGTGCAACATTAGAGTGAGAGGCAGAGGGGTCAAAGATGGCAACCGTTGATGACGCTGAGTTCTGCTTTTCAAATCTTAACTCATCGTGCAGGAGGATCGTGCGTCCTCACTCAGTCTCTGTGCTGATTTATATCACCCTCTCCTCCATCTCTGTGATGACTGTGTACCTCAACCTTCTGGTCATCATCTCCATCTCACACTTCAGGTATTTAAATATTCTTTCACAGTGTTTAGGAGGTTCTGTTTTCATAAAATCTGATCTGACTTTTCTTTATCTCTCACTTTTCAGGAAGCTCCACACTCCCACCAACCTCCTCCTCCTCTCTCTGGCTATCTCAGATTTCTTCGTGGGCATCCTTATGATCTTCCAAATATTACTTATTGATGGTTGTTGGTTGTTTGGGGCGCTGTTGTGTATTGTGTATTATTATTTGGATTATATCTTCACCTCAGCTTCAATAGGAACAATGGTTCTGCTCTCAGTGGATCGCTACGTGGCAGTGTGTGAACCTCTGCAGTATCCCACTAAAGTCACAGCAAACAGAGTGAAAGTATGTGTTTCTCTGTGCTGGATCATTTCTGTTTTCTATCAATTTTACCTTTTTAAAGATAACCTGGAACAACCAGGCCAGTACAGCACGTGCCTTGGGGAGTGTGTAGTAGTTGTCAGTTATGTTGGTAGCATTGTCGATGTTATCCTGTCATTTATTGGACCTGTTATTGTCATCGTACTGATGTCTCTGAGGGTGTTTGTGGTGGCTTTGTCTCATGCTCATTCTATGCGTTCTCATGTTGCATCTGTGAGACCTGCACACGAGTCCCAATTCACCACAAAGAAATCTGAGCTTAAAGCTTTCAGCACAATCAGCGTTGTCATTGTGGTTTTCCTCCTGTGCACCTGTCCATATTTTTGTGTTTCTATGACTGGAGCAGACTCTGTTTTAAATGCTTCCACTTTGGCTTTTGTGATGTGTCTGTTTTACCTGAACTCCTTTTTCAACCCTCTGATCTATGCACTGTTTTACCCCTGGTTCAGAAAGTCCATCAAGCTCATTGTTACCTTTCAGATAATGAAGCCTGGCTCCAGTGATATTAACCTGCTGCACAGAGAGCGGAAACGCTGACAAAGCAGCCTTTGTTCTCCATCATCATCTTTAATTTGACATTAAAAAATGAATGTGTCATCAAATCAAATATTGCTGCAGGAGAAACACACTGACTCCTTAAGTTTGTCAAGGACATCATGTATTTATCAGGGCCCGACCACCAAAGGTGATGTGAATGCCCTATTGTTCCCGTAAGGATTTTTCTTATTCTAAATATTATAATTTTACCGACAATTTACTTTGATTTTTTTTCTAATTTAGATTGTTTACAGTCAGGCCCCTAATGCTTTGAACAATGATACAATTTCCAGCATTTATCAGTGCAGTAAAGTTTAAACCAATGATTGTTTAATTCTGCTGCAGTCCAGCTTGTTTTCAGTGTCTCTTAGCTTTAACACAGTTGAATGTATAAGCCTTATCACGCTCTCGCTCTGGTTCAATTCTTCCGCGATAGGTCAAAGGTCAAGAAGGATAAACTTGCCATGGCTGACGGTGTAGGAAGCGAGTCTGACAGAGATTTAAATATTTTTTGCCATTGTAGCGTTGATTCCTTAAATATTGTTTTTGTGCAAATGTGGCATCAGTCTCCAAGGCAGAAAGACCTACTTAGCTGCTAAAGCTAATGCTGCTAAAGCTAATGCTGCTAAAGCTAATGCTGCTAAAGCTAATGCTGCTAAAGCTAATGCTGCTAAAGCTAATGCTGCACACGAGCTGAAAATAAGTTTTTTCCTGACGTTTCAACAGTGACTCAGGTTATTGTCACATTTTGTGAACATGAATCGGCTGTTGACATGAAAGTGTTGTTTCACTTAATCAGAATCAGAAAATACTTTATTAAACACAGAGGGGTTCAATAAAGTATAAGTTTTGTATAAATGGCAAAGAGTGGTGTATTAAAAAAGCCACACAAATAATGATAATTATACACACGCAGAAAAAAGGAGCAATACGACACAAATTAAATGTGCAAATGAAACGACCTGTCCATCGTGCATTTCCTTCAACTTTGTAAAGTTAATTAATATAATAGCTTAATAAAAAAATAATCATATGGACCTGGTTAATGAATGGTATACCTCATAAATGTACTTTTTGAAAGTAAGAACTGTAATACCTGCCTGATCCACATCCTTGGTGTCATATAATGGTTCGTTTATATACATGTACATGTCTGTGATATGGAATTGTTAATCATGAAAACATTAAGATTAGACCAAGTCACTTTCCTTGTATTTTTTAAACTCTACTTGGCAGTAAAAATATTCTGAAACAAACATAGTGTTTTATTACAACAGAGCAAGGCAAAAGATTACGCTGCCCATTTTTTAAAATTTTTTTTTGCGACTCCTCGTCTATTAAAAGCACAAATACTTGTTGAAACTTATATGTTGAAAGCCAATCTAAATGTGTGACGGTCTGAGTGTTGCACTTGCAATATATTGAATGTCAGATAGATTAGGCCTACTTTTATTGTACCAAAAGTCAGCTGAAAATCTCAGCGCATAGCACAAACAGCGTCGTGTTGACATTTATATCCCTCTTGACCTATGACCTCCGCTGATCGCGCATGTGCACTTCCAGAGTGTGAAAAGGCTTATTGAGCAGAACTTTAGACGTTCAGCTGAACTGTTTAGGTGAATGCACTTTAGATGTATTTATGTTGGAGCAGAGGGTCATCAAGAACATGCAGAACAGTCACCCTCAGGAACCAGGAATGAGTCAACCTGGTTCTAAAAGTCCAAAGTAAATCAGAAATGCTGCCTGGCTCTTTTTTAAAGGTGTGTTTGATTCCTGGTGGTGATGTACGGAGCCTATATGTTAAATATAACATCACTGTCTCTTTATTAGACCTGATTGTGTTTAATGAGTTGATTGTCTTCATGTCCCTATAATAACTGACATCTCTGTGTTTTTGACAATATTTGGAGATTATTATTGTATTTCAGTCTTTATGTAAATGTTCCATCAGCCTGCGCACTGTAACGCTGTTTGTAGCTCTGAGCTTTTTTCACATTGGTCTCTAAATAAACGTTGCTTCATGAAAGTTTGTCCAGCAGAGTTTTCATCTTATTTACCAATGGACTGAACAGGGAAAAGACAAAGGACAGTTTGTAATAAATCCTGAAGCCCAAATATTTACAGATGTAAAGCTCCTCCTACATTTTACATGTGAGCTACTTTTTACTTTTACTCGAGTAGATTTTTCCACCAGTAACTGTGTGTGTGTGCACGCACGCACACACACACACACGCACACACACACACCCCCTGTCACTCTCAATAATCAACTTACAAGCAAACGCTAGCATCAGGCGAACTACCAGAGAGGTGGTATATTTCCCTGCTTTGAAATGGAAGAAATGTAGGATGAGGGATTGACTTTCTCTGCTGTTGATATTTTACATTTCAGGTGCTGTGTCATGATCGTGGTGCTTCCAAGTCAGGTTATATCACTTTTGCAAAGCTAGCACGTCATTCTTTTTTTTAAATTTTTTTCTTTTGTTTGTTGAAGCGTGAAATACTCCCACATGTTTGAGGATTTCAGACTTTTTTTCTCTGTGTCGGTCATGTTTCTTTTTAAATTATGATTTTTTCAAACTTCGTTGACAAAGCTCTGCAGGTGAAGCAAACGGCTCTGCAACATAGGGAGTAGGGTGGTTCACAAAATTTATTTTCACCAAATTTTTTCAGATCGCTTTTTGCTTTGTTCCAATTAACATTGTTAACCCCCCGCGTCGGGGGTGGTTGGTCTGCTGGTTGGGTGCGCCGTGCCCCGTGGGCGCTGTGCCGGGGCGGGGGTCCCCTGAGGGGTGGGTCTTTGGTTAAGGCGTCTTGGGACACATTCTCCTGCCGTCCACCCGGGAGCTGGTTGCGGTTCGGTGTGGCACCGAGCTGCCTTTGGCGGCGTTGGGGGGTGTCTCGTGTTGGTGTGTGTGTGGCCGGGGGTGGCCTCCGTGGGGAGGGGGGGTTGTGCTGGTGGCACTTGGTGTGGGGTGGCGGGACCTGGCTGGTGGTGCTTGGGTTCGCCGGCTTTTTGGGTGGTGGGTGGCGGGATGGCCCTGCTTAATAGCATCCTCTCTTGTCGGGGGGGTCAGTGCCGCCTCCCTGTAGAGGGCGTTGTATCGTCGTGCCCTGCGGGCCTGTGCTGGCCCTGATGTGGGCGCGGGCTTCTCTACTGCCACTCCCTGTTGCGGCAGGGGGGGCGCTTCGGGCTGGCGTGCGGCGGGGGTCACCCCCTGGACTCCTGGGGGGTGTGGCTGGTGCCTGGCCGCGTCTCGGGGGTGGTGCCGCCATGCCCCGTGGGGTCTCCGGCCGTGCTGCTCGGCACGTCCCTGGGGTCCGCTGTGCCGCGTGCCTGTCTGCGCCATCTACCCTCTCCGGTGGCCCGCCGTGTGGACGGGCCGGGCTCGCACCAGACAGGCCTCCTAAATGAACACCTCACTTCACTCCCAGCTGGTCTGGCTCACTCACTTGGTGAACCACACACCCATACCCAACCCTTGGGGGGCTGGATGATTGGGCTGGGGGTAGAGGGTGCCGCCGCCTATGCTACTAAATAGTGGCACGGGGTGGCATTCCCACCTCAAATTGCCCTACCAATCCCTCCAATTTTAATAGCACCTTAACACACCACCCCCCGGAGGGTGCAACCACAACTTCCACCCTCCGAATCTATTGCACCTCATACACATATATACACAAAGGTTGGACAGGGAGCACTGGGCTTGGCCGGTCCTGGCGGGGGTCACCCGGGGTGGGTGGTGCGGGCCGCGCTCTTGCATACCAGTGGGTGCGGCGTGGGGTGGCCCCTGCTGGGGCGGTACCCGAATTACCGCCTCTAGTTTGCGCACGCCGCATGCTGGTGTGGCGGTCTGGCTGGGCCCTTGGGGGTGAGTGGGGCGGGGGTGCGAACTTTACCAATTACTAAGGCGCATTGCGCTGGGGGTATAAAAAAAAGTGACCTGGGGTGTGTTGGGGGGCTGGGTTAACCTCGCCCCCCAAACCCTAACCCGTTGACGGGTGCCCGCCGGCGGCCCGTTTGTCGTGGCTCTGGTGGTTTGCTGAGCATGGGCCTTGGCCCCTCTGTTCAGGTCTCGGGCGGGGGGCTCTCCGGGCCCTCCCCTCGGGGGATTGGGTGCGGGGGTGGGGGTGGTGGGGTGGATGTCGCCTTGGGGTTGGGGGCGGGGTGCGCCGGTTCTTCGGCTTCGGCCTAGGTGCTTTCTCGGGTGTGTATGTGGGGTGCAGTGGCTACCTCTCGACTTGGTGTCTTGAGGGTGTCTGGGGGGCTGCTCGGCCAGTGGGGGGTTGCCTGGGCTCCCCGGCCTCTGCTCTTTCTACTAATCTGGCTGCGTCCTTGGGTCCGGGGCAGCGCTTGGGTTTGCAGTGGCGGTTTCTTGCACATACATCTGTCTACGATGCGCTAGCATGCCTTGGACTGTGGGATAAAACTTGTAGTGGGCTTAACTTTAGACACGTTGATCCCAAATACCTGTTTCAGGTGTTACCACTCACTCCTTCCCTCTGTCCACAGCAACCACCATTATGGTTAAGCCTCACGCATACAACTTCACATCTCACTCCACTTTACAATAATCAACTCTTCCCCACCCTTCCATTTCTCTACCTTGAATCTCTCCTGTCTGCTCCCTTCATCTCAGCACAGTTCTCACAGTCTGTTGTCTGATGACATGGAAATGATCTTGGCGAGATCTGATTCAGAAACAAAGTTCCTAGGTGGTAGCAGTGATGGAGAGAGGAGGGGACGCAGCGTCATTCGGCACAAACATCCTGGAGAATAGAGAGAAAAGCCAGCCTTGACACAGCTGGTTGTATGGGGGAGCCACTGAAAATAACAATTGTTTTCGGCCAGGCTAAGTACAATTTCTGTCAGCCTTGAGTTCTCTGGGTCTCGGAGCAATATATCCAATATGGTGGCCATTAACTTTTGAGCTGGGCTGTCAACTTCTCCAAGTTAGATTCCATCCCGCGTAGAAGATCAAAAGTTTCATCCTGCTTGCTTTTTAGTTCCTTTATTGCATGAGTCTAAGTGTTAAGAGCCCTGCACACTCCATTAGTCATGACAGGCAGTCTTCCCAAAACAGCTGCCAACATTGTGTGAACTTTGCAATGAATCAGAAAACTGCCAGCTCCAAACAGCAGAACACCTGTTATCATCAAATTATGTAAACGTCTTAAATATCCTCAATGGAAAGGATCTGCCATTCCTGCCAGGAGTCCATTGTGTATCCGGCTGTGAACGTTCTGTCAGGACAGGCAGGCTTTCCTCTGCTCATTCTTTTTGTCAAAAAAACGTGGTCGATTTTATTGAGAGACCAGCTGATCAATTCCATAATTTCAGTTTTGGATAGCAATGCAGAGAGAAGCTCCTATTGCATTCTGACATAAGAGAGTACAAGACAAAAGAGCAGAAAGCAGGGCAGATACATAAGGAGAGGGGGGAGCAAGGTAAGAAGAAAAAGTTCAGATGAAGAGTTTTGCTTACGGGGTAACGCCCACCAAGCACAGTGCTTCTAATAATTATGATTAAGAGACTGGAGGCAAAACCAGCAATATCTCACATGCAAGAATAAAGAAGCAAGGTTCATCTGAAGTTTCTGACCCTTTATTGACAACAACACAGGACAGAGAGGGTGTATCCAATCTTCAGGATGCTGCATCTTTCACAATGACAGCAAAGTGCTGATGTCAACAATTACTCAATCAATTCAGCAGCTGTGCATAGAGCTCACTATAGGAATAGAGCAAAGGTGGCATCTCAGTGGGAGTCTTAAGTTTTTCGTGATCCACCTTTTCATTGGTATGGGAAACTATTGCCTCAAGCCTGCCAGCGCAACCATGACGACAGGGATGTAGTCATTGCCAGTGGGGTAGATTTTGAAGAACTTTTGGAAGTCCTAGTGACAGCTGATGGGTCTGGAAAAGAGGCGAGTGACATAAAATAAGTTTGTTTAGTATAAATACAGACAGAGTCTTTTATTAACCATACTGACCTTTACATTATTTAAGTTCTATTTCATAATATTTCGTGAGATGTCTTGCTATGGGATGTTGCCTCTGCTACATTCCTCAGAATACCTACAGTATTTCACTTTGCCAATCCTGATTGGCCGGTGAAGCGCATCAGTCCGATGGGAGAACCTCCCACCTCCTACAGCAGGAGGGAACGGACAGGTGCGTGTCATTCTTAAACTTCTTCTCCACTCAGCTACCTTGCATATTTTTGGCTCTGACCAGTTTAACTGTTCGCAGGTGGGATTTTCTTTTTTCTTGCCGACAAACTCTGGCAGGGCTAATGCCTAGCATTAGACCACACCAGGTCAGAAGGTCAGGTTTACCAGCTCTTACCTCCCTCTGCGTGGTGAGGTGCTGTCCTTCACTGCAGCAAGGCGTGAAGCTCCGACTGTCTGTTCCCTCCAATGCTGCCGCTCCGGCGTGCACGTTGACCCAAGCGGCCTCTCACTACGGTGACAGCTCCGCTGCTAGCTCTGGGCCATAATACTAGAGCTCCCAGACCCCAGCTCACCATAGCTGCCGTTCCAGACCACAGCCCACGTTGCCCCTGGGCTCCTGCACACGTTGGTCTCCCTTCTTTGCCCACACCTTGGTGTCTGGCCCGGACCCAGCTCCTATACCACGGTGTACAAGCTGCAAAACTCCAGCGACCCAGCTGCTGTTCAGAGGCGACGCTGTCCTCGACATCTTGAATGCTCTGGAACACGCTGTCCTGCATCCCTGCTCGCACCAGTGCTAGCCACCACGTGATAGCACAAGCTAAACTACCTGCTCTCCTGCCTGTATCAGCAGCCATGGAAGACGAGGCTCCTCTGACCGAGGGAACGGGATGCGTCATGGCTCGTCTTTGTCCATGCGGTGGAAAAATATCTAGCAAGGACAGACACAAGACCTGCTCCGGGTGCCTGGGCATCGAGCACGCCCCGATGGCTATTGAATACCTGGCGTCCTGCAAGCACTGTGCCACATTCAGTGCCCGGTACCTCCCCTGGAGACTGATGCAGCTCCTGAGATTCGAGCAAGGCCCCTCTTCCTCCACACATGACACAATCGCGGTGGACGCAGTGAAGACGGTCCCCAGCTGAACTTGGCAGATATCTACCCCCCGACAAGGATGTCCTCATTATTGACTGTGGATATCTTGATGGGAACTCCTCCGACCCACCGCTCTCCGAGATGGATGAAGGGGACTGCGGACTGCTCAGGATGCCACAGGTGGAACCGCTCGTTGTGGCACACCTTCTCCCATGCCAGCTTGCTGTGTCTCCACGGATGCCGTCGAGATGAGACCGTCTGCAGTCGGACCTGTCCCATAGGACTTATGCAGCCACTGCCCTCTTGGTCAGGGCCATGAATGTCCTCTCCCTGCTCACCGCCTACCAGGCTGAACTTTGTGAGGATTTCACTGCGTCCCACAAGCCTGCGATAATAGAGGAGATGTCTATGGTGACGAATGTGTGCCTCTGTACCCAGCCTGCTCACTACAGACTATGGGGAAAGTCATGGGCAATATGGTGATCCAGGAGCGTGCTCGCTGGCTCGACCTTGCTTGGCTGACAGACGCCGAAAGATGCCCTGTTTTCAATGCAGTGGCACTGCAAAGCGAAGAAGAGGGAGGATGAGGCTCTGCGCCTGTGCCTCCCTAGGAAGCCTCCGCTTGCGTCTCCGCCTGTTCCTACCCAGGGTCCGCTGGTCAAGACACCGAGACCCTTCGCTCCACTTCTGCAACCTCAGTGGGCCCGCCTGCCTGGCCCGGGAAATCCTCGGCCCCAGCTACTGATGCACCAGTCCCAGCGTGCAAGGCACGGAGAATGAAAAAGTCGGCCTGACCGCTTTCTTCTCCCACCCCGTGTCAAAAACAGAGTGATGTGCTCATAACTCAATCCTCTGGGCCAATGGCCAGAGGCATCCCCAAATGTGAAAGCGTTGTCTGCCACAATAAACAGGGTGATGGCGGGACTCATTATCTCCACTCGAAGGGAGGCTTTAGCCTCTTCCTGTCGGAGACGGCACTCCACTCGTGATCTCTCTGTTCCCTGGAACAAGCAGTGCATGCTTGCTCCGAGGGGTGTTGCGCTGGCAGCGGGGCTCCTCCACTGTGGGAACAGTTCCTCTGGGGTCGTGTGGCCCGCCGCTAGAGTCTCTGCCATTGCGTGGGCAAGCCGCCTGCGGCTATGTGGAGGCGCCATCTCGGCCCTCATGAGTTGGGAGGATGCCACCTAATGGGTTGAGAGGATGCCACCACTCCGCTGACGGCGCCTCTCTGTGAGGGCACCGGAGAACCTGTCCTCTTTTTCCCTGAGAATAGACAGATGGAAGGCTCTTGCAGCCCCGTCCTGGGTGTTACGGATGTTATCGAAGGGTTACAGACTGCATTTTGCATCGGTCCCTCTCGGTTTTGCCGGCATAGTGCACTCCCGGGCCTGGGGAGATTTGGGCCACATTCTACACTCGCAAATTTCCTCTCTGTTGCACAAAGGAGCTGTGCAGGGATCTGCTGTCGCAGGCGGAAGGCACGGTTTTCCATCCATGCCCAGAGAGTCTGGTACTGTGGGCCTGGCCCCTGAGTGGCACAATCTGTTGGCTGTAGGGTTATCACAGGTCGTGATCTCTACCATACAGAGCGCTCGAGTCTCGTCTACTAGGTCTTTTAAATATTTTAAGTGGAAGGTATTTGAGAACTGGTGTCTCCAGGGAGGTCACATTCTTTTCCAGTGCCTGGTGGGTGTGATTCTGTCATTATTGCAGGGCCTGATTGACACGTGCAAAGCCTTTTCCATGGGGAAAGTGTATTTGGCGGCGATCACCGCCTGTCACATGGGCTTTGCGGACAAACCGGCGAATCAGCATCTGCTGATATGCAGCTTTATGAAGGGTGAGTGCAGGTTCCTCCCCGTGTCCAGATTGATGGTTCCGCCATGGGATCTGGCGGTTGTTCTGGAGTGTTTTAAGGGACCCCCGTTCGAACCGATGGTTGAAGACAGACCTGAAATTTGCCTCCCTTAACGCTGTCTTGTTACTGGCTCTGGCTTCGACCAAGAGGATCAGTGACATCCATGCACTCTCGGTTCACCCGTCGTGCACTCAGCTTTCCTCAGGTGACGCAAGGATCATTCTGAGACCCAACCTTTGTGCCGAAGGTGGTGGGCTCATGTTCTCCCATTGACCTGCTGGCCTTTTCTGCCTCACAGGGTGATCAGCGGCCTCATTTATTGTGTCCTGTTCGTGCGATCCATACTTATATGGATAGGACAAGGACCCTCAGGAGGAGCAATGAGCTGTTCGTCTCCTGGGCCAACTTTCATAAGGGGAAGCCTCTGTCAAAGTAACGCCTGTCATACTGGGTGGTGGAGGCTATTGCTTTGGCTTACTCGAATCAGAGTCTGCAGCCGCCTACAGGACTTGCCACATCCTGGGCCTTGTTCAGGGGGTGTCTGTCCAGGACATCTGTGCGCCGGCGAGCTAGTCCTCGCCCCACACCTTTGTCCGCTGTTACATGATGGACGTATCAGCCTTGTGCGTGGCGCGGGCAGTCTCACTGTCCTGATGTTCCTGCCCCCATGAGCTGGTGACGCTTGGTAAGCTTGTCTGCACTACTGGAGTTCCCATATCCCATAGTGAGCCATCTCACAAAATATTATCAAATAGAACCATAGATTTCTTTCGTAACCCCAGTTTTATGAGTAATATGAGTGAGATGTCTCACCAGACTGCCCTTTTTTCTCGAACAAGAATAAAAGGTTTGCTTACTAAAAATGACACGCATCTGTTCTTCCCCTCCTCTTATAAAAGGCGGGAGGTTCTCCCATCGGACTGATGCATTTCACCGGCCAATCAGGATTGGCAAAGTGAAATAGGTATTCTGAAGCATATTGCAGAGGCGACATCCCATAGTGAGACATCTCATTCATATTACTCATAGAAGCAGGGTTACGAAAGTAACCTATAGTTTATGATATCTGTGAGAGTTAAGCATTATCTGGTTGAGCTATAAAAAAATTTGAAAAAGGGTGCCACCCTTAACTGGCCTCATATTGGCTCTATTTTTTTACTCAATAACAAATACAAGTTCAAATTGAGCAAACTACAATACTTCCAAAACAACATACTCAAGTAAAAGTAAACAAAAAATGTGCTCCTGCGATTTTGGTATTGCTGGCGTACTAGCCAAATCCATGACTTGGCTACCTTGACAGGTTGATAAAGGGCTGAGTGGCTGATGCGCCCACCGTGTACACCTTTCACTGTCAAGTTGAGATAAATCATGTACAACTTCTTGATGTATAATTATTTTCTCTTTATTTTATGCTTTATTGCTTCCAAACCAACGTGTCCATTAAAACAATCAGTTCACCTGTAAACCTCTGCAATTCACATGGTATAGCATCAAACAGTGTTCGTGGTGTTGCGAGCAGAAACCGTTTGAGCTCCACCCCGTAGAGCAACTAACGGAAGCGGCATCACATATATAGTCTGTGATATGCTCAATTAAAACCCACACTTGTATACACCAATAAAATGGCCATTTCAGCTGGTATGAGCCTGCCATTAATGGAGGTCCCATTTGAAGGTATAGGAATGGACCTCAGCAGGCCATTTCACCGGAGCGCCCCGAGTAATCGCTTTGTATTATTCTTAGTAGATTATACAACGTGATATTCCGAAGCAGTGTTGCTGCAAAGAGTGTGGCTCAGGGAATATTTCTTGTCATCTCCAGGGTCACGCACATTGAAATAACTGTACAAATTACTGAGGATCAAATCTATTCAGACCAGTGTATATCACCCACAGACCAATGTGCTTGTGGAGCATCCTGAATAAGACTTTGAAAAACATGAACGCTAAATTAATTACTGTTGATGAACGTAATTTGGATCACTGGCTTAACCCTCTGTTTTCCGCAGTGGGGGACGTTCCCCAGGCCTCACGCCACCTTCCAACGTTTGATGCTCCCTGAACCCACACACTGCCTAAGCAGCTAATGATGTGATAATTTACAGGGTGGAGCGTGTCAGTCGTGTTGGGTAAATTGAGTCAGGTGGGGCTCACGGCCAACCCAAAGAAGGGTGCTGTACGGTATCTGGGGTACCACTTGGGTTGTGGACAGGCCTTTGGTAGTTAAATTGGCAGTGGTTGTGGCCTGTCCACGGCCCCAGTTCAAAAAAGACATGAAGGGGTTCTAAGGTATGGCTATAGTTAATTCTGAACTTTGTTGACCAGACTGTCCCCCTAACCGACCTTACGCGCAAAGGTGCCTGAGATCCAGTCCAGTGGACAAAACAGTGTAAGCAGGCGTTTAAACAGGTAAAAAAACTCTGTGGTGATCATTTTTAGGATTACACAGAGCATTTCAACTCACAACATTGTCACTTTTATCTGGAACTAGAATTTTTGTTAAATTTGCAGCTTTTTTTTATTGTGGGTGGTCTTTTCAAAAAACCTCACAGAATAAGCAAAAACAACCCAGAGGTCAAATCATCTAAATATTCATTCAAAAAGGAAGTTACCAGATCAAAGGAGGGCGGAGCAATGAAAAAAAAGGTTTTATAAATCAGTGCAACATTAGAGTGAGAGGCAGAGGGGTCAAAGATGGCAACCGTTGATGACGCTGAGTTCTGCTTTTCAAATCTTAACTCATCGTGCAGGAGGATCGTGCGTCCTCACTCAGTCTCTGTGCTGATTTATATCACCCTCTCCTCCATCTCTGTGATGACTGTGAACCTCAACCTGCTGGTCATCATCTCCATCTCACACTTCAGGTATTTAAATATTCTTTCACAGTGTTTAGGAGGTTCTGTTTTCATAAAATCTGATCTGACTTTTCTTTATCTCTCACTTTTCAGGAAGCTCCACACTCCCACCAACCTCCTCCTCCTCTCTCTGGCTATCTCAGATTTCTTCGTGGGCATCCTTATGATCTTCCAAATATCAGTTATTGATGGTTGTTGGTTGTTTGGGGCGCTGTTGTGTTTTGTGTATTATTATTTGGATTTTATCTTCACCTCAGCTTCAATAGGAACAATGGTTCTGCTCTCAGTGGATCGCTACGTGGCAGTGTGTGAACCTCTGCAGTATCCCACTAAAGTCACAGCAAACAGAGTGAAAGTATGTGTTTCTCTGTGCTGGATCATTTCTGTTTTCTGTCAATCTTTTCTTCTTAAAGATAACCTGGAACAACCAGGCCAGTACAGCACGTGCCTTGGGGAGTGTGTAGTAGTTGTCAGTTATGTTGGTAGCATTGTAGATGTTATCCTGTCATTTATTGGACCTGTTATTGTCATCGTACTGATGTCTCTGAGGGTGTTTGTGGTGGCTTTGTCTCATGCTCATTCTATGCGTTCTCATGTTGCATCTGTGAGACCTGCACACGAGTCCCAATTCACCACAAAGAAATCTGAGCTTAAAGCTTTCAGCACAATCAGCGTTGTCATTGTGGTTTTCCTCCTGTGCATTAGTCCATATTTTTGCATTTCTCTGACCGGAGCAGACAATGTTTTAAATGCTTCCGCTTTGACTTTTGTGACTTGTCTGTTTTACCTGAACTCACTTTTCAACCCTCTGATCTATGCACTGTTTTACCCCTGGTTCAGAAAGTCCATCAAGCTCATTGTTACCTTTCAGATAATGAAGCCTGGCTCCAGTGATATTAACCTGCTGCACAGAGAGCGGAAACGCTGACAAAGCAGCCTTTGTTCACCATCATCATCTTTAATTTGACATTAAAAAATGAATGTGTCATTAAATCAAATATTGCTACAGGAGAAACACACTGACTCCTTAAGTTTGTCAAGGTCACAATGTATTTATTTGCTATTTTAGATTGTTTACAGTCAGGCCCCTCATGCTTTAAACAATGACAAAATTTCCAGCATTTTGTATGCCAAAATAAATTATTTTTTTTTTGTTAATGCAGTAAAGTTTAAACCAATGATTGTTTAATTCTAAACCAGGTTAATGTTGCTCATTTCTATGTGTCCTTCACTGATTATCAGTGTTTGTTCCTGATTTTTGAGAGCTGCTGTCCAGCTTGTTTTCAGTGTTTCTCAGCTTTAACACACCTGAATGTATTGAGCAGAACTTTAGACGTTCAGCTGAACTGTTGAGGTGAATGCACTTTAGATGTATTTATGTTGGAGCAGAGGGTCATCAAGAACATGCAGAACAGTCACCCTCAGGAACCAGGAATGAGTCAACCTGGTTCTAAAAGTCCAAAGTAAATCAGAAATGCTGCCTGGCTCTTTTTTAAAGGTGTGTTTGATTCCTGGTGGTGATGTACGGAGCCTATATGTTAAATATAACATCACTGTCTCTTTATTAGACCTGATTGTGATTAATGAGTTGATTGTCTTCATGTCCCTATAATAACTGACATCTCTGTGTTTTTGACAATATTTGGAGATTATTATTGTATTTCAGTCTCCATGTAAATGTTCCATCAGCCTGCGCACTGTAACGCTGTTTGTAGCTCTGAGCTTTTTTCACATTGGTTTCTAAATAAACGTTGCTTCATGAAACCTTGTCCAGCAGAGTTTTCATCTTATTTAACAATGGAATGAACAGGGAAAAGACAAAGGACAGTTTGTAATAAACCCTGAAGATCAAATATTTACAGATGTAAAGCTTTTACTCCTTTAATGATTAAAAACCTAACATTATCTTAACATTTTGGTTTCAATTAAAATAAAAAGATCTAGAAAATCACATTTTTAATGAATTCATTTGCAAATTATGGTGGAAAATAAGTATTTGGTCATTAACAAAAGTTAATCTCAATACTTTGTAATGTACCCTTTGTTGTCAATGACAGAGGTCAGACGTTTTCCGTACATACCTGTCAAAATATAAGCTCCAGTATCCCATATATATTTTAATATAGATGTACAAGAAATCTAAAATATCCACTTATCAACCACTTACTAAATACAATTATGTGATTAGAATCTTGTAGGTCGACCTTTATCAACATTGAAATGCTGTGAACATTCCTATTAGGGCTGGGTGATATGGACCAAAACTCATATCTCAATATATTTTCTCAAAATGGTGATATATGATATAAATCTAGATAATTTTATTTCGAATGAAGTCTGAGAAGAAAGAGAATTCTGAGTTAAATTTGCTCATCCAAAATGCTACACATGTTCATTTATTAACAAACACCCGCACAATATATAAATATTTTTTTTATTTATTCAGTTTATTTCCGACATGGTTGCATTCGCATTTTTTTTTTTTTTGTACATGCCGAAAAAGGAGACGAGAGAAGCAGGTTGCTTATCCGAGTCCCGTCCCCTATTATGAACACAGAAAATTTACATCAGAGCTCGTCTCTCTGGTCAAACATTCTTTGGTTCTGAACACGATTTCATTTTTTTTTTTTTTTTGTCCTTTTTTGTGTAGGATTTAATTCTCATCTGTAGTCAGTGTTGTCTTTTTTTTTTTTTTTTATTCTTCCTCTCCATCGTTGTTCGTGTCGTCCTTCTTCCCCGTAGATTTCATTCCCAGACGTTGTTTGTGTTCCTCCAGTTCAAAAGAAAAGTTCATCTTCTTTCTCATTGATGTGTTGATCTCGTATTCTTGCAAAAATGTCTTCCAAGTTTTTTCTTTATATCTCGCCAAGTTTGCAGCTTGTTTTGTCTCTGCATCAAGGTTATTCCAGCTGGTAATAGCTCTATTGACAGTGCTGTATTTTACAATGTTAGATTTAACCCTTTCTTGTATAATCACATTATTATGTCTTAGTTCATAAGCAGTGTGTTTGTATGTGAAACGTTTTTGTATTTGATATGGGAGTGTTTTAAGTGAGGCCCTAAATGCGAGAATTTGTGTGTTGTAGTGTATTATTTCTTGCAGTTTTAGGTATTTGGCCTTTTCAAATAGTTCATTTGTGTGTGTGTTGTGTGGTGCTTTATATAAAATCCTAATTGCTTTTTTTGTAGTTTAAATAAAGGTTCAAGATACATTTTGTAGGTGTTTCCCCAGATTTCTGAGCAGTAATTTAAATGTGACCCAATAAGGGAAGAATAGATTGTCTTCAGTGATGTTGTTTGTAGTATTTGTTGTAATTTCCATAGGATGAAGCTGCTTTTAGCAACTTTGTTTTTAACTACTTGTATGTGTTTTTTCCAGGTCAGTTTCTCATCTATCCACACTCCTAGTGCTCTATATTCTTTTACTTGTTCTATTATATCCATGTCTAGTTTCAGTCTAATATTTTCTGTTATTTTTTTATTTCCAAAGCTGATGAATTTTGTTTTGCTGACGTTTAGGGCTAGTTTATTTACATTGAGCCATGTTTGGATTTTTGATAGTTCCTCATTCGTCGTTTCTATTAGAGTTTTAATGTCTTTACCTGAACATAGAATGGTTGTGTCGTCTGCAAACAGCGTTAGTTTAAGGCAATTTGAGACTTTGAAAATGTCGTTTATTTATAGAATGAACAGTTTTGGCCCTAAAATCTAACCCTGTGGTACACCACATTGTATGGTTTGGCATATTGATATGTTTTGTTCAAAGTCCACATATTGGTTCCTATTTCTCATATAACTTTTAACCCAGTTTAAGGCGTTGTGCCTAATGCTGTAGTTTTGAAGTTTTTCTTCCAGAATATCATGGTTTATTGTGTCAAATGCTTTTTTAAGGTCCAAAAAAATGCTGAATACAAATAAATTGTTTTCTAATGCATCTCTTATATTTCCCGTGGTATCAGTTATAGCCATTGCTGTTGAACGTCCTTTTCTGAACCCATATTGGCCTTCATGTAATATATTATTCTCTTCTATGAATTTGTCCAGCCTTTTCATGAACAGTTTTTCTAGAAGTTTTGATAATTGAGGTAATATTGAAATAGGTCGATAGTTGGTGAAATCTCGTTTGTCTCCACTCTTGTGGATCAGTCTGATTTTTGTGATTTTCATTTGGTCTGGGAAAATACCATTTTTGAATGAGAGATTGCTGATATATGTTAGCGGTGGTGTCATTTCAGCTGTTATAGTTTTTAGTAGACTCATAGTTAGATTATTAACGTCTCTGGATTTTTTTGAATTACAGTTTGTAATGATTGCTTTCACCTCTGCTTCCGTTACTTCTTCAAGTGTTAAATACTTATCATTCTCTATATTCTCACTGTCAAAATGGTTCCATTTAAGTGTTGGATGTTGATAGATTCCTCTCCCAGTCTCCATTCCAATATTTATAAAGAAATTATTAAGTTCTTCTGCGATTTTTTTTCTTATTGTATTCCTTTAAGTTGTTTATTATAAAATGATCTGTGGCTTCTTCTTTGCTTTTACGCATAGTTATGGAATTTACAATTTCCCAAAGTTTTTGGTTTTTGTTTTTATTCTTTTAATTGTTTTTCATAATATTCTCTTTTTTTTTCTCTTAGGAGAGTGTTGACTTTGTTTCTGTATTTTTTGTATCGTAGTTCTGTTTTCAATGTTTTATCTTTAAGATATTTTTTATATAGTGTTTTTTTTTTTTTGGATGTGTTTGCTAATTTTTTATCAATCCAGGGTATTGTGTTTGTCTTATGGTTGATTGTTATTTGTTTCAAAGGGCAGCATTTATCATATATTGTAGTTATTATGTCAGTGAATGTGTCATATGCTCTGTTCACCTCCTGTTTTGTGTAAACCTCCTTCCACGTTTCTGTTCTTATCTGTTGTTTAAAGTTTTCTAGCTGTTTTTCTCCTTCCAGTCTTTTGTATGTTTTTGGTTCTAGTGTTTGTAGGTGGATGCTGTCGTTAGTATTAACTATTGTAAATATTGGTAGATGGTCAGAGATGCCATTTATTAATATTCCATTGGTTAGATCTGAATTTTGTATGTTTGTGAAGATGTTGTCTATCAGTGTTGAGCTGTGTTTATTGATTCTAGTTGGTTTCGTTATAAGAGGTTTTAGTCCATTTGTGTACATGTAGTTAATGAAGTCTTCGATGTGTGTGTTTTTTAAGGGATTTACAATGTTTATATTGAAGTCTCCACAGATCAATATGCTCTAGTGTTTAGCCTTTTCTATTATTTTGGTTAGGTTCTCATTAAATATGTCTATTTTGCAATTAGGAGCTCGATACAAACAACAGATTAATATGTTCTCTCCCTTTGGTCTCGTTATTTTTACTGTTACACATTCCATTACTCCTTCCACAGTTGTACTCATCGACTCTAGTATCTCCATTTCATTGTTATCTTTGATGTATAATGCCACCCCACCACCTTGCTTATATAATCTGTTTTTACAGACAAATTTATATCCTTTTATCGTAAAATTCATACCTTTCTCTTCATTTAACCAAGTTTCTGACAGTGCTATTATTTCAAACTTGTACAAGGTTGTAATGTAATCCTTAATGTTTTCAAAATTTGCATACATACTACGACAATTGAAATGAATAAGTGACAGACCTTTTTTACTCTTGGTTTCCACATTGAATTCATTGTCCGTAAAGTAAGCACAGTCTGAGTCTTGTTTCCAGTGTTTATATAGATCTGGATCCATGTCCGTGTTTACCATCAGTAATGTTGTTGTTTAGGTGGATCCTTCGTATTTTCCCAAGTCTTCCATCGTTTTGATGAGGATTGGTTTCCCGTTCTCTTCTCCCAGTGGTGTGATATAAATCCTGCAGTTTCTTGTCCACGTCCTCAGAATTTTTCCTCCTTTTTTTATTTGGCGTGCCTTCCATGCGATGCTTGCATTTTGTTTAGTCAGGTTTTCATTGATGTACACCTTCGTTCCCTTCAGTTTATTTCCTTGCTTCAGTAGTTGCCCTTTAAATTTCATATTCGTGAAAGTGATTTTTACAGCTCTGTTATCATTACGCTTTGGCAGGAGATGGCAGGAGTTGATGTTGTCAGGGTTCAACACAATGTCCTTCGACTCCAAGTAGTCAACGACCTGTTGTTCAATCGATTTTGTGTCTTCGTCATTCGGTTCCGTTGCCTGTCTCAACGCACACGCGTAACTCCTGGGTATTATCTTTAGGCCTGTAATGATGACATCTTTCTCTCTTTCCTTTTGTTCCAGCTCTTCGACCCTCGCGTTCAACAGTTTTATTTCTTCAGCATTCTTCTCATTCTGTTGTTTCAGTACCTTTGCTTCACTTTGAAGGTTTTCCAGTGATTTTTCCAGCGTCTTTTCCAACGACTTTATCTCGGCTGTTATCCGTGTAGATAGATCGTCTTTGATAGAAGATAGATCGTCTTTGAGGTTTCGTATCATCTCCTTGACCTCTTCCAAACCTGGATCAGGTTCTGTAGCGCCTGCAGGCGGTTTTTTTACCATTTTTCTTTTCATCTTGGGCCCAAGTTTTATTTCTCAGGCTGTCCAGCTGCAGCTGTAAGCTGTTAATCTCACAAGGTTGTGTTATCGGAGCGAGTGAACACACGTCCTCTCTCTTCGAAGACCAGAGAGAAGTGAATATGGGCCACTTTTGTTTTTTTCTCCTGTAAGGGACAGCATGTGTGAGTGATATGTAATCTGTAATATGGCTTGTTATGGGAAAGCTCTGAGTTAGGACTCTGTTCTGAGAAGTAAAAGCAGTGACTCTTAAAACTAGTATTTTGATACTGTTATGGTCATTTTTATATTCATCATCATATCCTCAAATGTATGTTCATGTGTACAATTTGTCATGTTTTAATACATGAAGACTCCATTACTCTTTACACTTTTGAACAGCTGAATCATGATTAAACAGTACAGAGCGTACTCAGTGCACAGAGCCAAGGCCAGAGTCTCTGCTCGCATGCAGCACACACTATCAAGGAGATAAGAGTGGCGCACATCTTCTTCATAACATAACATCTTCATCATCCTCCAACATTTCCACTATGGGCATCTGACTCCCTCCCTTTTGTCTCTCACTGTTGGGACCTTTTCTTATCTGTATAAAACCTTAAGCTGAAACTGTTAGGGCGCGGCACTTCCTTCGGACGTCCGCCTGGACGGACGCTAACTTTGTTCCATCTTGTACCTTTTTTCTTAGTTTAGAATAAACTTTTTTTATATAAAATCATCAATGCTTCTCCTGGACTCCATCATTCAACCAGAGCAATGAATCATGTCTCCAAATGAGGTCAACCGTAAATTCAGCCGTAACAATACAAAATAAGCTATTATATATCATAGAAAACTCAATACATCTTAAATCTCGATATATTGCCCAGTCCTAATTCCTAAATTATAAAACAGCCTAAATTAAAACATAAATGGATATTATATTAAGCACGTGTTTAGCTGGTCACGGGGAGCTGCTTTCCCTTGTAACGGGACCTGGTTGCCTCGGTCACAACGGCTGGTCAGGGGATGGCCAGACGGGCAACGGCGCATCTGCAGACATCCAACATGTCAGAGCCGAGGAGAGGAGAAGCTGGTGTGCTTGCCTCACCTCTCTCCATGGAGGTGTCAGAGGCAACAGGTTTTGCAGCCCAAGCCGGGATGACAAAGATGTCGTCCTTCTCTTTGTCCTCTGAAATGAGGACTTCAGAGGTAACGTCCCCTCAGTTCAAGTCTAAAATGTCCTCCCCGGACGGAAGGACAAAGATGAGGTCGGACTGGGAACCCCAGCTGGAAACGAGTCCCACCGCAGGCTTTCAACAGGTCTCTGTCTCCATCTCCAATTCGATGGCCGATTGAAGGTCTGTGCTACTACCTCCTGAGACGCCCTTTGACCCTCTGTTTGGACCATGCACCGCTCCATTGGCTCCATATGAAGGATAACAATGTGGCTTTACAACCTTTTAAGTTTAAAGTGGTCCATAGACCGGGGTCTCAGATAGTTCTGGCTGACTTTTTCTCTCAATCGCATTTGGGAGTTGGGTTGGCCGGATGATGCTCTACTACACACCCCCACGTGTGTAGTTAACAGGTTAGAGAGGATCTGTCGAGAAATGCAGGTCAGGGAGGGACTGGCAGTCTGCACAAAACTCCTGCGGAGGAGACACAGGATGCAGTTCTCAGAGCTCACTAATGTGGAATAGCTTGTTTTGTCCAAAAAAAGCCACAAAAACAAACATTCTGTCTGTGGAGCTGTGTCCGGAACTCTCACCTCGTTAGCAGGATGTCGAGATGACTCTGGAGACAATATTACATTAAAAATCAATATAAATGATGCAATATCAAGCGGCATTTACTGTCTGAATATCCAATGTAACAGGAGGGCTTTCTATGTAGCCATCCTATGCTGCTGCCACGTCTCCTCAGACACTTTTTATTCATATTATTCACCGCTCGTCACGTCACTGAAGCGATAAAGTGATGAAGTGACCAAAAAGTGACTAATTACAGGTGATTTAAGCCACTATAATCACTGAAGACTGAACGCACCTTTAGAACAGGCTCATATTCCTCAAACACCGGCTTATTTCACCCATTACGGTGAATAAATCACTATTTTCCGGGTGGTTGTCATGGCAGCTCAAGTCATCTCTGATCCATTGATGATGGCTTTTTATCGCGCGCGTGCCCGTCAGTAACCCAAGGTTTACATACTCAGGGTTGATTAACCCACTTCATACCAGCTTTAATGGAATCAGATACCCAGAGTTTCCCATCGTGGGGTATGTTGACCCAGAGTTTATGGATAAACTCAGAGTTTGTTAACCCTCCTTTATGGAACACCCCTCTAGAGTCATTTTGTGGGATATGAGCATGATAAATGTGTTTGTAGTTTTTTTTTTTTTACTCACTTTTATATTTTTTTGTTTGGTGTATTTTTCTGTATTGTATGTTTTTTGGAGTCATAATGTGTATTTTTGTATCTTTCTGTTGTGTTTTTGTGCATTATTTGTATAATTATTGTTTTTGTTGCCATTGTAGTGATTCTGGAATTATTTTGTGTATTTTTTGTATAAATATTGTTTAGTTTTTGTTTTATTTTACTCATTTAGTATATTTTTTAATATAAATACTGTGTGTGTGTGTGTGAGTGTGTGTGTGTCTACATCCATCTCCTCCGTTTACGCGCATCAGCCGTGTGTGTGTGTGTGTGTCTACATCCGACTCCGTGAACGTGCATCAAATAAATAAATACCTTGTGTGTTCCCGTGAATGTTTGAGACGCTGATTACAAAACTCCATAGACATTGTAGTGCAAATCAGAAAAGTAACAAAACTGCGCAAAACCAAATGTAAAGTTCCAAACTACATGAGTGAGTAATAAATTAAAGTATTATCTACAATTCGGCTGTCTTTTTTTAAAAAACAAAAATCATTTTTTACCTTTGAACCGAGTGGTCAGAGCGTATCTTCCAAGCACGGCACCACAGAGAATCTGCAGTTTTCCAGATGGAGAATTGAACGGGTTGGGAAACGTGTCTCTAAAAGACTCACCAGTGGCTGATGGTTTCAAACGTTCTATTCAGAGAGCTCCGTGTCTCGGTCTAAACTATCTTCTTCTCTATCGCTCGTGTGTTTACAGCTGCTTAGCTGTGTGCGCAGCGATTGGCTCTGGTCGCACATGTGACTCTTGCTCTTACTCTTGAGCTGTGCAGTGAAGATGGTGCGCGAGCGCCCCCTCACACCCTGAGGTCAAAAGCTGAATAGGTTTCATTTCAGGGCCGTCCAGAAGTGAAATGAAATTAAAATAAACATTTTGAAATGACTCCAAATTACTCCAAAATAACAGATACACACACTCGGGGTATTTGGAACCCGTCGACCGAGTTTCAGGTCCAACTCGCACCGCATCGGGGAGATATTTGCTGCACACACACAAATCCCCACATCCCCACAGACCTCCCTTGAATTTATAGGTAGATTAAGCAGCAACTTTTCATTTCGGGTCACTTTTCTCTGGAATTGGAATTTGTGGGTGGTCTTTTCAAACAACCTTACAGAATAAGCAAAAACAAACCAGAGGTCAAATCATCTAAATATTCATTCAAAAAGGAAGTTACCAGATCAAAGGAGGGCGGAGCAATGAGAGAAAAGGTTTTATAAATCAGTGCAACATTAGAGTGAGAGG